>NW_022437103.1:2326176-2376186 GCF_009761245.1 Sapajus apella
AAAAAAAAAAAAAAAAAAAAAAAGAGTATAGCATATAGAATTAAGTACAGTTTGTAACACTTGACAATGACTAGTAACAATAACATAGTTACTGGTTTACATATTTACTGCACTGTATTTTTAACCATGTTAGAGTATACTCCTACATGTAAAAGGAAAAAAAGTTCATTGTAAAACAGCTTTAGACAGGTCCTTCAGGAGTTATTCCAGAAGAAGGCTGACATCATAGGAGACGACAGCTCCATTCATGTTATAGCCTTTGAAGACCTTGCAGTGGGGCAAAAGATGGAGGTGGAAGACAGTGAGAATGATGACCTTGACCCTGGGAAGGCCTAGGCTAGTGTGGTCTTAGTTTTTAATAAAAAAAAATGATTTTTTTTTTTTTTGAGACAGTCTTGCTCTGTTGTCCAGGCTGGAATACAGTGGCGTGATCTCAGCTCCTGCCACCATGCCCAGCTAATTTCTGTATTTTTAGCAGAGATGGATTTTCACCATGTTGGCCAGACTGTTTTCAATCTCCTGACCTCAGGTGATCCACCTGCCTCGACCTCCCAAAGTGCTGGGATTACAGGCATGAGAGCCACCATGCTGAGGCAACAAAGAAGTTTTTAAAGTAAAATTAAAAATAATTTTTAAAATAGAAAAAAGCTTACAGTAAAGATATACAGAATGAAAATATTTTTGTACATAGTACAGTGTGTTCAAGCTAAATGTTTTAACAATAGCCAAAAAGTTTTAAAGAAATTAAATAAACCCCATGTCTACAAGAAATAACAAATATGAGCAGAGTGTAATGTTGTCCACCTGTAGTCCTAGCTACTAGGGAGGTTAAGGTGGGAGGATCAATTGAGCCCAGGAGGTTGAGGCTGCAATGAGCAGTGATCACATCACCGTACTCCAACCTGGATGACAGACTGTCTCAAAACAAAAAGCAAAAAAAGAAAGCAAAACAAAAAAGCCATTACAGTAAGCTGAGGCTAATTATCATTGAATAAAAGTATTGTCTTATAACTTTAGTGCAGCATACGTGTACAGTGTTTATAAAGTCTACAGTAACGTCCTAGGCTTTCACATTCACTCACTGACTCCCCACAGCAACTTGCAATCCTGCAAGCTCCATTCACGGTTAAGTGTCCTATATCAGTATACAATTTTTATATGTATTTTTACTGTACCTTTTCTATGTTTAGATACACAAACACTTACCTTTGGGTTACAATTGTCTACAACATTCAGTACAGCAACATGCCAGGAGCAACAGGCTACCCCATATAGCGTGAGTGGTAGGCTATCTCATCTAGCTTTGTGTAAGTACACTAATTGTGCAACAATGAAATCGCCTAATGATACAGTTCTCAGAATGTATCCCTGTTAAGCAATGTGTGATTGTAGTACAAAATGGAAAAACAAGTGAAATTCCTAAACACCCTAACATACACACAGGCACACATGCGTGCGCATAATTAATTCCCTCTCTGACCATCCCCCACCCCAGCCAACTGTCAAATGGATGCCAGTGCCTTCCAGCTCTTGATAACCTACGGCCACATTTTCTCATTTCAAGCCTCATTTCCTGCGAAATAAGTTAGAGTAAAATACTTTGAACTTTCAAACTTTAAAGGCACCTACATTAAAGAAAATGAGATTAGGCTGGGTGTGGCGGCTTACACCTGTAATCCCAGCACTTTGGGAGAAAGGCAGGTGGATCAGTTGAGATCAGGAGTTCAATACCAGCCTGGCCAACATGATAAAACTCCATTTCTACTAAAAATACAAAATTAGCCCTAGAACATGATGGCACCTGTCTATAGTATTAGCTACTCAGGAAGCTGAGGCAATAGAATCACTTGAACCCAAAAGGCAGAGACTCTGCAGTGAGCCAAAATTGCGCCACGGTACTCTAGCTGGGCAGCAAAGCAAAACTCTGCATCCAAAAAAAAAAAAAAAAAAATAGTACTTTAGTTCCATATTAAAATCCTTCCAGAATAAAGTATTAAAGAAAAAAAAAAGCACAAGAATTGGATCACAGAGAGAAAATAAATTACATTTTCATAAGTCTTTTTGACTTAGTAAAGTCAAAAAAGGAAGATATATAAGGAAGATAAATGCTTCTGGTTTGGAACAAACACATTGAGGAAATACTAAGAGTGCTCAAAATTCCAGTAGGAAAAACAATTCTGCCTTTTTAAGACACTCTTCTTATTCCATTTTGTATCCCTAGCACAGAAGAAGTCATGTAATAAACGCTAAATAAAAACAATGATGGAAAAAAGGCCAACTAAAACTAACTCCCTCTCTTCCATACCCAGGCCCAGCCAGAACCTACTCAGCTTCAACAACTCTTTGGATCACCGACCCAGGAGATGTAAATGAATGGCAGTAGCTATTAACTTCCATACTTTTGCCAGTTTCCCTCACCACCAAGCCAATTGCTACAGTCTTTTTTCAGGCTTCATATCAATTAAGATCTCAGGTTTCTAGTACTTGAGAATATAGTGGATCTCACAATACCACATGATGACTGGATCTGAAGATGGTCAGTGAGTCCTCAAACATAGAACAATGGTAACACTAGGTAAAACTCTTCTGACAGATATATGTTATTACATGAGAGTGAGTTCTAACTGCTAAAGGAAGATACTGTGTGAAAGAAACATTTTGTTTTTGGGTGAGATGTAGGAGCACTTGCCCTTTAAAGTTAAGATTTTGCTAGTAAGTTGACAACCTGTATAAACTCATTTTATAAAACAAAAAAATTAAGTTTATCAAACTATAAAGCTATGCCTTATTTTAAAATGCAGGTTTATATAACATTCTAAAACAACTAAATATGTAACCATGATTTATGCTGATAAATTTTAATTGCCCAGATGCCCACTATCCAGTGTCATATTGAAGGACAGATGGGAAGAAAAAAATAAGTCCAGAATGTTCCTTAAAGAGTTAGACAAAAGATAGTGCCAGGAGGGCACAGTTTTAAACCACAGGGGAATGATAAAAGTAAAGGTATGGGCTGGGCACCATGGTTTATGCTTGTAATCCCATCACTTGGGAAGCCAACACCAGCAGATGGCTAGAGCTCAGGAGCCTGAGACTAGCCTGGGAAAAACGGTGAAATCCCATCTCTACAAAAAAATACAAAAAATTAGCCAGGTGCAGTGGTGTGCGTCCCAGCTACTTGAGATGCTGAAGCAAGAGAATCATTGAGCCCAAGAAGTTGAGGCTACAGTGAGACATGATCGCACCATTGCACTCCAGCCTGGGTGAGAGGAATGAAACCCAGTCTCAACAACAACAAAAAGAATGAAAGTAAAGGTACAAATATTTGAGAATTGAAACTGAGACTGACATTATGGTTAGTTTCATCAATGATCCAGCAGCAGTCTTAAAAGCAAAACAAGATGGCCAACATCCCAGGTAAAACACAACCAATCCTGCAAGCTGAAAACCTGTATAGTCAGGCTAACTATACAGACAATGAACGCTTACAAGCAGGGAAGACAGGCAGCAGCTGAATAAAAATGTAGATATCAAACCATAAGCAAGGCAAGCAGAGGACACAATCTATCCACACAAATATGACAGATACAAATAATGGCATGTAGGGAAGCCGTAGCCAGAAATCAGAAACCAGATGACATTTCATGAATGAAAGCACCAAGAATTGCTCCATGATCAAAACCTTACCTAGAAACAACAGGTACTTAAATCCAGGTATGTTTCAACCCAATCTATCAAATTCTATCTTTATTTTTCTCACCAGCAAATGACAACTTTTCTGAATCATCATTTCAACTATGTTCTTACTAGAAGTTTTCTTCACCCTTCTCATCTTCTTTCTGGACATGTATGCCTAGAGCCAGCCCTCAATCTGGATATTAACAACTTCTCTATATTCCTGGGAGATGTCAAAGAAAATTCTCACAGACAAGTATGCTTAAGAGTTAATGCTTTCTAACACAAGGTAGAGGGGCAGGGAGAGGGAAGGGGGGGCCTCTTGGCCAGACTCTGTCAGCAGTAGTAAAGTGAGGAAGATGGCCGGCGTAGTCAAGAAATTGGTTACATACATGAGGATTGAGAAAATAAGAACACATGTGGAGGATAAGGGAAACCAGATTTCTCTTGGTGAAGAGAAGTGAAATATGGCAAATGACAAGTCTAGCATAAAACATAGTATTGGACTAGAATCAGAAATATTAGTGTGAACTCATGGTTCTAAACATACATAGAGGCCGGGTGGGTGGCTCAGGCCTGTTATTCTAGCACTTTGGGAGGCTGGGGTGGGTTAATCACCTGAGGTAAGGAGTTCGAGATCAGCCTGGCCAACATGGCAAAACCCTGTCTCTACTAAAAATACAAAAAAGCCATACGTGGTGGCACACGCCTGTAATCCCAGCTACTCGGGAAGCTGAGGGAGGAGAATCGCTTGAATCCAGGAAGTGGAGGTTGCAGTGAGCCGAGATTGCACCACTGCACTCCAGCCTTGGCGACAGGAGCAAGACTCCATCTCAAAAAAAAAAAAAAAAATTACATAGAATGATCATGAAATAGGCATGTGTCTGACTATGAAAGAATATATGCATATTTTTACATGTTTCCTAGCTGTCTACTCAAAGAGGGCCTAGAAGCAATGACACTTCAGAAGAAATAACCATACCAAATAGTGAGCAACAACTCTCTGTTGCCAGGCCGGAGTGCAGTGGCACAATCTTGGCTCACTGCAACCTCCACCTCCCCGGGTTCAAACAATTCTCCAGCCTCAGCTTCCTGAGTAGCTGGGATTACAGGCACCCACCACCGTGTGTGGCTAATTTTTGTATTTTTTAGTAGAGATGGGGTTTCGCCACCTTGGCCAGGATGGTCTTGATCTCTTGACCTTGTAATCTGCCTGCCTTGGCCTCCCAAAAGTGCTGGGATTACAGGTGTGAGTCACTGTTCCCAGCCTAAAAATACATATATACATTCTAACATACATGGAGGGGAAGAAAAGATCCACCTTACAATAGAAGGCCAAATACTAGTAACTGTAGAACAAATGCTATAATTAGGACATCACATTTGGCAACCAATGTTGTAAAAACTGACTCAGGCAAGAATCAATGCTAAAACTAGGGGATCAAAGTCTAATCAAGAAAGGTGATGAACGTGATAGATACAGTATTTACCAAGTGATCAGTTAACATTAATAGTAATAGTACAAACAGATATTGAGTACCACCTGATGGGACACAGCAAGAAAATGGCATCTCCTTTGTACTGCCATCAAAACTGTGTAACATAAATCAAATCATGAGAAAGCATCAAACACAAACTAAAGGATATTGGACAAAATAACTGGCCTCAGCTCTCCCAAAGACGTAACAGCCATGAAAAGTCCAGGAAACACAGATCCCATGGCAGACTGAAGGAGAGTAGAGACTTGTGCCAACTAAACATAACATGTGATTCTGGATTAGATCATGGGTTCTTTGTTTAGCAGATGTGGGGGTATGGTTTAGTTGTTTTGCTATAAAGAACATTACTGGAAAAACAACTGAAATTTGAATCGGATCTGTGGATTAGACAACGGATTACATCAATGTTTGATGGGTATGCTGTGGCAATATAGTGAAGTGCTCTTGTTTTTAGAAGGTACAAACTAGGTATTTCGGAGTAATGGGCATCATATCTGAACTATCAAGTCACACACACATATACATACATCAATGGAAGAAGGATGCATTTCACCCTCCAGGGGACATTCGGCAATGTCTAAAGACATTTTGGGTTGTAACAACCAGGAAAGGCGGGGAGGGGTGCTACTGACAATTAGTGGATAGAGGCCAGGGATGTTGCTGAATATCCTCCAGTATACAGGGCCAGCCTTCAAAACAAGAATTATTCAGTCCAAAATATCAATAGTGCTCAGGCTGAAAAACTATGATATAGGAGGAGGAAAACTCTTATCACTCTAAGTCACGGACTACCTCTTTACCACTTGGAAATGGGGCCACTGATATCCTTAAATCTAATCAGATTAGAGAACCAGAAAATCCAGATACTCCCACTGACTACTAACTACACAAGGGTGTTTCTACTATAACAGAGAATGAGCCAGACACAATGGCTCTTGCCTGTACTTCCAGCACTTCAGAACGCCGAAGAGAGCAGATCACCTGAGCCCAGGAGTTCAAGACCAGCCTGGGCAATATAATAAGACCTCATCAGTACAAAAATTAGCAAGTGTGGTGTCGTGTGACTGTAGTCCCAGCTACAGGCACTAGCTACCCTCAGGAGGCTGAGATGCAATGAGCCATGTCATGCCACTACACTCCAGCTTAGGCAACAAAGCGAGACCATGTTTCAGAGACCATGTTTCAAACAAAAACAGGGACTGGAATGACTGCTGAGAACATTTCCTATATCCACCTAACTGGCCGCCTTTTTTCCTCCTGGTACGTGCAAGATAACTTATGTAAAACTTCCTTGGAGAACTGAGCTTTCCATTAATCCTAATTTCTCATATATAAACAAATTTGTGTCATCTAAATAAGTAAGCCTCTTCTGGGAATAAAATGCTAGGGCTACACATAAGATCCTGCTCCTGGTTAAGTGGTAAAACCAACTGAAGTTGGCTCCTAAAAGTTGTGTTTATTCTAGTTTTGTTTCTAAGTAGGTTTTGTGAGAATTCATTTATATTTACTATATGTCTTTTAAATTAGAAAATATTTTTGGCCAGGCGCGGTGGCTCATGCCTGTATCCCAGCACTTTCGGAGGCTGAGGCGGGTGGCTTACTTGAGGCCAGGAGTTCAAGACCAGCCTGCCCAACATAGTGAAACCCTGTCTCCATTAAAAATACAAAAGAAAAAAAAAAATTAGCCAGGCATGGTGGTGGACATTTGTAATCCCAGCCACTTGGGAGGCTGAGGCAGGAGAATCGCTTGAAACCGGGAGGCAGAGGTTGCAATAAGTCGAGATCACACCATTGCAATCCAGCCTGGGCAACAAAAGCAAAAACTCCATTACCAAAAAAAAAAAAAAAGAAAGAAAGAAAAGAAAAGAAAAGAAAGAAAATATAAATATTTTTTATTTTGTATGTCCTTGTAGATTTTGCCTGCAGTTCATACTTTGAAATGGTCACCCAGTAGTGTCTTATCTAGCATTGTCTAAATCTGAGCATCATACGGTGGAATCAAACTTCAGTAGGAAACCACGAGTTATTAATACATTTTCCATTCAAATACTAATTTCAGAAGAAAACATAAGCTATTATTCTTAATAGGGCTAATCTGAATTAATCTGCCTTTATGTTTGGGGAAAAAATAGCTGAGACATTGCATGAAAGATGTTGTGGGATATATGTTGATCTTTTGGCCCCATTTGTTAATTACCTATTTGAACATTGTCCTGTTCTATTGTTAGTTTTCTTCATCATTTACTGTATAGTCAGCTTTTAAATTTCTGTAATATGAGACCTTTCTCTATCTTTTTTTTTTTTTTTTTTTTTTTAGACGGAGTTTCACTCATGTTACCCAGGCTGGAGTGCAATGGCGCGATCTCGGCTCACCGTAACCTCCGCCCCCTGGGTTCAGGCAATTCTCCTGCCTCAGCCTCCTGAGTAGCTGGGATTACAGGCACGCGCCACCATGCCCAGCTAATGTTTTGTATTTTTAGTAGAGACGGGGTTTCACCATGTTGACCAGGATGGTCTCGATCTCTTGACCTCGTGATCCACCCGCCTCGGCCTCCCAAAGTGCTGGGATTACAGGCTTGAGCCACCGTGCCCGGCCAGAGACCTTTCTCTATCTTTTAAATTATTGTTATCTAAAGTTAATAAATCCAGATTATATGTTTCTTACACTTGGGCAACATTAAAATGAATAAAGGCTTTGCCTTGAAAAAAAAAAAAAAGTTAGGGCTACTATGTTAAAACATAGCTTGTTAAGACACAGCTTTGGCTGGATGCGGTGGCTCACCCATGTAATCCCGGTACTTTGGAAGGTCAAGGTGGGCAAATCACTTGAGGTCAGCAGTTCAAGACCAGCCTGGCAAACAGGTAAAACCCCATCTCTACTAAAAATATAAAAATTAGTTGGGCATTGTGGTACACGTCTGTAATCCCAGCTACTCAGAAGGCCAAGGCAGGAGAATTGCTTGTACCCAGGAGGCAGAGGTTGCAGTGAGCCAAGATCATGACACTGCACTGCTGCCTGGGGGACAGGGTGAGACTCCATCTCAAAAAGACACAGCTTTACTCATATTACATTTTTCAAATAAGCTCAGTCTCATAGCCCTTTTTGTTTTATAAATTAGCAATAATTTTCTTAATTTTCTCTGATACTATCACGTTGCATCCATCAACAGTAAATAGGTCTGCTGCTGACTCAGTTGCCATGACCTGATTTACTTTACACCAGACAGATTCCTTTGTAATTAGGTCAAGTACATGTACACTGCTGCCTTCTAAGTTATGTTAGTAACAAAGAAATTAGTCCAATATTAAGTTCAAAACTAAAAAAACAGAACACAAATAGGTACAAATGAACTCAACTGAACACAGAATTAACATAAGCAGACAATATAAAAATCATTTCAACTAATTTTAACACACTAACACGGCTGTTCATTCTAAGTAAACTATAATCTAAAGACAAAACAAATTACAAAGAAATTAAAATTCACTCAATATATTTATTGCTCGTATTATTGGAATTATAATTTTTATATATATGTATGCTGTAGGATAAAGCAAGTAAATACACAATTCTGTAATGCTAAATTTGAAATAAAACTATCAATAATATAAACTCATGGTTCATTTTTCAACGTATTTCCCAACTCTATCCAAAGAAAGAGCCTAGAAGTGATGAACACACTCAGCACTCAGATCTTGGTTTCTAAGTACTAATGTCCACAAAAATGACCAAGGTTCCTAGAAAAACAGATGATTCCATAACTTAAACAGAGAATCTACAAGATGAGACTAAGCCATCTTATGGTACCGAAGGCAAGGGAAGTGCTCAAAGATGATAGGTTAATTCAAAAGGATACAAGAGACAGCTTTAAATGGTTCACATTGGCCAAATTTGAAACAACTTCAACTTAAAAAAAAAAAAAAAAGGCAAAATCAACTATAAAACATTTAGTAAATATTTATTTTTATTGCATATATTTAACATATGCAAGATGTTTTGATATACACAGTGATTACTACAAGCAAGCAAATTAACATATCCATCGCTTTCCATAGTTTACCCTGTGTGTGTGTTAAAAGCACCTACATCTACTACTCTCTTAGAAAATATCCTATATATATTATTAACTACAGGCCTCCTACTATATATCAGATAGCCACATTTATTCATCCTACAAAACTGCAAGTATGTACTATCTAACCAACACTGCCCTATTTCCTCCCCCTCCTCATCCCTGGTAACCACCATTCTATTCTGTTTCTACGTCTTCCAACTATTTTTAGTTTGATACAAAAATGAGACCATGAAGTTTTTAATATTATTTGTGTCTGAGTTATTTAACTTAGCATAATGTCAGTAAGTAAAACTGTTATCCAATAAGCAAAAATTACTGAATCTATAGATGAGGACAGTGGGAAGAAGAAGGGAAGGTGAAGAGAGATGAAGGTTCCTCTTTACAAAATTCCAGCTATTAAATGTGTAAGAAATAACGATTAGAAAATTCATCGTTCTATAACTCGAGCAATAAATGATGTAGATAAAGCTCAACAATGGATACAAAAATATGAGGTAAGATAGTAATGTGGAATAGGGCATGCACGTGGTGCCAGACTAGCACTCTGAAGTTTACTACTAAATTATAAAAGGAGAAATGTATTTTTATTTTGGAAAGAGCTGGTGATCACAACCTTAACTAGGTGGTCAAACAATGATAAGAGTGGAATAATCAGATGTCACGAAACTTCTGATGTAAAGCATCATACAAAATGCAACTGCTGAAATAGTCTTACCACCCGGACCCCAAAAAAACAGTCTAACCTAAATTTAATCCAACTTCTAGACTTAAATTCCAGAACTTTAATACAGTGAGGCAACACTAGGAAACAATCAGATAAATTCTGAATGTAGAACTTTCTGTATCCTGGGCTCTTAAAAAAAATATCAGGGCCAAGGGAAATTTTTTTCAAAGGAGGGGACTCTTCAAAACTAAGAGAGACATAACTAAATGATTATGGTTTACAAAAAAAACCATGAAGACATTTTGAAGATGAGAAAAACTGAATACACAGTGATTATCAGATTTTATCAAAGAATTACTAGGAATTTACATAAGTGTTACATAACTACAGGTACGAGGCCTTTTTCTTAAGAAATTCAGGCAACTTACTTTTCAAATAAGACCGTATATATGTTTGATATAATAAGTATTACACATTATACAATAAATACATAAAGCGAAGAGACCATGTACAATTATGGTTAAAATGTTAACTGCAAAGCAATCTAGGCAGAGGGATATGGGTATTCATTTTACTGCTTTTTCACATTTTCTGCATATTTCAAATTTTCATTTATTTATTTATTTTTAAGAGACAGGGTATCACTCTGTTGCCCAGGTTGGAGTGAAATGCTGTGATCATCGCTCACTGCAGCCTTGAACTCCTGGGTTCAAGTGACCTTCCTGCCTCAGCCTCCCAATTACCTGGGACCACAAACAAGTCACCATGCCCAACCACATTTTTTTTTTAAGAGATGGGGCTGCCAGGCGCGGTGGCTCACGCCTGTAAATCTCAGCACTTTGGGAGGCGGAGGTGGATGGATAACGAGGTCAGGAGTTCGAGACCAGCATAAACAAGATGGTGAAACCTTGTCTCTACTAAAAATACAAAAATTAGCTGGGTGCAGTGGCAGGTGCCTGTAATACCAGCTACTCGAGGGGCTGAGGCAGGAGAATTGCTTGAACCTGGGAGGAGGAGGTTGCAGTGAGCTGAGATTACACCACTGCGCTCTGTAGCCTGGGCGACAGAGTAAGACTCCATCTCAAAAAAAAAAAAAAAAAAGACAGGACCAGGCGCATTGGCTCACACCTGTAATCCCAACACTTTGGGTGGCCGAGGCAGGCAGGAGTTCAAGACCAGACTGGCCAACATGATGAAACCCCGTCTCTACTAAAAATACAAAACATTGGCCAGGCATGGGATGCTCGCCTGTAGTCCCAGCTACTCAGGAGGCTGAAACAGGAGAATTGCTTGTGCCTGGGAGACAGAGGTTACAACAAACTGAGATCATGCCACTGCACTCCAGCCTGGGCAACAGAGCAAGACTATGTCTCAAAAACTTTTTTAGGCCAGGCGCAGTGCCTCACGCCTGTAATCCCAGCACTTTGGGAGGCCGAGATGGGCAGATCACAAGGTCAGGGATCAAGACCATCCTGGCTAACACAGTGAAACCTCATCTCCACTAAAAATACAAAAAATTAGCCAGAGTGGTAGTATACACTTGTAGTCCCAGCTATTCAGGAGGCTGAGGCAGGAAAATCACCTAAACCTGGGAGGCAGAGGTTGCAGTGAGCTAAGATCGCACCACTGAACTTCAGCCTGGGAAACAGAGCGAGACACTGTTTTTTAAAAAAAAAAAAAAAAAATTAAAAAAATCAAAAGATGTTATTTGGCTTTTTTACTGCACTGACATTCACATGGATGGGTAAAATTGCTGGTGCCTTGTCATGAATAAAGGTAGGATCTCTGAACTGCTACATACTATGTAGCAGTCAAAAAGTAAAATGTCAGTTTCACTTAAAGCCCTTAATGAAGGAAAAAAATGATTAATTTTATTAAATCTCTACCACTGAATATACTAATAATTTCTGTGACAAAGCAAGTATGCATAAAACGCTGCTGCTGCATGCAAAGCATAGTGGTTGTATGGAGGGAAAAAACACCACTGTTTAAGTTGCAAGCCAAACTAACTACTTTTTTCTCAAACATCATTCTTTTTTGAGACAGAGTCTAACTCCATCGTCAGGCTGGAGTGCAGGGGCGCGATCTCAGCGCACTGCAACCTCCGCCTCCCGGGTTCAAGCAATTCTCCTGCCTCAGTCTCCTGAGTAGCTGGAACTACAGGCACATATCACCACATCCAGCTAATTTTTTGTATTTTTAGTAGAGAGAGGGTTTCACCATGTTGGCCAGGATGGTCTCAAGCTCTTGACCTCATGATCCACCTGCCTTGGACTCCCAAAGTGCTGGGATTACTGGCATAAGCCACCATAGCTGGCCTCAAGCATCATTCTTTACTGGAAAGATTGACAAACTATGCTGATTCAAATGTGGGAATGTGGCAGGTATTTTCTCAAAAACAAACAGTAAATCTGTCACTGCCCGTTGTTTTCCTTGAAGTATATGTTTCCAATTAAAAAAAAAAAAATTGAACTTTCAAGCAAAAATGACTTTTAAAGAACTTATATTGGCCGGGTGCGGTGGCTCACGCCTGTAATCCTAGCACTTTGAGAGGCCAAGGTGGGTGGATCACCTGAAGTCAGGAGTTTAAGACCAGCCTGGCCATGGTGAAACCCCGTCTTTCAAAAAAAAAAAAAAAAAGAACTTATATCTACCACCGTTAACTTGACAGATTCCCAGTACTTACAAACTTTTCTGAATTTGGCAGTGGTATTAATGTGTTTTTTTTTTTTTGATACTGTATAATGAAATGGGTCATCATTTGAAAGATGTGCATAATTTATTGTTACCAGTATTTTGCAAGTGACTAGTGTATGATGTTACAAAGCATGTATGGGTAAATACCCATTCAAAATGCAAGACAAAGCAACAGATCTTAATATAATGGTATAAAAGGTTACTGGCATGGTTTTAGATTCCAAGTTGCAACTACGAAACTCCCATTTCTTGAGTTCTGGGGTAGTACTCTATATATAAGAATATCCAAAATTACCTGAAAAGGCTATTAAAATACAACGACACATCACTGTGAAGTCATAGAGTTTTATAGAAATTCAAAGTCTCAGCTAAGCACCTGGGAGTGCAAAAGCATAACACAATGACAGTGAAAAGATCTCCAAATGGGCTCTTTAGGTAAAAGAAGAAAAATCAAAAATAAGGGCATAAAAATTGAACACATTCATTCTTTAGTTACTTAAAAGCAATTCAATCTACAAGAATAAAAGTTACTGACAACCTCTAATTGTAACTTTAAAGAACAAAATACTGAAACAAGCTCTTTAAGGAATGTTTTACAAAAAAGGTGAAGTCAAACAAATCATTCTCAATACCTACGCTGGACCATATTACACTTTGGGAGGCCAAGGCAGGCAGATAGTCTGAGCCTAGGAGTTGAAGACCAGCCTGGGCAACAAAGTGAAACCCCATCTCTACAAAAAATACAAAAGTTAGCAAGGTGTCGTGGTGCACACCTATAGTCCCAGTTATTCAGGAGTCTGAGGTAGGAGGATCACCTGAGCCCGGGGAGGTCAAGGCTGCCCTGAACCATGATCATGCAACTGCATGCACTCCAGCCTGGGTGGGAGTGAGGCCATCTCAAAACAAAAAAGGAGGAGGAATAAAATTTGCCCTAACCTTATGCCATATACAAAAAGTAACTTAAAATAGAACAAAAACCTAAACTCTTGGAAGAAAACACAGACGAAAAGTTATGTTATCACTCGATCTGGCAACAATTTCTCAGATATGACACCAAAAGCACAGACAACAAAAGAAAATTTAAAGTGTTTTTACATCAAAGGACAGTATCAAGACAGTGAAAAACTAACAGAATAGCAGAAAATATTTCTAAATCACATAACTGGTAAGGATTAACACACTACTACAACTCAATAAAAACAAAAAAACTCAATTCAAAAATGGGCAAACTGCCAGACGTGGTGGCTCATGCCTGTAATCCCAAAACTTTGGAAGACCAAGGCAGATGGATCACCTGAGGTCAGCAGGTCGAGACTAGCCGGATGAACATGGTGAAACGCCATCTCTACTAAAAATACAAAATTAGCCAGGCATGGTGTCACATGCCTGTAATCCCAGCTACTTGGGAGGCTGAGGCAGGAGAATCGCTTAAACCAGGAGGAGGAGGGTTGCAGTGAGCCAAGATGGTACCATTGCACTCCTGCCTAGGTAACAAGAGCAAAACTCCACCTCAAAACAAAAAACCAAAAATGTGCAAAGGACTTGGACATTTCTTCAAAAACAGCCAATAAGCACATAAAACATGTTCAACATCACTAATCATTAGTAAAGTGCAAATTAAACCACAATGAGATACCACTTCACACCTATTAGGCTATGATCAAAAAACACAAATAGAAGTGTTGGTAAGGATATGAAGAAACTAGAGCCCTCGTACACTGCTGGTAGCAATGTTAAAGCGGTTGCAGCCACCACAGAGAACAGTTTGGCAGCTCCTCAAAAAGTTATAGGCCTACCATATTAATCCAGGAAATCCACCCCTAGGTATATATCCAAAAGAACTGAAAGCAGAGACTCAAACAGAGAGATCTGTATGCCAATCTTCACAGCAGCATCATTCACACAGTAGCCAAAAGGTGAGAACAATGCAAGTGTCCAGCAACAGATGAATAAACAAAATGTGGAAGGTGTGGGAGTGTGGCGGTGTGGGGATGTGTGTCACACACAATGGAATATTATTCATATATATATATATATAAAACTCAAATACAATGGAATTTTATTCAGCCATAAAAAGGAGTGAAATTTTGATATACAGTAACAGACAGATGTACTTTAGAAACATCAGGCTTAGTGAAATAAATCAGACACAAAAGGACAAATATTGTATGATTCTACTTACACAAGATAGTTAGAAAAGGCACATTCCTAGAGATAGAGTAGAATAGTGTTGACTAGGCGTGGGGTGGGTTATTGGTTAATGGGTACAGCGTTTTTGTTGGATATGATAAAAAAGTTTTGGGTATAGATAATTAACATTGTGAAAGTAATGCCAATAACTTGTACACTTGAGAATGGTTTAAAAAATAAGTGTATTTTACAATTTTTAAAAAATGCTTACATTTGAAAAAATGACTTACATATATCCTTTGAAAGACAGTTGAGCCCTCCAATAACAAATAAATAATAAAAATCACTGATAGTGCTTTACTTACCCGTTTGGGGCCACTAAAAATCTTTCTGGTGTTTTCTTTTGATTTATCTCCTTGTTTATTTATGGGTTTCTTCACACTTTCAGGCACACCAGGCAAGTCCTCTGTAAAATCCAAGTTTTCTGAAATGGTAACCAAAACTATCTAGCTTACTAATATTTCAAATTACCTACCAGACAACCCATGAAGATTAAATACATATGAATGAATGAAAATGGGAATTAAAGAATAAAGGTATCAGAGCACCACAGAGCTGACAACTCCCCAGAATAAGAAGTTTCATTCTGCCATTCTTCTCCCTTCCTGCTTGTCCCTTCCATAAGAGAATTCATAAACCTGGTTGTTGTCTATGTGTTCTAGTCCTACTTTATGTTAAATGGCAAAATTAAATCTTTTCCAAAATAATTTTCTTACTTTCAAGAGGTCACATAACTGCTGGATATCTATGGATACTGACACTAGTTTATATACACACAAAACATCATGCAGTATCCACCTGTAGCATTTTTTAGGAACTTTAAATCCACTAAATCATGTTGGCTTTCAAAGAATGCCTGTTGGCAACTATAAAAGCCTCACTTAAACACCAGAAAAGGAGGACAGTTACCCTTGGCAAGAGATTTAAAATGACCTACTACAACAAAGTTTAATGATTTCTCGGTCTTCAAACACAACCGAAGAATCAGCTTATTTCCCAACTGGTTAAAAATATGTATCTTTATCTAAGCTAAACAAAAAAAGGAAAATAGGAATACTTTTCTCTATCCCAATGCTTAAAATTTTTTGCTCTTCCACATATGGTATGAAGACTGAAATTTCAACTTTCGGTAGATCAACCAAATGGCCTCTAATTTTCAAATGTTATTTATTATCTACTTTAAGTTTCCCAAAGGGAGTCTAATTTCACATTTTAAAGCTTTAAAAGTTTTACTACCCAAGGTATAAATTTCAGCCACAGATTTTCAATTGCAGACTAGGATAATTTGCTATCCAAGTCAGAATAAAAGCTAAGTAAACTGCCGCAGGACAAGGGGACTGGTATTGTACAGCAGCATTTATCATTCTCCTGAGGAACCAAACATCTAGCTATTCTGCCTAGCCAGATATCAAGAGACTACAGTAACGCTGCTGCAAACTTCCACTATCCAGAAAGGATTCAAAGATAACACTGGATGTATTCCTTTGGGGATGGGGTGGGGCAGGGGTGAGCCCCCTAGGGGTACTCCTGTGTATGTCTAGTTTTGAAGAATGGAACAAAACTATTGTTAGACCAAATAAAGCAAAATGGTAGATAATCTCAAGAATGACTTATACTCTACAAGATAATCTATATTTTAAAATACTATTATAATTCCAATTTACCATAATGACACTTCTGTGGCCCTATCAGGACAAAAGCTTTACTTAACAGGTAAACCAATCCAGAAAAACTGTATTTGGTTAAGAAACCATGTATCCCAAAGGCTTTCACAAATTCTTCCTCACTAGACAGTCAATCCACTTCATAAAGTCCTTGTAAGGTAATGACTTAATTATAGCAGAGCTAACCTATTTCTTTTGTCTGTCTCTCACAGTGGAGACTGAACTCCTAGAGGACCTTTAGTCATTACTGGGTCTACAATCTCCCACAAATTAAATTTCCACAGCTAAGAGTGAATGCATACTTACCTGACACTTTTCAATTTTACTGAACCAACCTAAGAGGGTTTGAGGATATTTTGAATGTTTATTAGTTTCAATTCAACCACAAAGGGTTTTTTAATTCTAATCTTCTGTTATTTCCCTCATTATAACCATCTGTTATCAGTATAGTTCCAAAGGTCCAAAATCTAACCTATGTCTTCACTGCATTTGGATTTGTCAAAGTGAAAACATGATGATGTTTGGTGCCCCTGCCCGATATACCTATATGCTTTAAAATTCTCAAGTGCTAAAGGTTAAAATAAAACTTAAATATGAAGACTCTCCAATTTACAAATTGGTTCCTTACAAGCTGGGACATGATCATTAACACTTAAAATGCTGTACTTCTGGATAAGGTAATTTGTGGTTCTCAATAGGTACTTTTAATAAATATAACAACCTAAAATTGAGTATCTAGGAAGAAACAATGTAGCTGTTGATTTAACCCTGAAAAGCACACTTAAAGTAGTCCCCCTGCCATCAATAGGCGATACATGCCAGTCCCTAGTAGATGCTTGAAACCATGGAATAGTACACCAAAAACTGTATGTACTATGTTTTTCCATACACATACCTATAATAAAGTTTAATTTATAAATCAAGCACAGTAAGAGATTAATAACTAAGAATAAAACAGAATCATTATAACAATATTCTATAATAAAAGTTACATGAATGAGGACTTTCTTCTTATACTGTACTCACCTATTTTCAGAATGTGGTTGATCTTGGGTAACTGAAACCACAGAAAGTGAAACTGTGGATACGAGGGGACTACTGTACTTATTATATATTTTTTTAAGTTCTTACCTGCATTATTAGTACCAGACTGACTGTCCTGGGAGTTATCATTGCTTTCTGGGGGAGGCTGCAAGGAGGGTGATGGAGCCGTTTTAGTTCTTTTTTTGCTTGTCTTTCTTTCCACTTGACAATCTTCATCTTCATCATCTTCGCTTTCACTGAGATCATCAAAGCCAAAATATTTAATTTTGTAATTGGAACTTCCTGAACCTCCTTCATCACCTCCTGTCTCATGATCTTCAAAACCAAAAAATTCAAGTTTAACATCCTTTTTGGATTTAGTATTACTAGGTCGAAATCTAGTAGTGGTCTTAGAAGTTGCAATATCTGCCTTTTTTCTGAGACGACCAGCTTCTCCCAAATCTGCAGGAGTGGATGCAGTGAATTCATCCATGCTGCGTTCCATAGTATCCTGTATAGTAACATTACAAACTGACAAGCAAGATGGATGTAAAACAGTATAATCTCTAGTCCGTCCAACTGTCCCTCTAAAACTGGTCCCACAACTTACACTGCCTTTCTTTGCCTGATTCAGGCCATCTTTACTCGATTCACTGTTTGCTTTGGCTAAGGCCTGACTGGTGCCATCCATCAGCTTATCAAAATTTGATGCTCCTTGGGAAGATTTCGCTTTATTGGCCCTACAGTACGTCCTACAATTGGTTGGCCTAAGAACACTTTGTACAACATCATCCTCAATGGCTTCATTCAGATTTTCCAATCGATTTTTAAAATCGTCATCCTTCATCTCCAAAAGGGAATCACTATCCAAACTTAAAATACAGTCTTCTGATCTGATATCTTCAAAATCATTATCCCATTCATATAAACCAGTTCTTACAGATCCCTTGATTGGAGATATTTCTGATGGTGATTCTGGCCTTTTCCCAAACTGGGAGTTCCAAGTATCATTTGTTTCCTTGATTTCAGAAGCCACTGTAGTTTCTGCACTGGGCTTCTTAGTACTGTCGTCAGCATTTTTATGAATATGGTGACTGTTCTTTTCATGTTCTTCATGAAAATTCTCTACTTTATCTGTAAAAATAAGTCAAAGGATAAAAACATGAGTGGTATCAATATAAAAGTTAATAAATAACAGATATATGGTTAATCAACAGTATATGATCAATCTTGAAAGAACTGTAATTATTTTAAGTTGTGAAGAAATTAACGTTTAAATATCAGACATTTCCTCTCCTACCTTTTCAGTATATAGCTCTCATGTCTTCTACTGACTTTTCCTCAGGCAACCAAGTCCCTTAAAATCGTAAACTCACAAGAAATTTCAGCAGGGTTAAGCAACTGAATCCAATCAGAATGGCATATAAATGACTCAGCCAAATCTTCTTAGGGGTATTATGGGCTTTTCAAATAAAGATGCTTAAATTAAAACATATTTAGTAAAACCTAAACCAATTGAACAGTTAATAAAAACCTTCCACTAGCGTTGGTATATCTGGGATAGGGCTGCCCATAAGGTATGTTAGTTCTATCTAGAAGCCTGTCCACAGGATCAGGTTTCTCTAGCTATTTCTGCTCTTTTTTCTAATCCTAAAAGCCATAAAGCCTCAAGGAACTTTTAGCAGTAGTTCTGGTATATCAGTTAAATGGTTAACAGTGGCTATTTATGCATATCAGCCAGTAATAAATCCTTAACCTGACTATGCACCTTGTATGTGGAGAATTCATTTTTGTTGCCTTCAATTTTTACTATCAGAAACATTCTTTTAACCTTTCCAAATGAGATACAAATATGATTCCAACTGGTATTATGATTAATTCCCTCAGTACTTATAGAAAAACACTGGCAAAATGTATACCTATGCCAAGCAATAAAATTACTTCCACAAAATACATCTACATTTATGAAAAGCTATTTACAAATCTCAGTATCATCAAATACAGGTGAGAGGGATGCTTTACATGGACAGATTCACTGTATACTTTTTTTTTTTTTTTTTTAAAGGCTAGTCAAGTGAAGCAGTGGGAGTCACCGTATACTTTTTAATGCTACCCCAACAGGTTTTCTTCCCTAAGACAGGGTCTCACTCTGTCACCCATATTGGAATACAGTGGTGTGATCAAGGCTCACTGCAGCCTCGGAGACCTCCAGGCCTCAAGTGATCCTCCCATTTCAGCCTCCCGAGTAGCTGGAATTACAGGTATGCACCACCACACCTAGTTTGTTTGTCTGTTTATTTAACAGATGGGGTCTCACTATGGTGCCTAGGCCGGTACTGAACTCCTGGGCTCAAGCAATCCTCCTGCCTCGACCTCCCAAAGTGCTACCATTACTGGCATGAGCCACCTTGCCCAGCCTCCCATAGGTTTTAATATAATTTAACAGGTTAAGATTTGGTAATATCTTTTAAAACTAAAAATGTACATGTGAAAGAAATGGACTTAAGTCTTGAAGCCAGCAGTTTCATTTATAAGTATTTAGAAATAACAAGAAACTCACTACAATACTGTTTCCTGGTTTTTGCTTTCATAAATACAAATACCAATCAATAAAGAACTAATTAAATTACAACATACCCACACACCTGAATACTATGTAGTTGTTAAAAAGAACGAGGCAGTTCTACATTGTTTATACTGTATTGTCTATTCAAAAGCCAAAACATAAAAACTTCGAAAATTACACATTAAATACCTTAAAGTGTATTTTTTTGAGGTCCTTATCTGTTAAGTATATTTATGAATGAAATAAAACATCTAGAATTTGCTTTGGTGAGGACAAAAATAAAACAAGACTGGCTGGATGCACTGGCTCACACCTGTAATACTAGCACTTTGGGAGGACGAGGCAGGTGGAACACGAGGTCAAGAGTTTGAGACCAGCCTAACCAACATGGTGAAACCCTGTCTCTACTAAAAATACAAAAATTAGCTGGGCATGGTGGCACATGCCTGTAACTCCAGCTACTCAGGAGGCTGAGGCAGAAGAATCGCTTGAACCTGGGAGGCGGAGGTTGGAGTGAGCTGAGATCGTGCAACTGCACTCCAGCCTGGGTGACACAGCAAGACTCTGTCTCCACAAAAAAAAAAGAAACAAGACTGGCAACGAAATTATGTTTGTTGAAGCTGGAGACATAAATAGATACACACACACACACACACACACACACACACATATATATAGAGAGAGAGGGTAAGAGAGAGAGAAAGAGAGAAACAGAGAGAGAGATTTTCTAGAAATATACACAAAAATGTATACATCTGTATAATGTGTACCAGGTCTATACACACAAATACATACATACTTCCTTCACCTTTCTTAAAAGTACATGAAGATGGCTGGGCGCGGTGGCTCACACCTGTAATCCAAGCACTTTGGAGGCCAAGTGGGCAGATCACCTGAGGTCGGGAGCTCAAGACCAGCCTGACCAACATGGTGAAACCCCATCTTAAAAAAAAATAAAATAAAAAAAGAAAGAAAAGAAAATGAAGATATTTCTTTGACTACTTACCAAACCCATCATTACACAGATGAGAAAAGGAGACCCAGAGAAGCTAATGCCTGCCAAGGTGGCCAATTAAACCAATAGCCAAAAGAGACTTCATAAAAAGACCCATACCAAGCTGTATTACACTACCTCTAGCGGTGGCTGCTAAAAACTGAAATGCTAGGTAGCTCACGCCTGTAATCCCAACACTTTGGGAGGTTGAGGCGGGTGGGTCACCTGAGATCGGGAGTTCAAGACCAGCCTGGCCAACATGGTGAAACCCCATCTCTACTAAAAATACAAAAATTAGTCAGGCATGGTGACAGTTGCCTGTAATCCCAGCTACTCAGGAGGCTGAGGCAGGAGAATCGCTTGAACCCAGGAGGCAGAGCTTGCGGTGAGCCCGGATAAAAGCAAGACTTCCTCTCCAAAACAAAACAAGAATACAAACATAGACATACATGCTGTGCCTATTAAAAATTGTGTAAAAAACTGTTAACAATGTTTGTTTCAGTATAAGGGAATTTACTTTTCACTGCTAATAAGGGCATTTGGCTAGTCATCAGAGGCACCTAGAAAGCCACAGAAAAAACACAGGACATCTTAGGTGAGCAAATCTTTACTCAAAGATTTAAAGGTAAAAATTATTTTTTAAAACAGTTAAGGCGCCGGGTGCGGTGGCTCACGCCTGTAATCCTAGCACTTTGGGAGGCCAAGGTGGGTGGATCACGAGGTCAAGAGATCGACACCAACCTGGTCAACATGGTGAAACCCCGTCTCTACTAAAAATACAAAAAATTAGCTGGGTATGGTGGTGCATGCCTGTAATCCCAGCTACTCAGGAGGCTGAGGCAGGATAATTGCCTGAACCCAGGAGGCGGAGGTTGCGGTGAGCCGAGATCGCGCCATCGCACTCAAGCCTGGGTAACAAGAGCGAAACTCCCTCTCAAAAAAAAAAACTGTTAAGGCCAGGTGCTGTGGCTCACGCCTGTAATCTTGGCACTTTGGGAGGCTGGGGTGAGCAGATTACTTGAGGTCAATAGTTTGAGACCAGCCTGGCCAACATGGTGAAATCCCATCTCTACTAACAATACAAAAATTAGCCATGAGTGGTGCTACGCACCTGTTATCCCAGCTACTCAGGAGGCTGAGGCAAGAGAATCACTTGAACCCGGGGGAAAGTGGCTGCAGTGAGCCGAGAACACACCACTGCTCTCAGCCTGGGCGACAGAGTGAGACTCCGTGTGGGGGAGGGGGGTGGGGAACCAAAAAACAGTTAAATGTAACCCAAAACATTTTATGCTTTATAAGGCCTACCTATAAAATACAAAATTCGGCCTGGCATGGTGGCTCACGCCTATAATACCAGCACTTTGGGAGGCCAAGGTGGGCAGATCACCTGAGGTTAGGAGTTCAAGACCAGCCTGACCAACATGGTTAAACCCTATCTCTAAAATAAAAAATAAAAATAAAATATAAAATTTAGATGCAATTTTAAAGATAAAACACTAAACTAAAAACAATTTCAAAAGTACTACTTAGTTTGGCTCCTACACAGAACCATCCAAGTTACCACAACCTTCCCCTAACCTCCACCAACACAGCCTGTGGGGAGCTTCCCAGCCAACTGCCACAGCTTATCTGCACATCAAGGAACTTGTTTGCTCCCTGGCCTCCTGCGGAAGCTACCCATCTCCGCCCCACCCTCGCAGCAGAATAGGAAAGACACCACACACCCCAGCCACCCCTCAACCTTGGTCCTCCCTTCAAGATGGCAATTAACTCTCCAATCTAGAGACACATACCCCCGGAGGTATACAAAGGCCTTCCAAATATAGGTACAACTGCGTTTTAAGGAAATTCACTTCTAAATCCTCAACCTCCAGGTGCATATTGTTCCAAAAACTGATGTGCCAACCCACCTGGGATTAACCAATCGCTCTTCTCCCAATATGCTATCACAAGTATCAGTAACAGCATATTGCTCTCCTATCCCTAATCTTATATGGTACATTCCTCCAACCCTTCACATGACCTATAAAGAAATAATGTGATAGATTGTTGGTTTCTGTACTTCATAATTAAGTAAAACTTTCCTGTGTGGGTAACAAATCCCTTGGATGTCAGGTGGTTTCCAATTAATTGCTTTTCACAAAATCGAAAAGACATAACAAATTGATTCATTATTCCAATGAATTTTTATGATTACCACATGCTTTGTGGCACACAGGAATTCAAGTAATAGGCCGGGCAAGGTGGCTCATGCCTGTAACCCCAGCACTTTGGGAGGCCAAGGCAGATAGATCACCTGAGGTCAGGAATTCGAGACCATCCTGGCCAACACGGTGAAATCCCAACTCTACCAAAAATATGGTGGCAGGCATCTATAATCCCAACTACTCGGGAGATTGAGGTAGGAAAATTGCTTGAACCCAGAAGGTGGAGGTTGCAGTGAGCTGAGATCATGCTACTGCACTCCAGCCTGGGCAAAAAGAGCAAAACTCCATCTCAAAAACAAAACAAAAAAAAAAACCACACCAGAATTCAAATAATAGAAACTGCTATAACAAAACTCTTACCATTCTTATCTTTATTTTGTTAATTTATGGCTTCTCAACATTCACATTAAAAAGTTGAAACAGGAATAACAGAGACACAGTAGTACACACTTGTAGTCCCACCCAGAGCTACCCAGGGCACTGTGGCCAACAGTTCATTTGAGGCCAGGAGTCTGAGGCTGCAGTGTTGTGATCACAACAGTGAGTAGCACACCAGCCTGGGCAACAGCGAGGCTCCATCTCAACAACAATGAACAAAAAATAGGAATAGAATTGATGCCAAAAAAATTTTTTCCAAAACCTTTATATATGCTAGCGATAATATTCATTCAGATTCAGATATATATAAACTAATTGAAAAAGGCCCACTCATCTCTTAAAAGGTAAATTTCCAATAAATTTTATCATTTTTTTTCTTGTGCTGTCACCAGGCTGGATTTCAGTGGTGCGATCTCGGGTCACTGCAACCTCCGTCTCCCAGGTTCAAGCGAGTTTCCTGCCTCAGTCTCCCGAGTAGCTGGGACTATAGAGATGGGGTTTCACCATGTTGGCTAGGATGGTCTCAAACTCCTGACCTCGTGATCCGTCTGCCTCAGCCTCCCAAAGTGCTGGGATTACAGGCGTGAGCCACTGTGCCCGGCCTAATTTTGTCTTTATATATAGCATTCAGCCGGGCACAGTGGCTCATGCCTGTAATCCCAGCACTTTGGGAGGCCGAGGCGGGCGAATCACCTGAAGTAAGGAGTTCAAGGCCAGCCTGACCAACATGGCGAAACCCTGTCCCTACTAAAAATACAAAACTTAGCTGGGCATGGTGGCGGGCGCCTGTAATCCCAGCTACTCGGGAGGCTGAGGCAAGAGAATTGCTTGAACACCGGAGGCAGAGAAGCTGCAATGAGGTGAGATTACACCACTGCACTCCAGCCTAAGCAACAGAGTGAGATTTCATCTCCAAAATATATATACATATATTTATATATGATTCAAGTTTGATTATAGCATTCAAGCTTGATCAAATATTCTGCTGAGAGCATTTGATTAACAAAATAAAAGTTTGCATTGTTAACTGTGACCATGATGTAGTACAGAATCATTTTTAAAACAGTTTAGAGCATTACAGTCACATAAAATTCCTAAAAGCTGTGGGGTTTTTTTTGATAGACAGGGTCTCCCTATGTTGCCCAGGCTGGTCTCAAACTCCTGGACTCAAGCAATCCTCCCATCTCAGCCTCCCAAAATACTGAGATTACAGGCTTCAGCCACAGCGACCAGCTTTTTTTTTTTTTTTTTTTTTTTTTGAGAAAGAGTCTAGCTGTCACCCAGGCAGTGGCGCAATCTCCGCCTACCCCATTCAAGTGATTCTCCGGTCTCAACCTCCTGAGTTGCTGGGACTATGGGTGCATGCCACCATTCCCAGCTAATTTTTCCATTTTTAGTAGAGATGGGGTTTCACCATGGTGGCCAGGATGGTCTCAAACTCCTGACCTCAAGTGATCTGCTCGCCTCAGGCTCCCAAAGTGCTGGGATTATAAGCATGAGCCACTGCACACAGTCACAGCTCTTAAAAGTTTGAATTTAAATGCATACACATACTTTTGTACCAAGAATTATGAAAAGGGTGACCATTGAAAGTCTAAACATAAATATTATAATCAATAGGATAAAATTCTGAAGGGGAAGTAGGATACAAATACAACTTCAAAAAGAAAAAGGAACACTACAAATATTCTGGCTATTGAAGAACGTGCTCTATTTTTTTAAACATATGAAAGTGAACACTTTCTGGGGCATAATGGGTGCTTGTAAGAAAGAAAAATTAATTAAAGAAAAAATTTTAAAAAGAGAATGAACAGCAAGTAAATATGGCATTTGCAAGCAAGAAATTATAAGGCAGAGCAGCGGTTCATGACAGTAATCCCAATACTTTGGGGAGGAGTTTAAGACCTCAATCTCTACAAAAATTAAAAAAAAATTGGCCTGGCATGGTGTACGCCTGTAATCCCAACACTTTGGGAGGCCAGGAGTTCAAGACCAGCCTAACATGGTGAAACCCTGTTTCTACTAAAAATACAAAAAATAGTCGTGCATTGTGGCAGGCACCTGTAATCGCAGCTACTCAACAGGCTGAGGCAGGAGAATGGCTTGAACCAGGAGGCAGAGGTTGCAGTGAGATCTCGCTATTGCACTCCAGCCTGGGTGACAGTGAGACTCTGTTTCAAAAAAATAAAATAAAATAGATAAATAAAATAAAATAAATTAGCTGGCCATAATGGCACACACCTGTGGTCCCAGCTTCTTAGGAGGCTGAGGCAGAAGGATCACTTGTGCCCAGAAGATTGAGGCTGCAGTGAAATATGATTGTACGACTGCACTCCAGCCTGGGCGACGGAGCAAGAGCCTGTCTCCCAAAAAAAAAAAAAAAAAAAAAAAAAAGATTTTGATAAAAGATAGGATAGCAGCTACTTTGAGAGTGAGGAAGAAGGAAGCGATGCATGAGTTTCTAGAGTGGCTGGCACAATCCTATTTCTTAACCTAGGTAATGGTTTTAGGAGTGTTCCTCTTCTAGTAATTAATTAAGCTAGACCTCTTGTGTTTTCTGTATGTTTTACTTTTATTTTACAATTTAAAAAGTTAAAATAAATCACTATGATACCTAAACTGAATGCTATATTTTAAAAGGTCGGTGGCTCACACCTGTAATCCCAGCACTTTGGGAGGCCAAGGCAGATGGATCACAAGGTCAAGAGATTGAGACCACACTGGCCAACATGGTCTCTATTATGTATAAGAAATTTTAGGCCGGGCGCGGTGGCTCACGCCTGTAATCCCAGCACTTTGGGAGGCCGAGGCGGGTGGATCACGAGGTCAAGAGATCAAGACCATCCTGGTCAACACGGTGAAACCCCGTCTCTACTAAAACTACAAAAAATCAGCTGGGCATGGTGGTGTGTGCCTGTAATCCCAGCTACTCAGGAGGCTGAGGCAGGAGAATTGCCTGAACCCAGGAGGCGGAGGTTGCGGTGAGCCGAGATCGTTTCTTATCCCCCCGGCCTAGGAAAAAAAAAAAAAAAACCATATCAAAAAAAAAAAAAAACACAAAAAAAAAAAAAAGAAAAAAAAGAAATTTTAAAATGTTTTAATTTAAATAAATAAATAAATAATAAAATAAAATAAAATAAAATGTCAATATTGGCCAGGCATGATGGCTCACGCCTACAAACCCAGCACTGAGGGGGACCAAAGCAGGGGAATCACTTGTATCCAGGAGTCGAAGACCAGCCAGCCTAGGCAAAAGAGCAAGAATCTGTCTCTGCAAAATAATTTTGAAAATCAGCCTGGCATGGTGGCACATTCCTATAGTCCTAGCTACTCAAGAAGTGTGGGCAGAAGGATCACTTAAGCGCAGGAGTTTAAGGTTGCAGTGAGCTATGATCATGCCACTGCACTCTAGCCTGGGCAACAGAGTAAGACTCTGTTTCTAAAAAAAAAATAAAAAGGATACCTGGGGTTCATTCTTTCTACCACTTCCTTGCCCTACACTTGACTAAGTAAGGGTGCCTCTTCTCCAGCAGCCCTCCCTACTATTTCAGATCAGGACAGTTTGGGGACATTGATATGCTGATTCTCCAGAGCCTCTTTATGAAATGATTACTCCTCCACCCAGTTATATAAAAGCCCCTTCTTGGCTTCTTTTTCTTGTGTAAGACTAAACAAATAATAATATTAATACAACAAAAATAAATGAGGAAATATTATTAAAAAAAAAAAAAAGGCCAGGCACGGTTGCTCATGCCTGTAATCCCAGCACTATGGGACACTGAGGTGGGTGGATCACGAGGTCAAGAGATAGAGACCATCCTGGCCAATATAGTGAAACCCCATCTCTTCTAAAAATACAAAAATTAGCCAGGTATAGTGGCAAGTGCCTGTAATCCCAGCTACTCAGGAGGCTGAGGCAAGGCAATTGCCTGAACCTGGGAGGTGGAGGTTGCAGTGAGCCAAGATTGTGCCACTGCACTCCAGCCTGGGCAACACAGCAAGACTCCGTCTCAAGGAAAAACAAAAACAAACAAACAAAAAAACTAAAGCCCCTTCTTTTGAGGCTTGTGTTAGTTACCCTCTAATCTTCCTAATACCTGGCATCCAATAATCTCTTATTCACCCTTAATGTATCTAAGGATTTTACACCAGATTTATAATCTACTCCTCTATACCAATTTTGCTATCACACTGAATTCCACCAAATTCCAACCCTCTGACTTCCCAGTTTAACCTTATCTCATCGACAATCTCCCACATTCCATCTCAGCCACCAGTTCTCACAGTTTCATCCAGAAGTTTGCTGCATGTCCTAAAATGCTTCACTTTCTTAAACATTAAAATCAGATAACCCACATTTTTATCACAACCTACCAACCAACCAATTTGCTTGTGCCAGTACACCCATTCGTCATTTTTACTAAAGAAGACTCTCAGTATACTACCCCTCTTCTCCCCTTTCTCCTATTTATTAGCCCTGTCCAGGCACTCAACATTTTAAATTCCACAGTTTATCTTCTCAATCACTCTCTGGGCAATACCACCCTCAATTCTCTTGCTTCTCTATCTCTTCATTCTACATGCTGAGTGACAAAATGTCTATCAAGGCCAATTCTAATAATTTTATCCAATATTCTGTATTCTGTGCAGGTTCCAGATAACGGGTCCTACTAAAGAAGGGGGAAAAACATACTCACACAATAGGTAGATTAGTGACCATGTGTTTTTTGTTTTTTTTTTCGTTTTTCTCGCCAGGTTGCCCAGGCTGGAGTGCAGTGGCACGATCTCGGCTCACTGCAACCTCAGCCTCCCAAGTTCAAGCAATTCTCCTCAGCCTCCCGAGAAGCTGGGACGTGCCCAGCTAATTTTTAGGGACAGCAACTTCAACTAAGGCCTCAATAATGGCTAGAAATTCTACTGTCTCTAGACAACACACTTTCCCACTTTTAGTAACATCTGAACTCTTTCCTGTTCCCCTAAATCCCCCAAGTTAATCTGTCTTTCTCCCTTTCAGTAATACTACCTCTTTAGTCACTTTATAGGGGAGGGAAAAACACTTTTACCTAAAAACCACCTTCTCTTATGTCTTTCCACTAAGCTCATCTTTTTACTCATCTTTCCTCCTTCCAAAACTGCTCTCTTGTGCCTTAGATCCCATGCATTAAACTATCCAGAATCCCTCACATCCCTCTAGCTGCCCTTTTTGTTCTCCTCCCTTCAAACATCTTTAACAAGCTGTAAACATTTGTTACCCCCATTTCCTCACCCCTTAGATGACTCCAATCCAAGCTGCAAATCCAAGGTCTGCCTTGGAGTCCCCACTTTAGTTGACTGCAGCAGCATTCCGATTCAGTCAATATTTTCTGAAACACTTTCATGTTGGCTTTTATAATCTATCACTCCCCTGGATTCCCTTAAGCTGCTCTAGTGGCTCCTACTTAATTTCCTTTTTAGTTTCTTCCTCTTCACTCCTTCCATTAGTGTTCTAAGTTCTTTACAGCACAGTCCTAATACTTTTTCCTCTTACACTCTTTAATGCCTTCAACTAATCCTTTCTTTTCAAATAATATTTATATACTGAATTTCAAATTAATTGTCTCTAGCTAATCAAGGCTTATTTCAGCTTCATTCCAGCAAATCTGCTATTTAAACATATCTTACAAACATCTCAAACCCAATGTGCCCAAAACTGAACTCAAACTTTCTGTCAAAATGTTCCCCATCTCAGTAAATAAATGACACTACCATCTGCTCTGCTGCTCACATTACATAGCTGGGAATCATTCTTGATGTCTCCTTCCTCATCACTCATGTCACCAAACTCCGCCACTACTATCCTTTCTCAGTCCACCAACAGGTCTCAGGTTAAATGTCAGCCTTGCCTACATATCCACACCCCCAGGACAAGCAAATAAGCCCAGAGTGCTACACTCCCACAGCGCTCTATATTTTTTCCTTAGTTTTCAACACACTTGTGGATTCTTTATTCTATCTTCTCCAGTACAATGCAAAAAATGCAACTGAGTCCATCTTGTGCATAGACACTAAAATAATAGCTGAATAGCTGGAAGGAGGCATCACCTAGACCTTCCTATGATCAAGCTCATTTTCCTCTACCATCAGGGGTCTAGGAAAGTGGAAGACCACTTCCTAAAGGCATAAGTGCCAGACAAGAAAAATTCATGAAGTATAATCTGGCTCCAAGTTCTAAAAGCACAGAATACTTATGAAAGATGCTCTGAAAAGCATAATGTATTAATATAAAAGTGCTGACATCACGTTAGAAGCAAGTTCTTATCATGACCAGCAGAAGTCAATAACTCTAAAGTACAGAGACTATTTATAAATTTCATATTTTACCCTATGACTGGTATTCAATCTGGATCTGAGGAGAACCTTGTTAGTTGTCTCCCATGCTTTTGTTAATACACAAACCTTGAGAATACTCCTTTTATTCAGAAAATCTGAGTAAGAAATAAAAGTTCTGCTTTAGAACAAAATGAATTTACTTAAAATTATAATGCCTCTTTCATAATTTACATAATGTTGAATTTCCTTTGTATATACAAACACACACAAAAAAAGTAGAAAATATCTATAAAAATGAAGTCAGCATTACTTGGTAAGTATTAACAATAGTCTGGTCATCACTCTCATTTTGTTTCTGAGATGGTATATCTTGCTTTTGTTGCCCAGGCTGTGACCCAATCATGGCTCACAGCAGCCTTGAACTCCTGGGCTCAAGTGATCCTCAACTCAGTCTCACAAGCAGCTGGAACTACGGGTGCACCCCAACACAAAGGGCTAATTTCTTTTTTCTTTTGTAGAAATGAGATGTCACTATGTTGACCAGGCTGGTTCTGAACTCCTGGGCTCAACCCATCCTCCCACTTTGGCCTCCCCAAGTGTTGGTATTACAGTTGTGAGACACCACACCTGGCTCATCATTCTTATTAAAAAGAAAATATGCCAGGCATGGTGGCTCACACCTATAATCCCACTTTGGGAGGCTAAGGTGTTCAGATCATGAGGTCAGGAGTTCAAGACCAGCCTGGCCAACCAACATAGTGAAACCCGTCTCTACTAAAAATACAAAAAATTAGCCGAACTTGGTGGTGGGCACCTGTAATCCCAACTACTCGGGAGGCTGAGCCAGGAATCACTTGAACCTGGGAATCGAAGACTGCAATGAGCTGAGAGCACTCCACTGCACTCCAGCCCAGCTGACAGTATAAGGCTCCGTATCAAAAAAAAAAAAAAAAAAAAAAGAAAAAAAGAAAAGAAAAGAAAATTACTGCTGGGCATGGTGGGTCACTCCTGTAATCCCAGTGCTTTGGGAGGCCAAGGTGGGTAGATCACCAGGTCAGGAGTTCGAGACCAGCCTGGCAAATATGGTGAAACCCCATCTCTACTAAAAATATAAAAAATTAGCTGGGTGTCGTGGCAGGTGCCTATAATCCCAATTACTTTGGGAGGCAGAGGTGAGAGGATCACTTAGCCCAGGAGTTCAGGACCAGGTTGGGCAACATACTTAGACACTGTCTCTACAAAAAATTTAGAAATTAGCCCAGTGTATTGGTGCACTCCTGTACTCCCAACTACTGGGGAGGCCAAGGAGGGAAGATAGCTTCAGCCCAGAAGGTAGAACCTGTGACAGCCTGGATGACAGAGTGAGACCCTGTCTCCAAAAAAGAAAAAGAAAAAAAGAAATAATTGATATTATCTACTTCTCTTAAAAATCTGACTTTAAGTATGATTTAAATATATTCTATACAACGGATACATTCAATAAATAAAGGCAAGTAACTCTTGCTGATACTATCCTTTCAGGGTTTAAAAAATAATAATAGGCCGGGTGCGGTGGCTCACACCTGTAATCCCAGCACTTTGGGTGGCCGAGGCGGGAGGATCATGAGGTCAAGAGATCGAGACCATCCCGGCCAACATGGTGAAACCCCGTCTCTACTAAAAAATACAAAAAAATTAGGTGGGCATGGTGGCGCACACCTGTAGTCCCAGCTACCGGGGAGGCTGAGGCAGGAGAATTGCTTGAACCCGGGATGCAGAGGTTGCGGTGAGCCGAGGTCGTGTCACCGCACTCTGGCCTGGCGCCTGGTGACAGAGTGAGACTCTGTCTCAAAAAATAATAATAATAACAATAATCCTCATTAATCACCTGTAGTTTAACCAATGACAATCTCATCTCTGGTCATAAGTTCCTGGCCTATTTCCCTTTCTTAAAAATCACCTTCAGTTCTAAATCTAAGTTCAAAATCTCCTGACAATACCATCCCTCTTATACAAATACTCATTACAGCTTTAAGCAAATTTAAAAAATTTACTGGCTACAAAACCAGTCAGGGCAAATTAAGAGCCTATGCTGTAGTTATCTCAATATTTGGCAGGATATGTAGACTGAATCCCAGCTGGCTGGCAAGGAAAGTGTGCCAAGCCGAAATATAAGTCTTTGCACACTTTAGAGTCCAGATTAAAAACCTGTAGAAGATGGCACAAAGACAGGAGGCAAGAGAAGCCTTCTTTTACCTCTAATAGACAGACAGCACTGATTCAAACCATTAAGGAATACCTGGAGATCTCTTAGAAGGGTGAACCTCTAGCTCCTGCTAACGTTCATTTTTAATTGGCACATCTGGCTGATAACTCACTGGCTTTAACAGCAATTGCAATCAGAAATTTGTTTTCAAAATTAAAGATTAGATACAGAAGTATTTGCAGATAGAAAGATAAGTCCTAAATCAGCTCTAAAATCCAGGAAGTAAAGGAGGGAAGTGGAGAGTAGCATGCAAAATAGATGAAACAAGATTTGCCAGATACTAACAAGTATTGGAGGTGGACAATTGAGTACATGAGGTTTTTTTTACTCTTCTATTTTTGTGTGCCTGAAAGTTTCATAATAAACATTTTCTTCTTGTTTAAATTAAGGAATAGGACATTTTAGCAACTCAACCCTTCCCTGCAGTATCTATTCAGTTTGTAATCTTGTTTCTGGTTCCAGGCATCTATCCGTCTGGAAAATGGGAACCACTGTGTTTTGTTTTGTTTTTTGAGATAGAGTCTTTGCTGTGTTGCCCAGGCTGGAGTACAGTGGCACAATCTCGGCTCACTGCAACCACCACCTTCCAGGTTCAGGCTAATTTCCCGCTAATTTTTTATATTTTTAGTAGAGATGGGGTTTCAACATGTTGGCCAGGCTGGTCTCAAACTCCCGACCTCAAGTGATCCACCCACCTCAGCCTCCCAAAGTGCTAGGATTACAGGTGTGAGCCACTGCTTCTGGCCCCATTGTATGTTTTGTTTCGTTTTTTGACAGTCTCGCTCTGTCACCCAGGCTGGAGTGAAGTGGCCCGAACTCATCTCACTGCAAGCTCTGCTTCCCTGTTTTAGGCCATTCTCGTGCTTCAGACTCCCAAGTACCTTGGATTAAAGGCACCTACCACCACGCCCACCTAATTTTTGTATTTTTAGAGACAGGGTTTCATCATTTTGGCCAGGCTGGTCTCAAACTCCTGACCTCAAGCGATCCACCCCGCCTCAGCCTCCCAAAGTGCTGGGATTACAGGCAAGAGCCACCATGTCCGGCCATTGTATGTTTTATAGTGAACTACTCAACCTGAGTTTCCTCTTCAAGTGAAACACAATTTTTTTTTTTTTTTTTTTTTTTTTTAGACGGGGTTTCACTCTTTTTACCCAGGCTGGAGTGCAATGGCGCGATCTCGGCTCACCGCAACCTCCGCCTCCTGGGTTCAGGCAATTCTCCTGCCTCAGCCTCCTGAGTAGCCGGGATTACAGGCACGCACCAACATGCCCAGCTAATTTTTTGTATTTTTAGTAGAGACGGGGTAAACACAATTTTTAAAAGCACTATCCATTATAAAAGTACTTAAAGAATTTTAACAGTGTCAAAAAAAAAAAAAAAATCAACCACATTTTCCTCTAGAGAAAAAGACACTTAAAAATGTAATGCCAGGACAGATGATACAATAATCCTGAGCCTGGATAAGCCCTTTTCACTAATGTGATACAATTCTACAGCAAAAAATAGTATGAATGAGGAAGGACACTCAACACTCCACTGGAAGGATACGATGGAACTTTACCAGTGCACTTTGAACAAGCTGTTAAAATTTGCAACTGGTTCTTAAATAAAATTGCCTAAACATGACCTGCAAAAGACTGCTAAGATTTCTGAGACCTAAGTAGGCACATGAGTACTTGCATGGAGAAAAGACTTCAAAACTTTATCATTCTCAGAAGGGTCCCTAATGCAAAAAAGGTGAGGAACCACTTGAGATTTACAGAGACCTCTTTTATCAAAAATTTGGGTTTGGGTTTCTAAATTTCTACTAAAATTACAAGGCTTCCTGAGTGAGAGTAAAGGCAATGAAAACTGACAACATAATGCAAGAAAACAGTCTAGGCACAAGGAAAATGACCAAAGTTTAGAGGGAAGAGGCAAAGGAAACGTCACAAAGTAAAAGAGCATCCCCACACCTAAAACCAACTTACAAACATACAAACTTATAAATGGTTTATAAGAACAACTAACTTGCACACATTAGAGACAGGATAAGACTACCATGAAAATTAAATGTACTCCCTCAAAGTTCACTTCTTATCCTACAGGGAGCTGCCAAGGTTGTTGTAGCTCTGGATGGCCAAGGGAGAGGAGAAAAAAAGAGAAATATTCATAGTGCTACACCATTGCCCGACCACCAAGAGCCTTTGTGAAGGAGGATGGAAGAAGGACAAGATGTTCTTGAACATCTATTTACCTGTATTTTAGTATGTATTTTCTCCTCACCAACCAATTTAAATGGAGTTTGGACTCAAGAGTCAGTAGTTCTATCAGCATTAGAACTACAATTTAGCTACATAGACTGGGAAGCAATTACCCCACTTAGCTGCCAACGTCCAACAGAATGAACATAAAGATATATTGTCAGCAAGGCTACATAAACAATTACTTATAGGATTAACTTTCACATTCCTTCTCCCCCTTACCTAAACATTCATCTTTATTAATACACTCTGCCATCAGGGCCCCTGCCTGCCAATGATGCCCCATTCCTCAAAAGACCACACACTTAAGGAAGCTGGAGTCAACCTTGAGCATTTTCACCACCTGCATAGCTTCATCTTACTTCCTCCAGCCTACCCACCCCACAACACTGTAGATTATCTGAAAACAGCAAGAAACGTCAGTAGAAACATCCGTAGAAACAACAAACAACACAAGCAGAATAGCATTTGCAGAGTCTAGTACAGCGGGGTTTGACAAACATTAGGTGCTCAATAATATGTTGACAATAAACGAATCTCATTCCAATTCTGCCATTATCTGACCTTAGACACTTAACCTCTTTGAGCTTCAGGTATGAGACCCGAGTTAAAATTCACTTTCATTCAAAAAAGTTTGATGGGCCAGGCGTAATGGCTCACGCCTGTAATCCCAGTACTCTGGGAGGCCAAGGCAGGTGGATCACCTGAGGTCGTGAGTTCGAGACCAGCTGGACCAACATGGAGAAACCCCATCTCTACTAAAAGTACAGTATTAGTCAAGCGGTGGCACATGCCTGCAATCCCAGCTAGTCAGGAAGCTGAGGCAGGAGAATCACTTGAACCCGGGAGGCAGAGGTTACAGTGAGCCAAGACTGCGCCATTGCACTCCAACATAGGAAATAAGAGCAAAACTCTGTCTCACAAAAAACAAAAACAAAAAAAACCTTGTCTCTACAAAAATACAGAAATTAGCCAAGCATGATGTCGGGTGCCTGTAACTCCAGCTACTGGGGAGGCTGAGGCAGGAGAATCACTTGCACTCAAAAGGCGGAGTTTGCAATTAGCTGAGATTGTGCCACTGCACTCCAGCCTGGGCCAACAGACCAAGACTCCATCTCAAAAAAAAAAAGATGATTTTAATACATTTTTAGGAGCTGACCTGGAAAGTTTTTATGCTGGGTTGCTTTTTTTCTTTTCTTTTTTTTTTTTGAGATGACATCTCGCTCTGTTGCCCAAGGCTGCAGTGCAGTGGCACAACCTCAGCTCTTTGCAACCTCCTCCTCCTGAGTTCAAGTGATTCTCCTGCCTCAGCCTCCCCAGTAGCTGGGATTACAGGCACCCACCACCACGCCCAACAAATTTTTTGTATTTTTAGTAGAGATGGGGTTTCACCAGGTTGGCCAGGCTGGTCTTGAACTCCTGACCTCAGGTGATTCACTTGGCCTCCCAAAGTTCTGGGATTACAGACACCTGGCCCTTTTTGCTGCTTTTTAATGCAAATTTAACCTAAACTTGTGAACAATGCCTGAGGAGAAATGTAGGCAAAGCAGTAAGGACAGCCAAATTAGAATTAACCCTGAGGATCAAGGGAATGACAGTAACAGCTGGCTCATCATCTCATCCAAGAGTGAGAAAAAGAGTGAAAAATGCTCAGCATTAAAACTATGCAAGGCCTAGCACACTGTACTGTTTCACGTGCCTTACATTAAACCTTCAAAGGACAAATTCCCCTTAAAAATTCAGTAAAGTTTTGTGTTTGTGTTTACTTCCTTTCAAAATTTGAGATTCTTATAACCTTTCATTATTGCTAAACTTTGCCAAGAAGTCAAGAACTAAGGTTTTTTTTTTCAATTTCAATATAGTGCCACCCTTATCCTACTGCTGATAGAGTGCTCCCACTTCTCTCCCCAACCTCTTCCCTAACACCCTCAATATTAGCTCTTCAGTCCTTTAGTTAATTGCACCTTTTCCACTTAAGTCTCAAATCCCTTCCAGGAGTAGGACAGAACGAACAAAATATTTTGTTTTAGGAGAGAATACTAGATGCTATTTTTACAAATTAGCATTTCAAAAATATAATCAGTTTTGTGGTTTAAAATCTATCAATACAAATTGCTATTGCCCCCAAACTAATTTCAATTTGGAATCAAGTTCAATTCTTTAATGTCTCCACTCAATACCTCCTTAATCTTTCTGAACTAGTTTTGGAACAGAGTCTATTATTCTTAATTAATCCTCATTTTAAATATTCATCTCATTTTCATTATCAATAACCATCCAAATCCTCCATAATAATAGAAATGAGATACTTTGTGATCCTAACACAACAAAAAAGAGATATTTCTTACTGGAATTGGGGTTAGAAACTTATTGCTGTTCCCAATACGTACACCAAGTTAAGTCTTTAAACATTAATATCCAAGTTGTTTTATTAAATATTTCAACCTCTAACTGGTTTCTTTAAAGTTGTTAAATGTCTTTTACAAACTGTCATTAGTCCCCATTTATCCTAAGTGCAGAAAAAAACACTTATTTATTTATTTATTTATTTATGGATGGATGGATGGATTTATTTGAGACAGAGTCTCACTCTATCGCCCACGCTCTGTCACCAGGTGCCAGGTTGGAGTGCAGTGGCACAATCTCAGCTCACTGCAACCTCCACCTCCCGGGTTCAAGCGATTCTCCTGCCACAGCCTCATGAGTAGCTGGGATTACAGGTGTGCACTACGACGTCCGGCTGTTTTTTGTATTTTTAGTAGAGATGGGGTTTGGCCGGGCACGGTGGCTCATGCCTGTAATCCCAGCACTTTGGGAGGCTGAGGTGGTGGATCACGAGGTCAAGAGATTGAGACCATCCTGGCCAACATGGTGAAACCCCGTCTCTACTAAAAAATACAAAAATTAGCTGATTGAACCGGGGAGGCGGAGGTTGCAGTGAGCCGAGATCACACCACTGCACTACAGCCTGGTGCCTGGTGACAGAGTGAGACTCTGTCTCAAAAAAAAAAAAAAAAAAAGAAAGAGAGATGGGGTTTCACCATGTTGGTCAGGCTGGTCTCAAATTCCTGACCTCATGATCCGCCCACCTTGGCCTCCCAAAGCACTGGGGCCACCGCATGCGGCCAAACAATATATATTTTAGAATTTAAATCATTTAAATAAATTTCTTGCACAAATCTCTCTTGGCTAATAAAGAAAATCAAAACTTACCTGAAGTTATTAATTTATTACAGCTACTTATGCTTGCATCATCTTCTATGATTCGGTTTGTGCTCTTTTCTTTCCCAAGCGAAGTGTCCTCCAAAGGGAAGCATTTATCAGATACAACAGTGTCTTCAACCACCACATGACTAATTTTGCTATTAGCTTCAAGTACTGAAGTGACCTCTTCCAGCTGAGCAGCTTCACTAGATTCTGAATAAGAAGAACCCTTACCCTGGGCTAAATTCTTTGAAGAAACTGGTAGAGACTCATCATCACTATCAAATCCAAAAGGATCTCCAGTATTTTCTTCTTCCACTTTAGGTTTCTTCGGAATTTCTTGGATATCTGGTTTGAAATTCGGCCTCTTCTGCCCTAATTTAGCCATAAATGTGGTCTCTCCCCATTTTGTGCTAAGGGTGGTCCGTTTGTTGGAAAAGACTTCATCAAATTTTGAACTGCCATTTCCACCTTTCCTACTGTATGTTTTCCCAAATCTGGATGTCATTTTGACACCAGTTTCATATTCTCTGTGAAAAAAAAATTTAAAAAAAACATATAATCATCAAATACTTAACAAGTGTTAAACAGTGCCTACAAAAATAAAAACCTAGGGATTTTCCCCTCATGATTTTGTCACACTCACCATACAGACTTTTAAATAAACAAGTATGAGGAAGGGGTATAAAGAAAGGCTGATTTATTACTCTAAATGCTTCCATGTCAATTTTCCTCTGCGATGAGTATATTCCTACGCTTTCCGAAGTAAAAAACTGAGTTATTAACCAACTTATAATAAGGTATCCACAAAGCTAACTTAAAATGAAATGTATTTTTAAGTTCAAAATGAATCAACTTAACTATTCTTACAAACATCATTTATACCTTGAAAAAATAATCTATATAGGCTGGGTACAGTGGCTCACGCCTGTAATCCCAGCACTTTGAGGGGCCGAGAGGGGGCATCAAAAGGTCAGGAGTTTGAGCCCAGCCTGGCCAACATGGTGAAACCCCCTCTCTACCAAAAAAATACAAAAATTAGCTGGGCATGGTGGCACCAGCTACTTGGGAGGCTGAGGCAGGAGAACTGCTTGAACCTGAGAGACGGAAGTTGCAGTGAGCCGAGATTGCGCCACTGCATTCCAGCCTGGTGCCTGATGACAAAGCAAGACTTTGTCTCAAAGAAAAAAAAATACAAAATTAGCTGGGCGTGGTGGCGCACACCTGTAGTCCCAGCTACTCGGGAGGCTGAGGCAGGAGAATCACTTGAACCTGGAAGGCAGAGGTTGCAGTGAGCCGAGATCATGCCACTGCACTCCAGCGAGACTTCACCTCAAAAAATAATAATAACAATCTGTATAGAGGCTGGGTGCTCTATACAGACTACACTCAGACCTGTAATCCTAGTACTTTGGGAGGCCAAGGAGGGCAGATCACTTGAGGTCAGGAGTTTGAGACCAGCCTGGCCAGCATGTAAAACTCATCTCTACTAAAAATACAAAAATTTGGCTGGGCCTGGTGGCTCACACATGTAATCCCCAGCACTTTGGGAGGCTGAGGCAGGTGGATCATGAGGTCAGGAGTTCGAGACCAGCCTGGCCAACATGGTGAAAACCTGTCTCATTAGCTGGGCATGGTGGCGCGTGCCTGTAATCCCAGCTGCTGGGGAGGCTGAGGCAGGAGAATTGCCTGAACCCAGGAGGCGGAGGTTGCGGTGAGCTGAGATCGCGCCATTGCACTCCAGTCTGGGTAACAAGAGCCAAACTCCGTCTCAAAAAAAAAACAAAACAAAAAAAAAAACCTGTCTCTACTAAAAATACAAAAATTAGCCAGGCGCAGTGGTAGGTGCCTGTAATCCAAGCTACTTGAGAGGCTGGGGCAGGAGAATCGCTTGAACACAAGAGATGGAGGTTGCAGTGAGCCAAGACTGTGCCACTGCACTCTAGCCTGAACGAGTCTTAAAAAAAACTTAAAAAAAAAATTAGCTGGGAGTGGTGGCACATGCTTGTGATCCCAGCTACTTGGGAGGATGAGGCAGGAGAATTACTTGAAGCTGGGAGATGGAGGCTGCAGCAAGGTGAGATCACACCAATAACAATAATAATATTAATATAATAACCCATATAGGGTAATTACCTCTAATATAAACTCTTAAGCACAGAATGTTAATTTTTTTCAGGATCTCAGAAATACCCAATAATTTATTAAATTCAGTATTTGAAATTTCATAGCACTAATTCATGAGAAAAAGGTCCCCAAGATGGTGCTTTTTCTCATGTTTTACAATCTGCAGCTTTTAACCCAATCTTGAAGATTATGCTTCTTGGTGCAATGTAATTTGGGCTGTGACTTAAAAAAATATTCCTTAGATGGTCACCTCTCTAAGGGAAAGAAACTATCCTTATCCTATCTGCCTTGTCCCGATAGTGCTGTGCTCATTTGCTGAGTTACATTTTCTGGAGCTGGTGAGCTCCAGCATATTACCCTGTTTCATACAGGAATAGAAACATATAACCTTTATTTTACTCTTGAATTTATAAATGACAAATCGATTCACCTGATTTATCTACTTCACAGGACAAAAAAAAAAAAATCTTTAAGGCAGTAAATCAAGAGTCAAACATTTTTTAAAACAAGGTTCTTGCATTGGTTCTGTGCCCATTAAAAAAAAAAATTACAGTACTTTTTAAACATTATCAATCCTTATCAGTTTCCTACACTTTGACCTTTCTACAGTTCAAACATCAATACATCGAATATAACTTTAAAAACTGAACAAAGGCCTAATGGCTTGAAAAATCTTAATTTGAAACCTACAAGAATTGAAATATTTCAACTATATTTTTGAATGTTTTGACCTATACTTATTTTCCCTTAATTTAAATTCCTACAACTTATAATGAGTCACTGTCTGAGTTTTCTATAAAATCAGTAGTGATCCGTGCCCCACCCCATCCCCCCTTCGTGAGAAGCCAATTTTAATTTGACAAAATAATTTAGTCATCATACATCTGTGTTAAAACAGTGTTCCTGAAGGAGATCTATTTCATCTTCTACTGCAGCTCTAACACTAGCAAGTCTTACCGTCTTTCTTGTTAAGTACAGCCTAAAACACAACAGGATACTGGACAACTACCACAGAAAACAAAATAAAAGTCAATTCTCTTGATTCCTTTACGAGTGTAGAGCTGGGCTGGGCACCGTGGCTCACGCCTGTAATCCCAGCACTTCGGGAGGCCAAGGTGGGCAGATCACGAGGTTAGCAGTTCGAGATCAGCCTCCTGACCAACATGGTGAAACCCCATCTCTTTAAAAAAAAAAAAAAAGTAAAGCTGAGATCCTGCAGGTCTGTAAGTGTACCTACATATACACCAAGGAAGCTAACTAGAATGTTTTGGATACACTTACATGATAATCATCTAAAAATACTGACCAAAGGCCAAACCAAAAACCTAGACTTGAGTTCCTTTATGCCAATATCAGAAAAACTCATTATAAAAATGGTTCTAGAACCACAAAGCATTCACTCCTGAAAGTTAAAATCTGCAAATGAATACACAACAGTAAGGACTTAATTATTTTATGTGATGAGAAATAATTTTGTGATGGCCCGGCACGGTGGTTCACCCCTGTAATCCCAGCACCAGTCTGGGAGGCCGAAGCGGAAGGATCACCTGAGGTCGGGAGTTCGAGACCAGCTTGAACAAAATGGAGAAGCCCCATCTCTACTAAAAACACAAAATTAGCCGGGCGTGGTGGTGCATGCCTGCAATCCCAGCTACTCGGGAGGCTGAGGCAGGAGAATCGCTTGAACCTGGGAGGCGGAGGCTTGCGGTGAGCCCAGGTGGCGCCGCTGCACTCTAGCCTGGGCAACAAGAGCGAAACTCTGTCTCAAAAAACAACAGAAATTTCGTGCTAAAAGACGACGTCTTTTACAAATACATACTGAAATACAGATGAAATAACATCAGCGATTTTCCAACATTAAGGAATGAGAAGTGTATAGACGAAATAAATTTAATAGTAGCTGCTGAATCCAAGAAATGGGTACAGAAGAGTTCATTACATAATATCTCCTCCTGATTGCCTTTATCGTTTCCCACAATAAAATGTCTTTAAGTCATCAGACTGTTGCAATGGCATTATCTAAGCGTAAAACACTATAGATTCCAAAATAAGTGTGCAGACGTCTTTGAAGTAAAAATTTAAGTGTTTCAAGTACCAATCTTGCTCAACCTTTAAACTCCAAAAACTGTCCTAACTAAAAAGGAAAGAATGATTCACGACTAAGTCTTTTCGGTCGTTGGGCTTTTGCCCTAGCCCAAAATCAGGTCGAATTTTGAGGGAAGTGCGCTGTGATTAAAAAAAAAAAAAAAAAATTTACACTTCACTGCCTTCCGAATCTAGCAACCTCCCGGTCTCCAAAGGCTTCAGGGGCTTCCATTAAGGAAGGAAAGAAGACGGGACAAACCTTACCACCCAGAAATCCTCACCTGGGGGCGGCCAGTGCGCCACGGGTAGTGGGAGCGGCGGCCCCCTCTGGCTGGACACTCACGCAACTTTTCTCCTCCCCACCCGCGCCGCCCAGGAAAGGGAGGTCGCTTCCGACGCCCCGGAAGCCTCTGCCACCGAATCCCTAGGGCAGTACAAGGCCCCAGTGGCAGCCAGGGGCGGATGAAACCTCGAGAAAGGACTCGGCGCTGAAATCAACACAGTTGACTGGGTTTAGGGAGCTAAGTCAATCAGCAGTAGCCAGAAAAAGAACTCCGAAACAGGAAAATAAAAGGGGAAAAAGAGAGTTCTTCAGGTCGTTCCCCTGCCCAACTTCCTCAGCGGCCAGGTGGGCGAGGCAGTGAGACTTCCATCGCCCGCTTCCAGCCTCTGCCTCCCCCACCCTCCCGGCGCCCTCCCGGCCTAGGCAGCCGCCCGACACCTCACTTACCCTCGGCGCCTGGCGGGTGCTTTGGCCACGGGCCGCCTCCGCCTCTGCCTCTCCCGCTCCCTACGGCCCGCGGGCAGGCGCTGAATCCCCGCGCAGGAGAGCAGGACCGCCTGGTGAGAGACGAGAGAGGCGAGGGGCTCTGCTTTTGGTAAATAGGAAGCCCGGTGGGGGGGGAGGAGCGGCGGCCCCGCAACTTCCCTCCCCGCCTCGAGTGCCGCCGGCCGGGCCCGGGCCTAGCTCTCGCTGGCCGCCGCCGCCGGAGCTGGTGCCGGAGCCCGCTACGTGCCCCCGCTGGGCCGCCGCCGCCTCCTGCGCCGCCGCTTCCGCCGGTGAATGGTCAGCGCTGGAGTTTGAACAGGGCCCTGAACCATCTCAACGCCATTTGCGCTCCCGGCCCCCACCTCCTTCCTCCAACAGCCGCTCGCTCCGTCACTCCGCTTCCCACAGTCCCCGCGCGGCCGCCTGACCCCGCAGCCAATCGCGCAGCCGTTTACTCAAACCGCCGCGCAGGCGCTGCGCCCCGCATGCTCCGGCGCCCGCCATTGGCCCGGCCGCGGGGCCCGACGGGAGTTGTAGTCCGGGTCCGCGAGGTTGCGGAGCCCAGGTCCGGGCGCGGGCGCGGGCGCGGGAGCGGGCGACAGGCCTGGCCCTCCCGGGCTCTGGAGCGCCGGCTAGCTCCTGGCCCCGCCAGGAGATGCAGGTGCCACGGGGATAGGCGGCCGGGCCGGGGACGCAGTGCAGGCAGCTGTATCAATCGCTTCCCCTCCGGGGACCTGCCGGTGTCTGGGGACCGCGGGTTGTGCAGCTGCGCCGGGCCTGCGGGGGCTGTCGTCCGGGAGCGGAGAGGCAGGGAGCGCGTGGTCCAGAGCCTCCCTCGATCTGGCCTGGCCGGTCCTGGCCTGGCGCAGGTGAGGACGGCGGGGACTGCGAGGCGCCGGACACCCGAGGCCGCGAGCGGTGTCGTCCCGCGCTTTTTCGCGCCCCTCCAGCCCCGCAGTCCTTCCTCCTACTCTTAACTCCGTATACCCCTCACCGATTAAAAGTGGCCCTGAGAATATTGGATGGTATTGAGCAATTATCATTAACCTTGCTGGGTGTGGTAACGGTAATGTGGTAATGGTTTTTTTTTTTTTTTTTTTAACCTAATATGTTGACAGGTAGAGTGATCTGGTGTCAGAACTGTAAAATACGCCTATGGAAACTGGGGGAAAGGAATAAGCTGGCAGGACGTTTTTCATATTGACGCTGCGTGATGCGAACACATGCGCTCATGATAGTCTCTCTACTTGTGTATCTGAAACTTTCCATAATAAAAAGTTTAAAGAAGTGAACTAGTGATTGCCTCTAGGGAGGACAGGGAGGTGGTGGATGACGGGAGGAAGGAGTATTAATTTTTCGCTGTACACCCTTTTGTGCTGTTTTAGGTTTTTCCTATTCAATGTGTTACCTAATTCAGAAAATTGGGAAGTTTTTTTTAAGGCTACCACGGGAAAACAGCGTTCTAAAGAGTAGCACAACCAGTTCCCCCTAAGAGAGGTGCATGATTCATCGGATTCGGACAGCCTTGGTGTTTGTTAGACGGTTAATGGAGACCCACCTGGGAAATTAGACAACTAATTGCTTTCAGTGAAAAGCCCGCCCGTCCACAAATGGATGATTTGCTTTTAATGCACCCAGATGTTATCCAGCTCCCTCCGGTATAATCAGGGAAACGCCAAATAAAGGAAAAGTAGTTCAGGGGCCCTGCAGCCTTTCCCAATAGAAATTTAAGATGGATTTTAGTGTGGTTGGATTGTTTTGCCTACCTGTTTGCAGAATTTATATTCTGACATTTACAATTTCCCAAATACTGAATTAGTATTTTTCTTGTTTCAAAATAAATCAACTTCTTCTGCAGTTTATATGAATAACAAGTCATGTTTTCCACTGTGGGTGGGATCCACATGACTTTTATTTGGGTCAGTTTTGTCTCTTTTCTTTAATTGGCAGTTTAGGAACTTGTTTTTATCATTTTGTTTAAATATCTCTGGCAGAGGTGCAGGTTGCACTTACTATAATTATTTAGATGACAAGGTGGCGGGTGCCAATTAAAGGGTAATTATCATCAGAGGCAAAAGGTAAGATCAAAAAGCCAGAAGAGGTGAGGAGACAATTGCCAAGATCTTCCTGTAGGAGGGTGTTGTGAACCTCCCAAGACCAAACGATGTGTCCATTATGCCTGGCCTCTCTAGTGCTGGACACTTGGCAGGGTCAGCGGCTGCAAGAAGCTGAAGTGGAAGGGCTCATTGTCTACATTGTGTGATGCCTTTTGAGGGCTTTTGTGTGGAGGTTGTGTTAAGTAATGGAACTTAGTGTCAAATTCTTGCTGCTCAAGGAATGATCCCCAGTCAACAGTGTAGCATAACCTGGGAGCCTGTAAGGAATGCATAATTCCTATCCTCACCCCAGCTCCACTGAATCAGAACCTACATTTTAACAGGATTCCCCTAGCTGATTGCGCTGCACATTAAAGTTTGACAAGCAGCACTGATTTAAAGTATACCTGTAGCAAGTGATAGCAATCTAGTATTTTTCGTTAGGATAAGGGAGAGGAAGGAAGATGATTAAAAACCTTGTATTCATCAGGTAAGATGCTGGGCTGATCAGGGGCCTTGTCTGCTTCCCAGCCTGTTACCCTATATTACAGGTAAGGAAATGGGGAGACTTGTATATTATAACTAATGAGGGAGTCAAGCTTTTTCTTAACAGTTGTTTACCCACTAGTACTTGTGGATGTTCTTGAATCTGGTAGAAAGTGGTACATGATTTGAGAAGTAAACTGTGTGTGTGTGTGTGTGTGTAGTTTGTGGAAGCTTATTGTGTGTGTGTGTGTGTGTGTGTGTGTATTTAGTCTGTGAAAGCTTGTTTTGTATTTAGTGTGGAAGCTTTGTGTGTGTGTGTGTGTGTGTAGTCTGTGAAAGCTTATTTTGTGTGTATGTATTTAGTCTGTGGAAGCTTATTGTGTGTGTGTATTTAGTCTGTAGAAGCTTGGTATATGAATATTAAGCAGAGTTCTTCTGGGCTCTGTACCCTTGTGTGCCTCATACTAAAGAGACCTCTCGGTCCCCTCCTGGAGGGAGCTCAAACTCTGAGCCCTACAGGCTGTACCACCACCTTAACCCTTTATCTCCTCTGCTTCCACTGAGGCAGGCAGATGTCCTGAAGTCATCTCATTCCCTTACCGGGACTCTGGGTTCCACACCAGAATGAGCAAACAGGACTCCAGTGTGGATAATACATGGCTGAGCAGCTTTTTGTTGTACTGTTTTTGTTTTCCTGGTTCTCTCAACTCAAGCTCCACCCGCTGCCCATCCACCTGGCCCCCCTCAACCAGTAGAATGGTTGTCTTCATGAGAATCTTCTTCACACTATCATCCAAGTAGCCTATAGGTGCTTTTTGTTTTGCTAGAAAGCCTCTGTGCAAGCTCTCAGATACCTGATTTACTCCCCTCACTAAATGTTGTATTTGTGTCAGAAACTGAAATCATGGATTGGAGCCAAGTTTGTAGTACCCTTAGGAGGGGCTTCTCCCCTCCTGTGTGCTGCCTGCTTGAGGGCAGAACTCCCTACTGCCTGGAGATCCACTTGAGTGGAACCATACCTGTACTTTCCTCTGAAAAAAGAAAATCCTACAAAGAAAATAGAAAACATAGGCCGGGCGCGGTGGCTCACACCTGTAATCCCAGCACTTTGGGAGGCTGAGGCAGGCAGATCACGAGGTCAAGAGATCAAGACCATCCTGGCCAACATGGTGAAACCCTGTCTCTACTCTACCAACAGTACAAAAAATTAGCCAGATGTGGTGGTGCCTTCCTGTAGTCCCAGCTACTCGGGAGGCTGAGGCAGGAGAATCGTTTGAACCCAGGAGGTGGAGGTTGCAGTGAGCCAAGATCGTGACACTGCACTCCAGCCTAGCGACAGAGCAAGACTCCACCTCAATTTAAAAAAAAAAATCTGTTCTGCCATTGCGGTGCCCTTATTCTAGCCTAGACATGAGAACTGTCAGAATTGGAGTTACTAAACAGAATTTGTTAGTCTTTTTCTGCTTATGTTTAGTAAAGTGTATTACAACTTACAGAATTCGATATAGGGAACTGAAGGTCAGAAACTACCATTTTGGTAGCAGTCAATTTTTCTTTGCCATAGAATGTTGAATAAAATGTTAAATGGCACACTTGGATATTGTTGTGGTTGTGTTACAAAGCTCTACAAGAGCCAGGCTCTGCCCTTCACTTATGCAGCTCCTACTTTCTGCTCTGCCTACACCTGACTCTTTGCTGTTTCCCCACCTTAGGGCCTTTGCGTTTCCTATTCCCTTTGCCCATAACTCCCCGAAATACCAGCCTGCTTCAATTCCTCACCTTCTTTAGGTTTTCACTCAAATAGGACTTTTCAATGAATCTCCCCTGACCAACTTATTTTAAATTGTTGTAACATCCTCACTCCTAAATGTCCCTGTCCCTGCTTTACTTTCCTTCAGGGAATTTATCTCCCCATCTAACATCAGGCATTTTGCATGTTTATCTTACATGTTGTTAAGGGCAGGGATCTCTGCCTGCCTTGTGAAAACAAGACAAAACTTGCTGCAACCCTAGCACCTAGAAGAGTGCCTGGCACAGAGTAGGTGCTCAATAAATATTTGTTGAATAAAGGCACCCATTTATTTCCTTCTTTCATATAAGATTATATGCATATATACACACACATGTACATATATGTGTGCTACTGCACTCCAGCCTGGGCAACACAGTGAGACTCTGTCTCAAAAAGTGTATATATATACACACACACACACACATATATATATATACATATATACACACATACTTTTTTTTTTTTTTTGAGACAAAGTCTTACTGCATTGCCCAGGCTGGAGTGCAGTAGCACAATCTCTAGTCACTGCAAACCCCACCTCCAGGGCTCAAGCCACCCTTTCACCTCAACCTCCCAAGTAGCTGGGACTACATGTCTGTGCTACCATGCCCCGCTAATTTTTGTATTTTTGTTAGAGGTTTTTACCATGTTGCCCAGGCTGGTCTTGAACTTCTGGGCTCAAGCCATCCACCTACCTTGGCCTCCCAAGTTGCTGGGATTACAGGCATTAGCCCCTGCCCCTGCCTATATCTTGAAAGTGACAAAACTATCAAGAGTTTCACATAACCTGGTAGCTCCAATAAAGTGTTGACTGGGTTTTCACAATGGCGAAGGGTGTGCCTTCTGGAGTTACCTTTTGTTCTTGCCTTGGATAGGTTTTCATTCTGAGAATTGAGAATAGGAGTACTCTCATAATTCCAATTATCTTATTTCCCAGGATAATTGGAATATGTTCTTTGGAGATAGTGACATCCTTTGGGGAATACGTTGCTGTCTAGGTAGATGAAACACAGAGCAAAAGAAATTCTCTAGGAGCACGTTGCCTGATGAGATTGGTACCAGCAACCTCAAAGAAGTCTGGCTTCCTAACCCTTGTCCTGGAAACAGCCCTTTTCTTCCCAGGATCCTCACTCCTAATACTGTATGATAACCCCCTAGTCAAAAACCCTCAAGGGTCCTCCTGTCACTAAGACTAAAATCCAAAATTCTTATGGCAAAAACGCTCTGCATGATCTAGCCCCTGAGTACTCCTATCCCTAGCCACCTTGCCAAGCCTGTCTACTACTAGAACATGCCAAACCAGCTCCTGCCTGCGGGCCTTCTTCGTACTTACTGTTCCCTCTGCTAGTCCTCAGGAGACACACATGACTCATTCCCTCCATGCTTTCAGATCTTTGCTCAAGTGTCTCTTTCTCAGTAGTGTCTTCCCTAGCCATGCTATTTAAGGCCATCCAGCACCCTGTATCTCCTTTCCCTGCTGCTGCTTTTCTCCATAACATAGTCATTGCATTTGTTTTGTCTATGAGTTTGTTTATTATCTATTTCCTTTCACAAGAATATCAACTCCATAAGGATGACGATGGCTGACTTTTGTTCACTTTATTTGCCCAGCACACCTAGAGTAGTGCCTCACACACAGAAAGTGTGCTATAAATATTTGTTGACTGAATACCTGAATTAATTCAAGCTTTAAATTGCGTTCAGCTCACACCTGTCATCCCAGCGCTTTGGGAGGCTAAAGCAGGTGGATCATCTGAGGTCAGGAGTTTGAGAACAGCATGGCCAACATGGTGTAGCCCCGTTTCTACTCAAAATACAAAAATTAGCCAGGTGGGTGGGAGGCATCTGTAATTCCAGCTGCTTGGGAGGCTGAGGCAGGAGGATCACTTGAATCTGGGAGGTGGAGGCTGCAGTGAGTTGAGACCACACTGTTGCACTCCAGCCTGGGCAACAAGAGCAAAACTCCATCTCAAAAAAAAAAAAAGTATTCTTATTCATTTCTCCCTGTAGTTCTATTTTTCTTTTTGCATTTTGAGGTTATTTTATTGGGCACATACTGTACAAGTTTAGAATTGCTATCGCTTCCTGATAGAACTGAAAGCTTTTAAAGTAATATGGGAGATTAATTGCAAAAATTGCCTAAATTTTCCACTCCTCCCTGTAGCCACACCTTTTGCAATGTGACTTGATAGCTCCTCCCAGAATCTCAGCTGGACTTTAACTCACTTTGGCCAAAAGAAAATGACAGAAGTGATAAAGACCTGAGCCTGAGCCTTAACACACCTTGAATGCTTCCACATTCTCTTTGGGATTCCTGCCTCTGCCATGAGAACAGGCCTGGGCTAGTTTGATGGAAGATGAGAAGCCACATGGAAAAGAGCTGAAGTCTTCCCTGACCTGTGAACAGCCAGCAGATCCCAAACATGTAAGCCCAGCCAGGAGCAGCATGACCGCCCACCTGACCTGCAGCCACCCAAAGATGAATATGTGAGCTCACCTGGGACTAGAACTGTCCTGAAGACCTATAGACTCATGAATAATAATAGCCAGTTATTATGTTAAGCCTCTGAATTTTAGAGTGGTTTGTTATACAGCATTGTGACAATAGATAATTGATAACAAGTAGTGATTTTCCCATGGATAATGCCTCCTTTTTGGGGTCTCAACCTCCAAAAGGCTTTCCTGACTACACAGGCAATCTGAAGCAGCTTCCCAGTCTCTATCATAACACTGGTGTATTATTAACACATATCACTCACCAAAATTATCTTTTTTTTTCTTTCAGATAGGGTCCCCCTCTATCACCTAGGCTGGAGTATAGTGGTGCAGACATACACAGTTCACTGCATCCTTGACCTCCCACGTTCAGCCTCCTGAGGAACTGGGACTACAGGCAAGAGCAATGCCCAGAGAAAAATTCAAAAAATGAATTTTTCATTTTTGGTAGAGATGGGGGTCTCACTACATTGCCCAGGCTGGTCTTGAACTCCTGGCCTCAAGCAGTCCTCTCACCTGGGC
>NW_022437103.1:2376286-2418477 GCF_009761245.1 Sapajus apella
TCAGCTCACTGCAACCTCTGTCTTCCAGGCTCAAGCAATTCTCCTGCCTCAGTCTCCCGAGTAGCTGGGATTACAGGCATGTGCCACTACCACCTGGCTAATTTTTCTATTTTTAGCAGAGACAGGGGTTCACCATGTTGACCAGGATGGTCTCAAACTCCTGACTTCAAATGATCTACCCGTCTCAGCCTCCCAAAGTGCTGGGATTACAGGCAAGAACCACCACACCAGGACTACTTTATTATCTGTCTCCCGCATTAGAATATCAAGTGGGTAAAGGCCGATACCTTGTCCGTTCTGCTCTCTGCTGTATGCTCAGCACCCAGCACAGCCTGCACAGTCCAGTGTGGTAGCCATTAGCTGTGCGTCTACTGAGCACTTGAAATGTAGCTAGTCCAAGCTGAGAAGTGCTGACAATGTAGAGCACACACTGGATTTCTTTTCTTTTCTTTTTTTTTGAGATGGAGTCTTACTCTGTTGCCCAGGCTGGAGTGCAGTGGCACGATCTCAGCTCACTGCAACCTCCGCCTCCTAGGTTCAAGCAATTCTCCTGCTTCAGCCTCCCAAGTAGCTGGCATTACAGACACCCACCACCATTCCCGGCTAATTTTTGTATTGTTAGTAGATATGGGGTTTCACCAAGTTGGCTGGGATGGTCTCGATATCTTGACCTTGTGATCCGCCCACCTTGGCCTCCCAAAGTGGTGAGATTATACAGGCGTGAGCCACAGCTCCCGATCTCACCCAGTGGATTTCAAAGTCTTCCTACAAAAAAAGAAAATTAAGTATCTCAATATTTTTTACACTGATTTAAAAAAATATTTTTTTTTTTATAAAGATGGGGTTTCACCATGTTGGTCAGGGTGGTCTTGAACTCCCAACCTCAGGTGATCCGCCCGCCTTGGACTCCAAAGTGCTTGGATTACAGGCGTGAACCACCATGCCCAGCCACTGATTAAATGTTGAAATGATTTTTTTTATAGAGTTATGTAGAATATGTTAAAGTTAATTTCACCTGTTTTTACCTTTATTTAATGTGGTTACTAGAAAAAATTAACTTACCTTTGTGGCTCGCATTATATTTATATTGGAAGCACTGATATAGAACCTCAGTAGCTGTGTGCAGTGGCTTATGCTTGTAATACCAGCACTTTGGGAGCCCAAGGCAGGGTGAATGGCTTGAGCCACTGAGTTTAAGACCAGCCTGGGCAACATGGTGAGACCCTGTCTCTACAAAAAATACAAAAATTAGCCGGATGTGGTGGGGTGCACCTGTAATCCCAGCTACTTGGGAGGTTGAGGCAGGAGACTCGCTTGAACCTGGGAGGCAGAGGTTGCAGTAAGCTGCGGTCGCACCACTGCCCTCCAGCCTGGGTGACAGAGCAGACTCCGTCTCTAAATAAATAAATAAAATAATAGAGGAAACCGGGGAAAGGGGTTGGAGAGGGAAGTATATGGGAACTCTGTACTATGTGCTCAGTTTTTCTGTGAACCTAAAATTGTTCTTAAAAAAGTCTATTTTTTAAAAATAAATGCACTCTTCTTGCACAGCTCCCAGAATATTTCTAAAACATACATTTGAGAAATCACTCCCCCCTCCTAAAAAAAAAAAAAATCTTTTGCTCCCCACCATCTATGGGAATTAAGTTCATATCCCATTAGGCATAAGTAATTTGCATTGGCATTTATTGTTGTGTTCCACCCTGCCGTGCCTCTCTCCCTCTCCTGACTAGCTGGGCCAGACTACTCGACTGCATGCCCAACTCATGCAGTCCCCTCTATCTAGAACTTCCTTTTCCCTCTGCACTTGTGGAGCCTCACACTGATGGAGTCATACACTCTCTCATATATGAATCAATCATCTTCTAGTCTTTGGTTCCACCAGTTCTATGTTAAAAGAAAATACAAGCCAGGTGCCATGGCTCATGCCTGTAATCCCACACTTTGGGAGGCTGAAGTGGGTGGATCATTTGAGGTTGGGAGTTGGAGACCAGACTGATCAACATAGTGAAACCCTATCTCTATTAAAAATACAAAAAAAATTAGCTAGGTGTAGTAATGCACGCCTGTAGTCCCAGCTACTCGAGGGGCTGAGGCAGGAGAATCGCTTGAACCTGGAAGGCAGAGGTTGCAGTGAGCTGAGATCACGCCACTGCACTCCAGCCTGGGAGACAGAGTGAGACTCTGTCTCAAAAAAAAAAAAAAAAAAAAAAAGGTAGCCAGGTGTGGTGTGGCATGTTTCTGTAGTCCCAGTGAGGCAGGAAAATAGGGTTTGGAGGCAGGGAACATAAGGCCAATTCACACTTCATCTATAACAGGAAATACATTTTCCATAGGGCATACACCGTAAATGACTTTGTAACTTTACTTCATCCTCTCCATTTATATAGGGCAGTACCTGAAGTAACCAATGGAATCCTCTAGGGGGTAATTAAACTCCCAAAAATTCTGTAACGGGGTTTTTGATCCTCATGCTTGGGCTGATTCCCACACTGTGGAGTGTACTTTCCTTTTCAATAAATCCCTTGATTCCTTCCTTGCTTTGTTGTGCATTTTGTCCAGTTCTTTGTTCAAGACAACAAGAACCTGGACACCCTCCACCGTTAACATAGTTCTGTTAACACCAGCTACTTGGGACACTGAAGTGGGAGATCACTTGAGCCCAGGAGTTCAAGGTTACAGTGAGCTATGATCACCTGAGGACAGGAGTTTGAGACCAGCCTGGCCAATATGGCAAAACCCTGTCTGTACTAAAAAAACAAAAATTAGCTGGTTGTGGTGGCTGGCACCTGTAATCCCAGATACTCGGGAGGCTGAGGCAGGAGAATTGCTTGAACCTGAGAGGCAGAAGTTGCAGTGAGCCAAGATATCACCACTACATTCCAGCCTGGGTAACAAGAGTGAAACTCTGTCTCAAAAACAAAAAACAACAAAAAAAACCAAGATGGATATGATGGGTCTATATATTAATCTTGGAAATTTTGAAAAAGAATCTGGTAGCCATGGGTGGCTAAGAAATTAATAACCTTGCGGTGGAAATAGCAGAAGGAGAACAAGGCTATTGAATGTCAGGGAAGATCTGCTTGGGCTTGCCTCCTAGGTGAGAGGCAGCAGGACACCCAGCTAGGAGCAGAATCCCAGCAGTGAGGCCCTGCTCGCTGACTGCTTGCCCACAATGATGTCAGGAGACAGGCCTCTGAGGTGTCACCTGCTCTGAAAGCCAATCTGCTTCTGAATGCTGCTTGCCCAAGTAAGGATGCCATGGCCATACAGTTTCAGGTATTTAACTTCCAGGGCATGACTGTGTGGAGGTAGAGGTAGTAGCAACATTACTGATGTCATCGTCTCTACCTCCATACTGTGGAGCCTCAGGAGGGCATGTGAGAACAAAGGCAAGCTCCAGCTACTCAGGAGGCTGAGGCAGGAGGATCTCCTGAGCCCACAAGTTCAAGGTTGCAGTGAGCTATGATCATGCCACTGCACCACCACATGAGTGACAGAGCAAGGTTCTGTCTCTAAAAAAAAAATTTAAATAAAAGAACAAAGGCAAGCAGCTCCCTAGGTGCTGAGTTGTTCTATTCTTACCTAGGGAGAAGGCTACCATTTCCTGAGCCCTAGTCTTTGCCAGCCACAGTGCAGATTTCCCTGCATTGTAATTTACACTGTTACTTACATTGTCATTGATGCCTCATGTCCTTATCAGGGCTGCATTATCCTACCACTTCTCTGATGGGAAACTTAAGAAATACTGTACAACAGCAAGTGACTTGCCTAAGGTCACCCAGCCGGTTAATGTGACAGAGCCAGTGTTTTAAACCAAAACTGCCTTTCTCCAAAGGCTCCTGGCATGAGGCATGTGCTGTGCAGGTCCCAGAATATCAAGCCAGGTAGAGAAACAACATCCTTCTGTTGTCCTTTCAAGCCAGATGCACAAGCCTGGAGGAGTGGGGATCAAGGTTGAGAACTCAAAGCTGTTTGGAGGAAGAAGCCAAGTTCAAGGAGAGGTGAGGAATGACAGGTGGAGAGCCTTTGGCCTGGGGGGAGATCAGGTATTTGTGAGCAGCAAAGGTAGGGCAGACAGACATCTATAAGGCCAGGTTGCTGAAGTCAAGGTCACAATGCCTTGTCTTAACCAGGCCCTGTTTCTTCTTGCCCTGCCCACTTGGTTCTTGACAGCATCCAGATGGATTACTGGGGCCTGGGGGGAGCTCCTTTACCATAAGTGGCTCTTCCTTCACAGCAATATTCCAGGGCTAGGCCATGGGCACTGCAACTGGCCCTTGGACAAAGGGAGGAACTGGCCCAGGGGCAGGAGCTCATACCTGTAATCCCAGCACTTTGGGAGGCCGAGGCGGGCGGATCACGAGGTCAGGAGTTCAAGACCAACCTGGCCAATATGATGAAACCTCATCTCTACTAAAAATACAAAAATTCCCCAGGTATGGTGGCGCTTGCCTGTAGTCCCAGTTACCTGGGAGGCTGAGGCAGAGGAATTGCTTGAACCCGGGAGGTGGAGGCTGCAGTAAGTCAAGATTGTGCTGCTGCACTCCAGACTGGGCAACAGAGTGAGACTCAGTCTCAAAATAAATAAATAAATAAAAATAAAAGGGAGGAACTGTGCTTTCTGAGAAGTGCTCAGGAATAACCTGGGAGGGGATCTCCTTGTATGAGGAACTCCAGGCACTGAGTAGGCAGAGGAGCTGTTCAGCTTGCCCCCATTCCTCTGATTCGCCCCTAGCCTGGCTCATAGTTTGGGTCGTTTGGGCAGCCCTGCAGATACCCTGAGCTGAGGGGTCTCTCCCAGGAGAGTGGGAAAGAATTCTGTCCTTTGTGTAACTCGCTTCATTATGTATGAGTGTTGGCTCCCCTAGTTGAAAAATGATCACTTCTCTATTGGGTTTGCCCAGCTTGAGGCGAAAGCTTTTGGAAGCTCAGGCAGCTTGGAAGATTTCGGGGATTAGAAAACATTGAAGTTGGAGAACTGTGGTGGGGCCTAAAAAACGTTCCAGAATCAGGACGGCGCCTGATGCCCTACCCAGCCCGTCTCCAGCACACAGGAGCCCTGGGCCCTTGGCAATCATGTCTCTGCAGCTTGGACCCCATATCCAACAGGGGAGCATGCACCAATTTACTCTCACCCCACCAGGCGAGTGGAGGGCAGGTGACCTGCCAGCTCTCGAGAGAAGCCAGATGACTGACTTTGGTCACCTTATCACAGGTTAATCCATGAGAAGAGCTTGGAACAGCGCCCGGCAGAGTGTCAGCGCTCCCAAAGTGTGTGCGGGTATGATTACCATCGCCAGCAGCTGAGCTGAGCAAGGGATCTGACTAGATAATTTTGGCAATAACTCGACAAACTATCTAATGTGGACAGGGAAACACATGCCAAGGTTTTTAAAAAGCTCCCGCTGTGACACCCTCTGTGTCCTCCCTCGGCGCGGCGGCCTCCCGGCCAGGGACACCCGACCCCTCGTGGTCAGGGCTACCCAAGGACGTCCCGAGGCGTGGGGGCGACTTGGCGGCGGAGTGCAGGCCAGGCTGCGGCCCGGCAGGACCTGGGCGAAGCCTGCGGCCCGAGTGGGGCCGGAATTGGACTCTGCGGGAGCTGCGCCGCCGCTGCCCCGCCCAGGCTTCCCCGCCCCCACCTGTGACCTGGATTCCGCGGTGCCTGCGCGGGGGCGGAGGGTGTCAAGGACACGCGCAAATAAATGTCTGTGGACCGGGGAAACGTCAAGTCCCGGAATCGGTGCACCAACGATATGTTAAGGCGAGGGGTCGGGGCTGTGTAATCATTTACCCGCTTCGTCGGTGTACACCGGCCTCTCTCGCTTATACCAACGCATGTTTTACCGGGTTCGCACCCGAGCCAGAGGCGGTTTGTTTATTAATCCCACAGAGGCTTCTGCCTGCCTTCTAGGAGACGGATCTGGGCCAAGGGAAAGCTTCAAAACATTAGCATTTCAAATACGTGCCCCCGGAGTTGGGAGCGGGGTGCCTCCGATTGCTTCTCCCCCAAGGATCCCCCTTTTCACTGGGGTGACCCCGGGCATTTACAAGACAGAAGACACGCCGCGGCCGCCTTCGTTGAGCAGGTGACCTTCCCGGTCGGGTCGGTGGCCCCGCTGCTCTGCGGGGCTGTTCTGGTTTCGGGAGAGGGCGCGGGCGCTGAGCCAGGGCCGGCCCGAGATCGCCCAGGCTCCGCTGTTAGCCGCTGTCCGCGCAGTGCTGGGGCCGCCGGGGACAAGGAGCCGCGGTGGATTAGGCCGCCGGCCCCCACCTGGGCTTTGATCTCCTTATCTGAGGCTTAGCAGCGACCGCAGCCGTGGCAGCCCTAACGACTTGGACACCCGCACCTCCGAGCCTCCCCCTGCAGAGTACCTACGAGGCCAGGCCTGCGCAGCCCGGGGAAGAGGGGTGGGCGCAAACCCGCGGTGGGGGGCGAGGCCCGCGGGCTGCAAGGTTCCTGCCATCCTCGCTGCGCCCTTTCTCCCGCGCTCGCGCCTTCCGTCCTGCTGAAGCTGATCGACACAGCAAACCCGACAGCCACCGACCTGTGTCCCTTTCTTTCCCTCCTCGCTTCCTCGGCGACCCTTGAAAGCACTCAAGTACGAAGTTATCATTGCAGTTATAATTAACTGCGTCCTACTTCGGCTTCCCCAAGTCTTGGCTTCCGTTAGGACAGTGTCCCCGGGTCTCCCTGTCTCGGGCAGCCCCAGTTCCCAAGAAACAGTTATGAGTGGATGTTTGCATCCGGTACCCAACCTCAGGCTGTGTACTCCTTTCTCCAAGCACAGAGATTCTTCTGGAAGGCCCAGGGATGGTGGAAAGGGAACTAGGCGTGAAGTTCCGTAAAATGAGGACAATTATAGCAGTCCCCCCCTCCCCTTCCCAGAAAAGGGATTTAGGAGGCACAAGTGAGGTAGCCACACGCCTGCAGGCTGGTTGATAAGCAGAGGGTCCCAGGCAACCTGGATTTTGTCTCGTGCCGGCCAGAAGCCGCAGTGGGTCTCCTGATGCATAGCCTGCGTGGCAGTGTTGTTACAGTGGATAGCCGCAGACATGAGAAGGGCGGGAGAGCCCCTCCCAGCCCCAGGAATATCAGGGGACCATCAGGTGATGGTCAGGCAGTTGTTAAGCTGCCTCTCTAAAATGACAATTGGCCACACCCAGCGCCAGAGAAAGGCAGTCTCCCAACAGACGGAAAAACCCAAAACTGGTGATCAGCTTCCCAATTAGATCTCAGGAGCTGAGCGAGTAGGCTCAAGCACGTGAACTAAGAGGCAAAATGGCAGAGTTTAACTGGTATATGAGCTCTCTCTCTGGGAACATTCAACTGGTAAGAGAAACACAACTCGTTAGCACGCGCACCACTTCAGTAAACACTGTGCCAGAGGCCCCTCCCAAGTGCTGGCAGCCACCTCAAGGGAAGAATCAGGGGAGAAGGGACGCAACTAACTCCAAGGGAAGATCAGGGGAGAAGGGACGCAACTACCACCCACACCCACCAAGCATCCGAACTTATAAGATTCTAAGTCAAAGGTCAAACAGTGCACTTGAATCTCTCAAGTCACCCACTTGGCCCTCTTCCAAGTGTACTTTTACATTTTTTCCTGCTCTAAAACTTTTTATTTTATTATTTTATTTTTATTTTGTTTCGTTTTGTTTTTTTGAGACAGAGTTTCACTCTTGTTGCCCAAGATGGAGTGCAATGGCACGATCTCAGCTCACTGCAACCTCCGCCTCCTGGGTTAAAGTGAGTCTCCTGCCTCAGCCTCCAGAGTAGCTGGGATTACAGACATGTACCACCACACCCAGCTAATTTTTTGTATTTTTAGTAGAGAAGGATTTCTCCATGTTGGTCAGGCTGGTCTTGAACTGCCAACCTCAGGTGATCCGCCCGCCTCGGCCTCCCAAAGTTCTGGGATTACAGGCGTGAGCTGCTGCGACTGGCCTATTATTATTATTATTATTATTATTATTATTATTTTGAGACAGAGTCTTTCTCCTTTGCCCAAGCGGGAGTGCAGTGGTGCGATCTCGGCTCATTGTAACCTCCACCTCCCAGGTTCAAGAGATTTCCATGCATCGGCCTCCCAAGTAGCTGGGATTACAGGTGTGTTACCACCACACCCAACTAATTTTTGTATTTTTAGTAGAGACAGGATTTCACCATGTTGGCCAGGCTGGTCTTGAACTCCTGACCTGAGGTGATCCACCTGCCTCGGCCTCCCAAAGTGCTGGGATTACAGGTGCGAACCACCACACCCAATCATGTATTTTTACTTTCATTCCTGCTCTAAAAGTTTTTAATAAAACTTTCACTTCTGCTCTAAAACTTGCCCCTCTCTCTCCCCCTGTCTTAGGCCCCTTGGTGGAGTTCTTTCTTCTGAGGAGGGAAGAATTAAGGTTGCTGCAGCCCCTTATGGATTTGCCACCACTTACATCCTTTGGTGCCCACATTCCCTGGGGCTAACAGTCTCAACCTTTGAGAAACATATGTTTTGTTAAGTCTCCGTGTCCTGAAGGATGCACATGTCCTTCTGATTTGGTGTGCACCCTGTTTCAGGCTCCCCTACGAAGTTTGCCCAAGCCCAGGTTTAGGAATCTTGTTCACCTTCCCGATATCCACTTCCCTGCTTATGCCTCTTGTTGGCCTACTTGCTGTTCCCCCAGCAGGCAGCTTGGGCTGTCCAACTTATTTCTTACCAGCAGTGAGCTTGGCTATGGGAGTATCCACTTCCTCTACACCCACCCCCACCCAAATTCTTTTTTTATTTTTTTTTTAATAAAGACCGGGTTTCACCATGTTGGTCAGGCTGGTTTTGAACTTCCAACCTCAGGTCATCCACCTGCCTTGGCCTCCAAAGTGCTTGGATTACAGGCGTGAGCCAATATGCCTGGCCCACCCAAATTCTTTCCTTTCATCCTTCTCTGCAGCAGCCAGGGGTCCTCACCTCCCAGCCTCACCAACAGCTTGGTGAGCCTTCTGATGTGGCGCCCACTGCTTAGAGTATCAGTCCTGGTGGCTGACACGCTCCTGGGGCAGGGCCTTGACTTCACTTTCTGTCCTTCTCTCTTCCCCATTAGGCCAGTTGATTCTCAGAATTCATAGCATTACCTTGCTGACTGGGCAGTGCTCCAGGACACCTGTGATGACTTAACTGCCAAGGTAATCCCCTAAATGTTCTTTTGACTGGAGATGCCACCGAGAAATCTCCAGACCTTGGAAGGCATGCATAATAAATTTTAAGACTCAAAAACCTTGCAGGATTCTTCCACATAAAATGAGTGGAGAAGTACTTTGGGGCTTCCCACATTGAGGGCTCTGCTTATATCCCATGGGCTGCTCCACAGAGACGATCACCAGATGCTGATGGAGGCCTTTTGTGTACCAGGCAGCAGCTTGGGGACTGGAGGTCCCCAGAGCAAGTTGGGGTTAGGAAGTCTAAAACAGTCTGCTTTTCAGGAGCACTTCCACCTCTTCCTGAGTTGCTCTTATGCTTAAAACTTATTTCTGAGGCCAGGCGTGGTGGCTTACATCTGTAATCCAAGGACTTTGGAGGCCAAGGTGGGTGGATCACCTGAGGTCGGGAGTTCAAGACCAGCCTGACCAACATGGTGAAACCCCGTCTTAAAAAAATAAAATAAAATAAAAAATAAAAAAATAAAAACGTTTATCTGTCCCTTCCCACAACATTAGTTTCTCCTTCCTTTGTGCACTGGTTCTTTCCTCTCTTTGGGCAGTTGTTCATCAGTGCCCATCTGAGCCAGGCTGGTACCCACCTAAAGAAAGGCTGCCAAACATCCTCTAAGCCTGACTGAAAGGAAGGGCAGGAAAGGGATTCTGAGGTTAGACACATGCCAGTCGGAGGTGCTTGGCCCTGAGGAATCAACAGCTTTGTTTGTTTGTTTGTTTTGAGATGGAGTCTTGCTCTATCACACAGGCTGGAGTGCAATGGCACCATCTCGGCTCACTGCAACCCCCACCTCTGGGTTCAAGTGATTCTGTCTCAGCCTCGCAAGTAAATAGGATGACAGGCGCATGCCACTATGCCTGGCTAATTTTTTTGTATTTTTGGTAGAGATGGGGTTTTATCATATTGGTCAGGCTGGTCTAGAACTCCTTGACTCAAGTGATCTGCCTTCCTCGACCTCCCAAAGTGCTGGAATTACAGGCCTGAGCCACCACATCTGGCCTTCAACGGTTTTTAAATTCATTTAAAAACTTACCATTTTTTAATGATCATTTTTACTTTTTAGTGTAGCAAAATGTAAAGAATAAAAATTATACCTACCTCTCAGATCTCGGCTCTAATACCATTCTCTAATAAAAGGAATTAGGGCCCGCAGGAAAAACGGCTGATTCTAGGACTAGAGGTAGGAAATATACAAGATGAGCCTGGAGTATGGTATCTTGTAGTGTCAGAAAGTAAGTACTAAAAAACAAAAACCTAAAAACCCAATGCTGAGGCTATATCAAAAAAACAAATGAGCCAAGCGCAGTAGCACACGCCTGTAATCCCAGCACTTTGGGAGGCTGAGGCAAGTGGATTGCTTGAACTCAGGAGTTCAAGACCAACCTGGGCAACATGGTGAAACCTCATCTCTGCAAAAATGACAAAAATTAGCTGGGCATGGTGGCACATATCTGTGGTGCATGTCTGTAGTCTCTGTTACTCAGGAGGCTGAAGTAGAAGGATCACTTGAGTCCAGGAGGTTGAAGCTGCAGTGAGCCAAGATCACACCACTGCACTCAAGCCAGCGCAACAGAATGAGACCCTGTCTCAAAAACAACAAAGACAAATGGAAAAGAGCATCCAGTGGCCAAAGCAGGAACAATTTAAGTAACAGAATCAATAAAATATTGGATTATGACCCAAAGTGTAAAATAAATATCCTTGAGTCTGTAGTAATATAAATAAATGATTGAATAGATAAAAGGAGAATTGTAGATAAATCTCCCATGCAGAAGAATCCCAAATAATTTATATGGCTACTGTGCCCTCAGGGAGGGGAACATTACTCCACACTCCTTCAGTATAGGTTGTACTTAGTGGCTTCCTTCCAAAGAGTTCATGTAGAAAAAGAGAAAAAAACACTACATGGAGAAAACTGACAAATACTTCCTCAACCAAGTGATCAAGTCATTGATATGTCATGTTGATAAGTCACTTGAGAGTAAAATACAAAAATTAGCTAGGCATGGTAGTGGGCATTTGTAATGCCAGCTACTATGGAGGCTGAGGCAGGAGAATCGCTTAAACCTGGGAGGTGGAAGTTGCAGTAAGCTGAGATCGCACCACTGTACTGCAGCCTGGGCGACAGAGGTAGGCTCCATCTCAAAAAAAAAGAGAGAGAAAGTATGTACCCTTGATATGATATGATATGATATGATGAAAACGGGACTTTACCTTGTAGTCCTACTCCTGAAAATCCACACTCCTGGCTGGGCACACTGGCTCATGGCTGTAATCCTGGCAATTTGGGAGGCCAAGGCGGGTGGATTACCTGAGGTCAGGAGATCGAGACCATCCTGGCCAACATGGTAAAACCGTGTCTCTGCTAAATCTTAGCCGGGCGTGGTGGCACGCACCTGTAGTCCCAGCTATTCAGGAGGCTGAGGCAGGAGAACAGTTTGAACCTGGCAGGCAAAGGTTGTAGTGACCTGAGATAGCGCCACAGCACTCCAGCCTGGGTGACAGAGCAAGACTCCGTTTCAAAAAACCAAAAAAAATCCACACTCCTAGTTCAACCATGTGAAAAACACCAAAGAAATTCTACTAGAGGGATATCCTACAAAGCACTGAACTTAGCCAGGCACAGTGGCTCACGCCTAATAAGTAATTCTAGCACTTTGGGAGGCTGAAATGGGCGAATCACTTGAGGTCAGGAGTTCAAAACCAGCCTGACCAACATGGTAAAACCCTGTCTCTACTAAAAATACAAAAAAATTAGCCATGCGTGGTGGCAGATGCCTGTAATCCCAGCTACTCAGGAGGGTGAGGCAGCAGAATTGCTTGAAACAGGGAGGCAGAGGTTGTGGTGAGCTGAGATCAAGCCACTGTATGTACTCCAGCCTGGGCAACAAGAACAAAACTTCATCTCAAAAAAAAACCCCAAAAAACCCACTGAACTTAAAGTACCCCTTAAAGCCTTAAAGTTGTCATGGTCAGCCAGATGCAGTGGGTGATGCCTGTAATTCCGGCACTGGTGGGAGGCTGAGGCAGGTGGATAGTTTGAACTCAGAAGTTCAAGATGAACTTGGTGAAACCCCATCTCTACAAAAAATATAAAAACTTAGCCAGGTGTAGTGGTGCACACCTGTTGTCCCAGCTACTTAGAAGGCTGAGGTGGGAAGATGGCCTGAACCCGGGAGGCAGAGGTGGCAATGGGCCAAGATCGGACCACTGTATGCCAGTCTGGGTGACAGAGCCAGACCCTGTCTCAAATAAACCAAAAAAATTGTCATGGTCATTAAAATAAGGAAAGTCATCAGGCATGGTTGCTCATGCCTGTAATTTCAGAACTTTGGGAGCCCAAGTAGGGCGAATCATGAGATCAGGAGTTCGAGACCAGTGTGGCCAACATGGTGAAACCCCGTCTCTACTAAAAATACAAAAATTAGCTGGGCATGGTGGCACACACCTGTAGTCTCGGCTACTCAGGAGGTTGAGGTAGGAGAATTACTTGAAACTGGAAGGTGGAGGTTGCAGTGAGCTGAGATCATGCCTCTCCACTCCAGCCTGGGAAACAAGAACAAAACTCAAAAAAAAAAAAAGGAAAGTCAGAGAAACTGTCCCAGCTAAGAGCAGCTTAAGGGGATGTGACAAGTAAATGTAACATAAATGGATGAACATGAGAAGGCTATTAGGTAAAAAATAAGCAGCTGGGAGCAGTGGCTCACACCTGTAATCCCAGCACTTTGGAAGGCTAAGCTGGGCGTATCACCTGAGGCCGGGAGTTTGAGACCAGCCTGACCAACATGGAGAAACCCCTTCCCTGCTAAAAATACAAAAAAATTATCTGGGCGTGGTGGCACGCACCTGTAGTCTCAGCTACTGAAGAGGCTGAGGCAGGAGAATCGCTTGAACTGGGGAGGCGCAGGTTGCGGTGAGCCAGGATCGCGCCATTACATACAGCCTGGACAACAAGGGCGAAACTCCGTCTCAAAAAAAAAAAAAAATTAAGAAAAGCTGAATAGCTGAGCTTGGTGGCTCACGCCTGTAATCCCAGCAGTTTGGGAGGCCAAGGCGGGCGGATCCCAAGGTCAGAAATTCGAGACCAGCCTGGCCAATATGGTGAAACCCCTTCTCTACTAAAAATACAAAAAATAGCTGAGCATTGTGGCACACGCCTGTAGTCTCGGCTACTCAGGAGACTGAGGCAGGAGAATCACTTGAACCTGGGAGGCGGAGGTTTCAGTGAGCCAAGGTCTCACCACTGCACTCCAGCCTGGACGACAGAAAAAAAAAAAAAGAAAGAAAGAAAGAACAAAGAAAAACTGAATAAAGCATGGACTTCTATGGACTTTAGTTAGTGATGCTATATCAATATTTGTTCATTAATTTTAACAAGTATACCATACTAATGTAAGATATTAATAATAGGGGATATTGGATGCAAGGCATATAGAAATTTTCTGTACTATTTTGTCAATTTTTCTGTAAATCTATTTTTTTTTTTTTTTTTGACATGGAATCTTGCTCTGTTGCCCAGCTGGAGTGCAGTGGTGCAGCCTCAGCTCCTAGCTCACTGCAACCTCTGCCTCCTGGGTTCAAACAATTCTCCTGCCTCAGCCTCCTGAGTAGCTGGGGTTACAAGCACCCACCACCACACCCGGCTAATTTTACAAATATTTTTAGTAAAGACAGGGTTTCACCATGTTGGCCAGGCTGGTCTCGAACTCCTGACCTCAAGTAATCCACCTGCCTTGGCTTCCCAAAGTCCTGGGATTACAGGCATAAGCCACTGTGCCTGACCAATTTTTCTGTAAATCTAAAACTGTTCTAAAAATAAAGTCTATTATTTTAAAAATTATATCTGTCTGCTTGTTTTGGTTTGTTTTTTTGAGACAGAATCTTGCTCTGCCACCTAGGCTGCAGCTGCAGTGCAGTTGCACAATCATGGCTCACTGCACCACCTGGGCTCAATCAATCCTCCTGCCTCAGCCTCCCAAGTAATAGGACTACAGGCATTCATCACCATGCCCAGCTAATTTTTGTAATTTTTTTGTGTTTTTTTTTTTTTTGTAGAGATGGGTCTCACTGTGTTGGCCAGGCTGGCTGGCTATTTTTTTCTATTTTCTGTAGAGACAGGGGTCTCACTATGTTGCCCAGGCTGGTCTCAAACTCCTGGACTCAAACCATTGGCCCACCTCAGCCTCCAAAAATGTTGGGATTACAGGCCTGAGCAACCACACCTGGCCTAAAAACAACATCTGCTTTATTATGAACTACCTAGTACCCAGCAAGAAGATGGGCTGAGGGGAGGTCCTGCAGGCTGAAGCCTCAGAGCATCCACTTCTACTGGTGCATCCAGTATTCCTGCCATAGAAAGTTCATTTTGGAAAGGGGGATATTATCCTTTTTTTTTCAGACAGGGTCTCGCTCTGTCGTCCAGGCTAGAGTGCAGTGGAGCGATCTTGACTCACTGCAACCTCTGTTCTGCCTCCTGAGTTCAAGCGATTCTTATGCCTCAGCCTCCCGAGTAGCCGGCATTACAGGTGCCCACCACCATGCCTGCCTAATAATCCGGTGAGGAATACTATTCCTTTTTAAATGACTGGCAGTTAGGATTGTTTGCTTAGTTTGCAGCAACCATGTGAGGGCAAAGCCACCCACGTGGTTTGGAAGGACAGGAACTGGTCCTGTGCCAAGCTGTGCCTTCTCTCTCAGTGGTGGAGGGGGTAGTGGGGCCTGCAGGGAACTAGGCAAACTCATGCCCTGCCAAAAGGGATGACAGATGCTCCCCTCCAGCTGACAATAGCCATGGGAGAGAGAGGACCCAGAACTGCCAGATCTTTCCATATTTCAAAAGACATAATTAATCTAGCTTTTCTTGTGAAGTCTCCTGATTTTTTTTCTTTTTTTTCCCTCACAGACAAGAAGTCTCCTGATTTTTGAATGTTGCCAACTAATTCTAATTTTATTTAAACACTGCTCACTGTATAAACAATATACATCCAGGTCACTATACAATACGTATGTGTGGGCCACATCCAGTCAAGCCCTACATAGGCTGCATTTCTCAAAGATGGGTTCATCTGGTTTTATTCTTTCTGTGCCCCTCAGGACCTACCATGGCATCTGATGTGTAATTGGTACTCCAAAATATATATGGAATAATGAACAAGATAATAGGGAAATGAGACATACATATATTGACAATTAATATATATATTTTTTGATATCGAGTTTCACTCTTGTCACCCAGGCTAGAGTGCAATGGCATGATCTCTGCTTACTGCAACCTCCACCTCCCATGTTCAAGCAATTCCCCTGTCTCAGCATCCTGAGTAGTTGGGATTACAGGCATGTGCCACCACGTCTAGCTAATTTTTGTATTTTTAGTAGAGTCGGGGCTTCACCATGTTGGCCAGGCTGGTCTCAAACTCCTAGCCTCGTGATCCGCCCACCTCAGCCTTTCAAAGTGCTGGGATTACAGACATGAGCCACCACACCCGGCCTGAAATCCTCTTTTTTTTTTTTTTTAATAAATTTTTTCTTTTGTCAAGTGTCTTGCATTGGAACTGAAATCCTCTTAAGTCTTGACTAAGAGGCTGGAGGATCTGCTTTCAAGGTGGCTATTTCACACATATCTGAAAGTTGCTATTAGCAAGTCAGATTCTTTCCATACATGGTCTTTCCGCATGTGGCCCCCTCTACAGAACTGTTGAGTGTCTTTACAACATGGTAACTAGTTTCTGCTAGAGTGAGCACTTCTAGAGAGTGAGACAAGAAGTTATCCCTTTATCCCTTTTACAATCTAGCCTAGAGGGTCATATTGTATCATTTCCATCATATTGTATTCATTAAAAGTCAGCTGTAGCCTGGTCCAGTGGCTCACACCTGCAATCCCAGGATTTTGGGAGGCTGAGGCAGGCAGATCACAAGGTCGAGAGATCAAGACCATCCTGGCCAACATGGTGAAACCCCATCTCTACTAAAAATTCAAAAATTAACTGGGCATGGTGGTGCATGCCTGTAGTCCCAGCTATTCGGGAGGCTGAGGCAGGAGAATTGCTTGAACCTGGGAGGCGAAGGTTGTAGAGAGCTGAGATCATGCCATTGCACTCTGGTGATAGAGTGAGACTCTGTCTAAAAAAAAAGTCAGTTGCTAAATCCAGCCCACAGTGAATAGGAGGGGAAGTAGGCTGCACCTTGCGAAGGGTAATGTATCAAATAATTTTAAGACCACTATAGAGGGCATTCATGTGGAGGGGCAGTCTTGTGTGTGGTCTCAAAGCCTGAGCAGAGTAAGGAGGACATACATAGAGCTGGGCAACCAGGCATAGCTGTTCAGGGCCCGAACAGGATAAAGAAGGCATCCATGTGGGAGAGACTGGCCGGTTTGAGGAGCTGAAGCCCAAGTGTATCTCAGGAGGGTATCTGGGCAGCAGTGTTGGAAGATGGGTGACATACAGGGGATTGATCATACACATAAATGTATTAAGAATCACTGGGGCGGCTGGGCGCGGTGGCTTATGCCTGTAATCCTAGCACTTTGGGAGGCCGAGGTGGGTGGATCACCTGAGGTCAGGAGTTCAAGACCAGCCTGGCCAACATGGTGAAACCGCATCTTAAAAAAATTAATTAATTTAAAAAAAAAAAAAAAGAATCACTGGGGCTGGGCAAAGTGGCTTACGCCTGTAACCCCAGCATTTTGGGAGGCCAAGACAGATAAATCACCTGAGGTCAGGAGTTCAAGAACAGCTTGACCAACATGAAGAAACCCCGTCTACTAAAAACACAAAATTAGTTGGGTATGGTGGCTCATGCCTGTAATCCCAGCTACTTGGGAGGCTGAGGCAGAAGCATCACTTGAACTCGGGAGGCAGAGGTTGCAGTGAGCTGAGATCACACCATTGCACTCCAGCCTGGACAACAAGGGTGAAACTCCCTCTCAAAAAAAAAAAAGAATAATTGGACCAGACATGGTGGCTCATGCCTGTAATTCCAGAATTCCAGAACTTTGGGAGGTCTAGGTGGGCAGATCACCTGAGGCTAGGAATTTAAGACCAGTCTGGCCAACATGGCAAAACTCGTCTCTACTAAAAATACAAAAACTAGCCAGGCATGATGGTGTGTGTCTGTAATCCCAGCTACTCAGGTGGCTGAGGCAAGAGAATCACTTGAACCCAAGAGGCAGAGACCGCAGTGAGCTGAGATCCTGCCACTGCACTCTAGCCTGGGTGACAGAGCAAGACACTGTCTCAAAGAAAATTTAAAAAGGCCGAGTGTGGTGGCTCACACCTGTAATTCCAGTACTTTGGTAGGCCGAGGCAGGCCGATTACCTGAGGTCAGGAGATCGAGAACAGCCTGGCCAATATGGTGAAACCCCGCCTCTATTAAAAATTCCAAAAATTAGCTGGGCTTAGTGGCAGTCTCCTGTAATCCTAGCTACTCAGGAGGCTGAGACAGAAGAATTGCTTGAACCCAGGAGGCGGAGGTTGCAGTGAGCCAAGATTGCGCCATTGCACTCCTGCCTGGGCAACGAGAGCAAAACTCAGTATCAAAAAAAAAAAAAGAAGAAGAATTGAAGCCAGTTCTCTCCCTGTCAGAAGAGTGAATTACAAATATGGAAAGGGAGAAACCTAACATAAATTCTGTGGTGTGGGATTGAGAACTGGAAGTAACAGTGTGAACTCACAGTTTGCAAGATAGATAGAGATACTTAGATACAAACGTGTGTGTATGTGTGTGTGTGTGTGTGTGTGTGTTTGTGTGTGTGTGTGTGTGTGTGTGTGTGTGTGTCCCCTATTTGTCCTATTGCTGTACAGGAGAGGGCCTGGGAGAAGCAGAATCCTAACAGCAATGGGCATATCTGGCACTCAAATCTTGGCTTGAGTACACTTAGGACCCAGAAATATCATTTTCCCTGAAAGGAATGAGAAATGGTGGATCCCGGGCTTGGAGCAGGGAATATGCAAGATGAGCCCCAAACATCTTTTTGTACCAAATGCAAGGATTTGCTTAAAGAATGTTAGGGGCATATGGAAAGGACCCGTGAGCCATCATCAAGGGACTTCTGCTGGCCAAATCTGGTACAATGTGAACCAATCAAATTAAGGAAGTATAGCCCTATTTTGAATAAAATAGGAAAGCATGAGTCCATACTCATATATATAAATAAGTGAGACAATTGATGAGGCACAGGCTATTTATAGAGTTTCAGAGTATCCACAAAATATGTATTAATTACAAGGGGGAAATGGATGATTTTACACCAGAGAAGCCTTGCAGGCATCACCTTAATTAAGTGAGCAGGGCAAACATCATTCATAATGTGACACATTAAAGTCATGCACCACCTGATTGGATGCAAGGAGAGGAGCTCAGCATCACTTCTGTAGAAACATGACTCTAGTCATGACGAAACAGCAGACAAACCAACATTGGGGCTATAACCAAATAATTGGATTGCCATCACCAAAAATATCAAGGATATGAAAGTTACAGAAGGACTTGAAGAACTGTTTCAGAGCGAGGGAGATTAAGAAGATACAAAAACTAGGAGCTAGCCGATCACAGTGGCTCATACCTGTAACCCCAGCACTTTGGGGAGGCCAAGGCGGGCAGATCTCCTGAGGTCAGGAGTTGGAGACCAGCCTGGCCAACATGGAGAAACTCTGGCTCTACTGAAAATACAAAAACTAGCTAGGTGTGGTGGTTTGTGCCTATCATCCCAGCTACTTGGGAGGCTGAGGCACGAGAATCACACGAACCCAGGAGGCAGAGGTTGGAGAGCTGAGATCACGCCACTGCACTCCAGCATGGATGACAGAGTGAGACTCTGTCTCAAAAAAAATGAAAATAAAAATCAATAAATAAATACATTAGAACCCAGATCAATTAAATTGAAGTTTGGAGGGATGGGATCCAGTGTTTTTTAAGGCTCCCAGGAGATTTCAATGTGCAGCTGAGATTGAGAACCACAGTTCTAGTAAGTCTGGATTAGCACTGGGTGGGGATGTGCAGAATTCAACTCCTGTGGCAGGTCATTCCTCTAGTGAGGTCTCTAAGAGCTCTTCAGGCAAGATGACTCTGCAGACAACCGAGGCTCAGCGCAGTACTGTAAGCCTCAGTGCACTTTTGAGAATCCTCCTGTTTACTTATCATTGCCTTCACTTCAACCTAAGAAACTTGGTGAGGCTATGAATTCAACTGATACTGTCATTTATCAAACTATTGCTCAAATGTCAGGTCTAGGCCGGGCGCGGTGGCTCACGCCTGTAATCCCAGCACTTTGGGAGGCCGAGGCGGACGAGGTCAAGAGATCAAGACCATCCTGGTCAACATGGTGAAACCCCGTCTCTGCTAAAACTACAAAAAATTAGCTGGGCATGGTGGCACGTGCCTGTAATCCCAGCTACTCAGGAGGCTGAGGCAGGAGAATTGCCTGAACCTAGGAGGTGGAGGTTGTGGTGAGCCGAGATCGCGCCATTGCACTCCAGTCTGGGAAACAAGAGCAAAACTCCGTCTCAAAAAAAAAAAAAAAAAAAAAATGTCAGGTCTAATTTTTGGCTACTTCAGCCCTGTGGCAATAAGAGGATAGAGGTTCTTTTAACACAATCACAGAAAGTCACTGGACCATGCTTTAGATTGAGAATTTATAGCCTATTCTTTCTTTGTCTTTCTTTCTTTTTAAACTTGAAATAGTCCTGGATTTCCTCCCCTCTCCCAACCAAGAACCATCTGAGAGTAAGTTGCTGATGTGATTATCCCCTAATCCTTTAGTGCAACCTTTCTCAATCAGGGTTCCTCATGTGACTGACAGAACAGAAAAAAAAATGATTTGAATTTAAAAAAACAGTCACCTCACCAGGAACTGAATTAGCCAGAACCTTGATCTTGGACTTCCCAGCCTCCAGAACTGTGAGAGTTAAATTTCTGTTGTTTAAGCCACCCAATCTATCATATTTTGTTTTAGCAGCCCAAGTTGATTAACACAAGGCCTCCTAAAGAAGGCTTGGAGGAAGTGCTACACTGTATACTCAGAAAGTTATTGTAGGCTCTTTCCTTCAGTGTGCATTTATTCAAGGGACTCTGGATCTGAGAGCTGACTCAGGCTTGGAAATTGGAAAAAGAACTGTTTCTTTTTATCATGATGGCTTCAGTCAAGCCTCTGTTTGTCAAACTTAGAGTTTTTAGTTATACCTGATCCCGTAGAAATGTAATGGGCTGTACATCTCTCTCTGGCTTGTAGATGGCTGCCTTCTTGTTATACCCTCACGTGGCCTAGGTGCATGTATGTGAAAAGAAAGATCTCCTTTTCTTCCTCTTCTTAAAGGCCAATAATCCCATCATGAGGGCCCCATCCTTATAAACTAATCTAACCCTAATTACATTCCAAAGGCAGCATCTCTAAATATTATCATACTGGGGGTTTGGGTTTCAACATATGAATTTTGGGGAGAACACATTCAGTCCATAGTATTATACCCCTGGCCTCTTAAAAGTGCAGTGAAGTTTACAGTAGCCCAAACTGTAATCTTCATTCATTCATTCCATCCTACCAGTCCCAAAAGTCTTAATTTGGTCCAGCACCAACTCTAAAGTCTAAAGTCCAAAGTTTCATCTAGACTACTATGGGTGAGACTTGAGGTGTTCTTCATCCTGAGGCAAGTTCCTCTCCAGTGTTCAACCTGTGAAACCAGACAAATACATTGATAGGAAAGGCATAGGACAAACATTACAACTCCCAGAAGGAAGAAATAGGAGGCCAGGCACAGTGGCTCATGCCTGTAAATCTCAGCGCTTTGGGAGGCTGAGGTGGTTGGCTCACCTGAGGTCAGGAGTTCGAGACCAGTCTGGCCAACATGGCAAAACCCCATGTCTACTAAAAATACAAAAATTTGCCAGGTGTGAAGGTGGGCACATGTAATCCTAGCTACTTGGGAGGCTGAAGCATAAGAATCACTTGAACCCAGGAGGTGGAGGTTGCAGTGAGCCAAGATTGTGCCATTGCACTCCAATCTGGGCAACAAGAACAAAACTCCATCTCAAAAAAAAAAAAGAAAAAAAGAAAAAAAAAGAAAAGAAAGAAAAAGAAAAGAAGGACAGGGTGATTCTACTGGAAACGTTGAAGAAAAAAAAGAAAAAAAGGGAAAATAAAAAGGACAGGGTAATGTGTCCCAAGCAAATTCAAAACTTAGCAAGGTGTATTCTCTTTGATCTAAAGCCTTGAGAATAATCCTCTTTGGTTATATGCTCTGCTGTGTGAACCCACTGGGGTGATGGTCCACCTTCAGGGCTCACTGGGACAGTGGTACTGCCTCTGCGGCTCTGCCAGGCAGGGTGTGACCTCCCAGTTTCTGGGAGCCTAGTCTGAAGGTTCTGCATGATGGTTCTACCCCCAAGGCTTCAAGTGGTGGCCATCTGGCCAGCTGAAGTTGGGGCAGGTCTCTGAATCGTCACTGGGGTTGTCAAGGTCATTTTTCCATAGTTTTGAAGAAGAGAACAGATTTTGCAGCCAAATAGCTCCATTGTCCTGTCTTGTAGAATCTAAAAAGTCCTATAGTTTTTCTTCATTTCATCCCATCTCTGTCTTTTTCTTCATTTCATCCCATATCCATCCCAAATCTTTTGTTCAAACTGGCAATGTGCCTGCTTATATAATCCCATAAACCCTTCACAAAGCAATAGTCCAATCACACCCTTAGTGTTCCCTTTAGAACAAGCTTTCTCATTTTTTGCAATACTGGCAGGCTGAGTGAGGATTATCCAAATCTTCAAGTTCTGGTTCTTTTTTTTTTTTTTTTTTTGAGCAAGAGTTTTTTTTTTTTTTCCCACCTGGAGTGCAATGACGAGATCTCGGCTCACCACAACCTCCGCCTCCTGGGTTCAAGCAATTCTCCTGCCTCAGCCTCCCGAGTAGCTGGGATTACAGGCATGCGCCACCATGCCTGGCTAATTTTTTGTATTTTTAGTAGAGATGGGTTTTCTCCATGTTGGTTAGGCTGCTCTTGAACTCCTGATCTCATTATCTGCCCGCCTTGGCCTCCCAAAGTGTTGGGATTTCAGGCACAAGCCACTGTGCCCAGTAAGTTCTAGTTCCTTTTTGCTTAACAATTCCTTCTTCATCTCTCTTTTCTCACACTTTACTGTAAGCACTGAGGAGGAACCAAGCCATTCTTTCCATACTTTGCTTAGAAATCCCCTCAGCTGGCTGGGTGTTGTGGCTCACGCCTGTAATCCCAGCACTTTGGGAGGCCAAGGTGGGAAGATCACAAGGTCAGGGATTCGAGACCAGCCTGGCCAACCTCATGAAATATTGTCTCTACTAAAAATACAAAAATTTGCTGGGTATGGTGGCGTGTGCCTGTAATTCCATCTACTCTGAAGGCTGAGGCAAGAGAATCACTCGAACGCGGGAGGTGGAGGTTGCAGTGAGTGAGCTGAGACTGCGCCATTGCACTCCAGCCTGGACGACAGAGCAAGACTCTGTCTCAAAATAAATAAATAAATAAATAAATAAATAAATAAATAAATCTCCTCAGCTCAATATCCAGTTTTATCACCTACAAGCTCTATATTCCACAAAACACAGAAACATGATTCAGCTGAGTTCTTTGCCATTTTATTATAAGGATCATTATTCCTTCAGTTTCCAATAACATGTTCCTATTTCTGTCTGTGGCTTCAACAGGATTTCCCTTAATGTCTATATTTCTAATACTTACCTCAAAACTGATCCAGCCTCTACCCATTGTCCAGTTCCAAAGGTGCTTCCATACGTTTAGGTATTTGTTACAACAATACAACAATACAACACTTCTTAGCACCAAAATCTGTATTAATGTGGGTTCCCCATGTAAAAAGAACCAAATATATATATGTATATATGTGTGCGTGTGTGTGTATATATGTATATATATATATATATGTGTGTGTGTTTATATATACATATATATATAGTGTGTGTGTGTATATATATGTGTGTGTTTATATATACATATATATATAGTGTGTGTGTGTGTGTGTCTGTACATACACATGATTCATTTATTTATTTTGAGATAAAATCTGGCTCTACTGCAGAGACTGGAGTGCAGTAGTGCAATCTAGCTTAATACAACCTCTGCCTTCTGGGTTCAAGCCATCCTCCCACCCTTAGCCTCCCATGTAACTGGGACTACAGGCATGTATCACCATGTCCTGCTAATTTTTGTATTTTTTGCAGAGAAGAGGTTTCACCGTGTTGCTCAGGCTGTTCATGAACTCAAGGGATCTGCCCACCTCAGCCTCCCAAAATGCTGGGATTACAGGGGTGAACTATCATGCCCAGCAAGAGATTTATTATAAGGAATTTGTTCATATGAATATAGAGGCTAAGAAGTCCCAAGATCTGCAGCTGGCAAGCTGGAGCCCCAGGAGAGTTGATGGTGTAAGTTCTAGTTCAGGACTGAGTCAAAGACAGGAGAAGACTGATGTCCCAGCCCACAGACAGTCAAGTAGAAAAAGTAAATTACCTGTTTATGGATGAGTTCCATGCAAACTGGAGAGAGCCATCTGCTTTACTATGTCTACTGGTTCAAATGTTTGTCTCATCTGGAAACACTCTCACAGACATCCAGAATAATGTTTGTTTGTTTGCTTGTTTGAGACAGAGTCTCACTCTGTTGCCCAGGTTAGAGTGCAGTGGTGTGATCTTGGCTCACTGCAACCTCTGCCTAAGGTTTAAGTCTCTGCTAGAGATGTAAAACAACACACACTTGCTATTTCACAGCGTTGGTGGGTCAGGAATCTGGGCACAGTTTCTGTGCCAGCTCTCACAAGGTGGCAGTCAAGGTGTCAATTGAGGCTGTGTTCTCATCTGAAGACTAGGGACAGATCCATGTTCAAGCTCACTTACCTGCTTGTTGACAGGATTCTGTTTTTTACAAAAGGTTGACAGAGATCAACCTCAATTTGGTGCCATTTGGTGCTCTCCAGCATGTCAGCTTGCTTCATTAAAGCATGCAGACACAGAAGGTGTAGAGCAAGACAGAAGTCACAGTCTTTTATAACTTAATCATGGAAGCGATAGCCCGTCACTTCTGCCATATTCTTTTTGTTAGGAGCAAATCACTGGGTCTGGATTACATGGGTGAACACCAGGAGGCAGGGATCTTGGTGAGTCATCTTTTTTCTTTGAAATGGAGTCTTGCTCTGTTGCCCAAGCTAGAGTGCAGTGGCATGATCTCGGCTCCTCTGCCTCCCAGGTTCAAGCAATTCTCCTGCCTTAGCCTCCCAAGAAACTGGGATTACAGGCATGTGCCACCACACCAGCTAATTTATGGTGAGCCATCTTAAAGACAACCTACCACAATAATCTTCAACCCTATCTAGGAAGAAGACCAGTCTCAGATTTTCTCCATTTCCCTGAGTCTATTGCTTATACCTCATACCTCATATAATTCGCTGTTCTATTCAGAATTCTTGATTGCAAAGTTAAAAACTAATTCTGGTTAACTTAAGCAAAAATGGTCTCTATAAATTTAGGCTTAGGCCGGGCACAGACAGTGGCTCACGCCTGTAATCCTAGCACTTTGGGAGGACGAGGTGGGTGGATCACCTGAGGTCAAGAGTTCAAGACCAGCCTGGCCATCATGGTGAAACCTCATCTTTAAAAAAAAAAAAATTAGGCTTAGAATTCTAAGGAATTTTTTATATTCTCAAAAATGACCACTAGGTATGTAGTGAATACATCATGGTTTTTGTTTGTTTGTTTTCTTCACAGAAGAGATCTCTCTATATTGCCCAGGCTGGTCTCAAACTCCTGGGCTCAGGCGATCCTCCCATCTGCCCTCCCAAAGTGCTAACATTCCAGGCATGAGCCACTACACCCACCCCATCATGGTTTTTGAATGAGTGAGTGAAAGGATAAATATAAAAGTGAATAAATTAACAAAATCTCCAGAAGTGAGTGCATGTTACCTGGTGGCATATTTGGCTTGGGAAATCCCTCAAAAACTGGAACTGTTTGTTTGTTTATTTATTCATTTTGAGATAGAGTCTGTCACCCAGGCTGGAGAGCAGTGGCACAATCTTGGCTCATTACAACCTCTGCCTCCTAAGTTCAAGTGATTCTCCTGCCTCAGTCGCCTGAGTAGCTGGGATTATAGGCACACACCACCATGCTCAGCTAATTTTTTTTTTTTTTTTTTGAGACAGACTCTCGCTCTGTCATTCAGGCTGGAGTGCAATGGAGCTATCTCAGCTCACTGCTTCCTCCGCCTCCTGGGTTCAAGTGATTCTCCTGCCTCAGCCTCCTGAGTAGCTGGGATTACAGGTGCATGCAAACCACACCCCGCTAATTTTGGTATTTTTAGTAGAGACGGGGTTTCACCATGTTGGCCAGGATGGTCTCGATTTCTTGACCTTGTGATCCATCTGCCTTGGCATCCCAAAGTGCTGGGATTACAGGCGTGAGCCACCGTGCCCGGCCAGGGAGCTGTTTTAATAACAGGATATTTATATGTATTCACTTGGAAAGTTGTCAACAATATGTTACTAGATGATAAAAGTACATTCTAGAACATTTTAAAAAATTCAAGTACATTTAATTTCAAGTACTCATCAACTTTTCAAGTGTCCAATAACAAAACCGAAGGCAAGGTCGTGGAGGGGCTATTGATTGATGATTTGGAGATTTTTAAGAGGATTAAAAAAGAGCAGTTTCACAGAAGGCATTGGACACCCCAAAGAGAATCAATATTGGTGGCTCCACCAGTCCTAAGAAAAAAAGTTTATCAATTTTTTATTGCTCTGCATACATTATCCCAAAATGTAGTGACTTAAAGCAACAGCCATCATTTTATCAGCTTAACAATAACCCACAACACTCGGACCAACTAACAGCCATCATTTTATTACCTCACTCTGTTCCTGGAGTTGACTGGGTTCAGCGAGGCTGTTCTTGCTGGGATCTTTCAGGCACTTGTAGTTAAGCCACAGCTGGGGCCTGCAGACTTCCTCTCAGCTGGGGTTTCAGCTAGATCATCCATATATGCCTCTCTCCCTGTGGCCTAGGTTTCCTCGCAGCACAGCAGCGGGATCTGCGTATGCGTGTCCCAAGGAGAGAAAGCCTCGGTGGCAGCTGATCCGCTCTTAAAACCTGGCCTCAGAAGTCATTTTACATCAGCTTCTCTGTATCCCATTTGTTAAAAGCAAATTACTAAAAGCAGCCCATATTCAAGGGAAGGAAAATTAAGAGTCCATTCTTTTTTCTTTTCTTTTCTTTTTTTTGAGATGGAGTTTCACTCTTGTCACCCAATGCAATGGTGCTATCTGGGCTCAGTGCAACTTCTGCCTCACATGTTCAAGTGATTCTCCTGCCTCGGCCACCCGAGTAGCTGGGACTACAGGTGCTCACACCACACCTGGCTAATTTTTGTATTTTTAGAAGAGACAGCGTTTTACTATGTTAGCTAGGCTGGTCTCGAACTCCCAACCTCAGGTGATCCACTCACGTCGGCCTCCCAAAGTGCTGGGTTTTCAGACGTGAGCCACCGCTCCCGGCCTTAGACTCCACTGTTGATATAGCGAATCTCCAAGGACATGTGGACATGTTTTAAAAACCACCACAGGAGCCATTAAACTGGCTGCTCTGGGCTCTGCAAGTGAAGTCTTCCCAGGCAAATGCAATGACAGCTGAATAATGAGCAGGGTGCGCACTAACTTTAGCAAAGACAGACATAGGGACAGACCCTGGGCATGCTGTGGTCTGGGGCACGGAGCACAAACAGAGCTCATTTTCTATTCCCAGTGCTGGATCTCATCTCAGGTGCCCAACTTGCTTGCTCCTCAGGCCGGCTCCTTCTTGGGCAGTGCAATCTGATTTGGCAAAAGAAGCATGGGCTTTGAATGCAGACAGACCTGTTTCCAAGCCTGGTTATGCCACCTACTAACACTCAAACTTGGATGAGTTACTCATTATCTCTTTAGGGATCCAATCAGTCAGGGTCCTGCAGAAAACAGATGACACCCTTGATTGGGTAATTTGAGGACAGCTTAATAAAAGGGCTATTTACAAAGGTGAGGGTAAGGTGTAGAGTAACCAGGAGGGATAGTGCAGTACTCCAGTGCTCCGGGACTAGGAACAATAGGACCATTGCCTCCCCTGGGCATAAAGGGGCCAGCAAGGGGAATGGTTTTCAGAACCCAGAGACAGAGAGACTGTGTGCAGGGCACACCTGTATTGAAATGGAACTGTCAGTGCTGCCCACAGCCAGTCAGTAAAGGCTCTGCAGAGGGAACCAGGGACCTTGCACTCAACTCTGGCCTGTCACCTCCTGCTGGTGCCAGGGGAAGCCAGAGGAGGAAGGAGCTTGCCAATGCTGACTTTCTCAAAACCTCAGCTTATGGGGGTTGAGTGGAGAGCCAATCTGGAGGGGCAAACAGAAGATACTCAACATAGAGATTACATGAAAAATGTATAAAAACAGCCTAGCCCAGAGATGACATTCAGTAGACCTTAGTTCCAACTCCCTGCTCAAATCTACTTAATAGAGAAAGTAAGTAAAGGTGTAGAAAAGGTGCTAGGCTTTACTTTGCATAAAAATGCACACAAATCTCCCAGGCACAGTGGCTCACGCCTGTAATCCTAGCACTTTGGGAGGCTAAGGCGAGTGGATCACCTGAGGTTAGGAGTTTGAGACCAGCCTGGCCAACATAGTGAAACCGTGTCTCTACTAAATTACCCAGGTGTGGTGGCATGCACCTGTAATCCCAACGACTCAAGAGGCTGACGCAGGAGAATCGCTTGAACCTGGGAGGCAGAGGTTGCACTGAGCTGAGATCACACCAGGGCACTCCAGCTTGGACGAAAGAGCAAGACTCTGTCTCAAAAAAAAAGAAAAAGAAAAAAAAAAAGCACACAAGTGTGTTTTAACACAAAACATTTTTAACATTTATAATTTGCCCCCAGGAAGGTGGAAAGGCAAACTATCCTGTTTGGGAGGCACACCACAGCCTAGAGCAGCATCTAGTGGTTGTTAAATACATAGAAAAATGTGGGAATTCTAGATATTCCCATGAAACCAACTGTTACAAACCCAAGTAATGGTTTCCAGGCAAATTGGACAGGTTTGTCTAGGCCTCCTGGAATTTGGATGCCATGTTTCTTTTTTTTTTTTTGAGATGGACTCCCCCTGTGTCACCCAGGCTGGAGTGCAGTGGCATGATCTTGGCTCACTGCAACCGGGTTCAAGAGATTCTCTTGCCTCAGCCTCCCCAGTAGCTGGAACTACAGGCGTGCACTACCATGCCCAGGTAATTTCTAGTAGAGACAGGGATGTTGGCCAGGCTGGTCTCAAACTCTTGACCTCAAAGCGATTCGCCGCCTTCGACTCCCGAAGTGCTGAGGTTACAGGTGTGAGCCACCATGCCTGGCCTGGATGCCACGTTTCTAATCACCCCTTTCTTAGAGCCCAAACTGAGAATGTAACCACATAAAAAGTGCCAGCAGAGGATTCAAAAAATTTTTCAAAACCGCAGTGAGCCGTGTTGCCTGACAAAAATGGGAACTGACGTTTAGTTGTCACCTGGCAGCCAACCTCAGGAAAGTGTCTGCTTCACTTCTGCCTTCCCTTTTCTTATTGGAAATACAATATAAGGATATGAATGGTGTTTTTAAAAAAGAAAATCACTTATAATACCACACCCCCGTCAGCCCCTTTTTTGCAAGTGTGCTTTCTGGTCTCGAACTCCCGACCTCAAGTGATCTGCCTGCCTTGGTATCCCAAGGTGTTGAGATTACAGGCATGAGCCACCACGCCGGCCTGGATACCATGTTTCTCATCATCCCTTTCTTGGAATCCATCTGAGGATGTAACCAGCTACTTTGCTCTTGTAACTTCATATTATAATATAGTTATAGACTACTTACTGCACTTGTGTTTTTCAACAGATACCACAAAGATTTCCTAATTATGAATCTTTAATCATTGCATAATATCCATTGAGATGATATACTGTAATTCATCAGTTATTCCCTTATTGTATATTTATTCTGTTCCTTTCCCCAATTTTTTTTTTTTTTTTTTTTGCTTTTATAAAAAAATTTTTTTGGCCAGCCATGGTGACTTAATAAAAGTTCTCATGGACATTTTAAAAAAAATTGTTATATATTTATTTTTTGAATTGGGGCCTCCCTCTGTCACCCAGGCTGGAGAGCAGTGGCACAACCATAGCTCACTGCAGTCTAAAACTCCTGACCTCAAGCCATCTGTATTAGTCAGTTTTCATGCTGCTGATAGACATATCTAAGACTGGGAAGAAAAAGCGGTTTAATGGATTTACAGTTCCACATGCCTGGGGAGACCTCATAATCAAGGTGGAAGGCAAGGAGGACCAAGTTATGCCTTAAACAGCTGGCAGCAGGCAAAGAGAGAGAGCTTCTGCAGGGAAATTCACATTTTAAAAACTCTCAGATCTCATGACTTATTCACTATCATGAGTACAGCATGGTAAAGATCTGCTCCCATGATTCAGTTACCTCCCACTGGGTTCCTCCTACAACACAGGGAAATTCAAGATGAGATTTGGGTGGTGACACAGCCAAACCATATCACTCAGCCCCTGGCCCCTCCCAAATCTCATGCTCTCACATTTGAAAACCAGTCATGCTTCCTACCAGTCCCCCAAAATCTTAACTCATTTCAGCATTAATTCAAAGGTCCACAGTCCAAAGTCTCATCCGAGACAAGGCAAGTCCTTTCTACCTATAAGCCTGTAAAATCAAAAGCAAGTTAATTGCTTCCTGGATACAATGGGGTACAGGCATTGGGTAAATACAGTCATTCCAAATGGGAGAAATTGGCCAAAACAAAGGGACTTCAGGCTTCATGCAAATCTGAAATCCAGTGGGGCAGTCAGATCTTAAAGCTCCGAAATGATCTCCTTTGACTCTATGTCTCACATCCAGGTTATGCTGATGCAAGAGGTGGGTTCCCATGGTCTTGGGAAGCTTTACCCCTGTGATTTTACAGGTGTAGCCTCCCTCCGGCTCCTTTCATGGGCAGCATTGCATTGAGTGTCTACAGCTTTTCCAGGCACATGGTGCAATCTCTTGGTGGATCTACCATTCTGGGGTCTGGAGGATGGTGGCTCTCTTCTCACAGCTCCACTAGGTAGTGCCCCAGTAGGGACTCTATGTAGGGGCTCCAACACCACATTTCCCTTCTGCCCTACCCTAGCAGGGGTTGTCCATGAGAGCTATGCACCTGCAGTGAACTTCTGCCTGGGCATCCAGGAGTTTCCATGCATTCTCTGAAATCTAGGAGGTGGTTCCCAAACCTCAGTTCTTGACTTCTGTGCACTGGCAGACTCAGTACCATGTGGAAGCTGCCAAGGCTTAGGGCTTGCACCCCTGAAGCCATGGCCCAAGCCCTACATTAGCCTCTTTCAGCCAGGGCTGCAGCAGCTGGAGCAGCTGGGACACAGGGCACTTTGGTGTGCACTGCGTCCCATGCTGCACAAGGGTTCAAAGACCTAAGAGGGAATAACAGGGGATAAAGAAATACATACAGACAGACATATATAAAGCTGGGCCAGGCAGTCCAAAAAGCTGATGATGTCAGTCTCTTTGGCCCCGACCTGCCTTAGAGTACTTTATTTTATATGTTCACAAAGCACATAGCAGAGGGAGGGTGCACTTACTTAGAACAGCCTGTGGTTACAACTCTCATACTTCAGTTAACATACTTCAGTTAACAACTATCTTGCAGCAAGGTCAGTGAGAACTGGTTACCTTTTTCTAGGCCTCTCTGCTCTTCTTCGAGACATACACATTCCCCTATTATGGTTTTGCTTCTCTGGAGTTCACCCAAAGTTCACAGCAGCCTTGCTGGTCCTTGCTGGTGATTCCCCCAGAGGAGGTGGGTCACTCTGGCTCTCTACAGGGAACCAAGTTCCTAGGCTACACACAGCATGGGGACCCTGGGCCCGGCCCATGAAACCACTTTTTCTTCCTAGGCCTTTGGGCCTGGGATGGGAGGAGCTGCCATGAAGACCTCTGACACACCATGGAGACATTTTTCCCATTGTCTTGGGTATTAACATTTGGCTCCCTGTTACTTATGCAAATTTCTGCAGGCTGCTTGGGTGTCTACTCAGAAAATGGGATTTTCTTTTCTATAGCATTGCCAGACTGCAAATTTTCTGTACTGCTTCCCTTTTAAAACTGAATGCTTTTTTTTTCCTTATTTTTTTATTTTTAGTAGAAACAGGGTTTCACCATGTTAGCCGAGCTGGTCTCGAATTCCTGACCTCAGATGGTCTGTCCGCTTTGGCCTCTCAAAGTGCTGGGATTACAGGCATGAGCCACCATGCCCGACCTAAAACTGGATACTTTTAATAGTACCCAAGTTACCTCTTGACTGCTTTGCTGCTTAGAAATTTCTTCCACAAGATACCCTAAATCATCTCTCTCAAGTTCAATGTTCCACAAATCTCTAGGGCAGGGGCAAAATGCTGCCAGACTCTTTGCTAAAACGTAACATGTGTTACCTTTGCCCCAGTTCGCAACAAGTTCCTCATCTCCATCTAAGACTACCTCAGCCTAATTTCATTGTCCATATTATCAGTATTTTGGTCAAAGCCATTCATCAAGTCCTTACGGAGTTCAAAACTTTCCAATATTTTCCTGTCTTCTTCTGAGCCCTCCAAACTGTTCCAACCTCTGCCTGTTACCCAGATCGAAAGTCAGTTCCACATTTTTGGGTATTTTTTCAGCAGCGCCCAACTCTACTGGTACCAATTTACTGGATTAGTCCATTTTCCCCCTGCTGATAAAGACATACTGGAGACTGGGAAGAAAAAGAGGTTTAGGCCAGGTAGGGTGGCTCACACCTGTAATCCCAGCACTTTGGGAGCCTAAGGCAGGCAGATCACAAGGTCAGGAGTTCAAGACCAGCCTGACCAACATAGTGAAACCCGTCTCTACCAAAAAATACAAAAAAATTAGCTGAGCATGGTGGCATGTGCCTATAGTCCCAGCTACTCAGGAGGCTGAGGCAGGAGAATCACTTGAACCTGGGAGGTGAAGTTTGCAGTGAGCCAAGATTGTACCACTGCACTCCAGCTTGGGCAACAGAGGATTTTTAAACCTCTCAAAAAGAGACTTAATGGACTTACAGTTCCACATGGCTGGGAGGTCTCACAATCATGGTGAAAGGCAAAAAGGAGCAAGTTACATTTTATAAAGATGGCAGCAAGCAGGCAAAGAGAGAGAGCTTGTGCAGGGAAACTTGTGTTTTTTAAAACTATTAGCTCTTGTGAGACTTATTCACTATTATGAGAATAGCACTGGAAAGACCTGCCCCCATGATTCAATTACCTCCCAACAGGTCCCTCCCACAACACGTGAGAATTCAAGATAAGATTTGGGTGGGAACACAGCCAAACTATATTACTGTCCTCCCACTTTACCCTCCCATAGTGCTGAGATTATAAACATGAACTATCAGGCCCAACCATGGACTTTATTTTTTGAGAGGGAGTCTTTCTCTTTTGCCCAGGCTGGAGTGCAGTGGTACAATCTGTCAGCTCACTGCAACATCCAACTCTCCGTTCAAATGATTCTCCTGCCTCCGCCTCCTGAATAGCCAGGATTACAGGTACCCACTACCATGCTCAGCTAATTTTTGTATTTTTAGTAGAGATGAGGTTTCACCATGTTGGACCAGGCTGATCTCGAACTCCTGGCCTCAGGTGATCTGACCGCCTCAGCCTCCCAAAGTGCTGGGATTACAGGTGTGAGCCACTGCACCCGGCCTTTTTTTGTTTTGTTTTTAATAGCTTAATGTATTTTAATAGCAAACTTACAGGAAGAGCGCAGAAGACAGACAACATTAAAAACATGTACTTGCCTGTAGGACAACTCAGTTAGAAAAGTACAGTGAATATCAAAGTTGAACCTTCTTGAGGCTTATTTTCCCAAAATGCCTGCAGTGGGATTCTGGGCATGGGGTGGTCAGGGATCTGGCCCCTGGTCTGAGGGTTGGCCTCTCCCACCATCCTCAGCTCCCCTCTGTGCTCCTCCTCTCAGCACAGTCATTGCCGTGCTTCAGCTGTGGCTCAGACTATACTGAATGGAAAAGCCCAAATTAGAGCAAAGGGGACCCCAAACAAAAATATTATTTGCTTTTACAGAACCCAGAGTCCAAACACCTAAAAGTTCTTTAATCACAACACCCTACCCTGCAAATCCCAGGACTAACTGAAAAGCAAAATTGGCCAGGTGCAGTGACTCATGCCTGTAATCCCAGCACTTTGACCGGCCAAGATTGGAGGATCACTTGAGCCCAGGAGGTGGAGACCAGCCTGGGCAACATGGCAAATTCCCATTTCTACAAAAAATGCATGGCCGGGCACAGTGGTGCACCTGCTTGGGAGGCTGAGGTGGGAGGATCCCTTGAGCCTTGGAGGTGGAAGTTGTAGTGCGCCGTGATCACGCCACACACCACTGCACTCCAGCCTGGATGACAGAGCAAGGTCCTGTCTCAGAAAAAAAAAGAAAAAGAAAAGAAAAATTGGAGCTTTGGGCCCCTCTGCCCAGTAGCCCAGGCCTGAACTATAGTTTCCTTGGGATCAGGTTTCTGAACTTTAGACCTGTTGCACAGAGGTGATATTTCCCCATGAGAAAGAGTCCAGGCCTGGGGATCTTTGAGTATTTTGTTTTCAACCTCGTGGAAGAAAGCTGAAGTGCATTTCTCTCTGGCATGAGTTTTCTGGCCCCTGCCTCTGGTTATGACCTGAAGCAGCTGCGATCTAGGAACCTGGATGTGAGCCTTGGGCACCTCTGAGCCTCATAACAAGAGTAAGACTCATTCCTGGGACCTGAGCAAAGTGGAAGACTGCAGGATCTGGGCGGGAGGTCCTTGGACAGGAAAAAGCATCAGAAGTAAGCCATGAATCTCCCCAGAGCTGGGCCCCAGGAAAGTGAGAAGCATTTGTTGACAAAAAGCATCAACTCTGTAAAATATTTGAAGAGATTTATTCTGAGCCAAATATGAGTGACGATGGCCGGTGACACAGTCCTCAGGAGGTCTCAAGAACATGTGCCCCGGGTGGTCAGGGCACAGCTTGCTTTTACACATTTTAGAGAGGCATGAGCCATCAATCAAATACACTTAAGAAATACGTTGGTTTGGTCCAGAAAGCTGGGACAACTCAAAGCAGGGGCTTCCAAGCTACAGGTGAATTGAAACAGTTTTTTTCTTTTTCTTTTTTTTTTTTTTTGAGATGGAGTCTCACTCTGTCGCCCAGGCTGGAGTACAGTGGCACGATCTGGGCTCACTTCAACCTCTGCCTCCCAGGCTCAAGGGATTCTCCCACCTCAGCTTCCTGAGTAGCTGGGATTACCATGACTGGCTGATTTTATTTTTAGTAGAGACAGGTTTCACCAGGTCAGCCAAGCTGGTCATGAACTCCTGAACTCAGGTGATTCACCCACCTTGGCCTCCCAAGGTACTGGGATTACAGGCAACAGGCACTGCCCAGCCGAATTTAAACATTTGCTGGTTGACAATTGGTTGATTTTGTCTAAAGACCTGGGATTGATAGAAAGGGAATGTTCAAGTTAAGGTAAAAGATTGTGGAGACCAAAGTTCTTTTAAGTATTATAGTGGCTGCCCTTAGATGACAAATGTTTCCTATTCAGATCTTAATCTCTGTAGGATTGGGAGGGTCTGGAAGAAAAATGTCTAGCTATATTAATAGAGATTCTTTACAGAGGCAACTTTTCCCCCCACAAAGAACAGCTTTGCAGGGCCATTTCAAAATATGGCAAAGAAACATGTTTTGGGGTAAAATATTTTGATTTTCTTCCTTGCCTTGTAATGTTATGCCAGAGTCAGGTTGGAAAGTAAATCATAGCCACGTGCAGTAGCTCATGTCTGTAATCCCAGCACTTTGGGAGGCCAAGGCTGGCGGATCATAAGGTCAATAGTTCAAGACCAGCCTGGCTAATATGCTGAAACCGTGTCTCTACTAAAAATACCAAAAAATTAGCAGGGCATGGTGGCACATGCCTGTAATCCCAGCTGCTCAGGAGGCTGAGGCAGGAGAATTGCTTGAACCTGAGGCGGAGGTTGCAGTGAGCCGAGATCACGTCACGGCCATCCAGACTTAAATATAAATGATCAGAGTCTGTCTAAAAAAAAAAAAAAAAGAAAAGAAAAGAAAAAAAAGAAATAATGATATATAGGGTTAAATAAAATCCATCTGATGAGAATTTATAATTTGTAGGGCATGACTCCCCAGACCCCTTCAATAAGTATTTGGGTAATATTAAAAAAACCAGAGTTTAGTCCTCAGGCTGCAGTGCTTGTCTGGTCATGCATGTGCCTATTGGTGCCAGAGTGAGCAGAAGCTCTCAGAGAGCTGCATTTAGGAATTTCCCCTGTCCCTCAACTTCTGCTTGGCCTTGGCCTCAGCTGTCCTGTGCACAGAGCTGGCTCCTGAGAAGACCTTGCACCCAGTGTAGTGCTTGGGTAGAGCTGAGAGGCCCTTAAGTCCTGAAGTTTCCCACATGGCTCTAAAAGGAATCCCTCCAGAGTCCTCTAAGAATATGGACATGTGGGTCAGGATTGGAGCAAAGACAACTATCTTGTCTTTCCCTTTGGGGACTCCTGGCACTGACCAGCCTGCTCTGTTCTGGGATTTGTCTTTTTAGCTGTGCATGTCTCAGTGAAGGAACTTGGGTCATTTCAGACAGATAGAACCACCCAATGGGTTCAGCTTGCCAGAGCCAATTTATCAAAGGAGGGGAATTGCGAGAGAGAAAGAGTTATTCTCATAGAGCCAGCTGTGCAGGAGATTGGAGTTTTATTACGACTCAAATCAGTCTCCCTGAGCGTTGGAGGATCAGAGGTTTTAAGGACAATTTGGTAGGTGGGTGTAGGGGAGGCAGCCAGTGAGTCAGGAGTGCTGATTAGTTGGGTCGGAGATGAAATCATAGGGAGTCAAAGCTGTCTTATGTCCAGTAAGTTCCTGGGTGGGGACCATGGGATCAGATGAGTCAGTTTATAGATCTGGGTGGTGCCAGCTGATCCATCAAGTGCAGGGTCTGCAAAATATCTCAAGCACTGATCTTAGGCTTCACAATAGTGATGTTATTCCCTTCACAATAGTGATGTTATATCCCACCACAATAGTGATGTACTCCCCAATTTGGGGAGTCATGTAGCCTCCAGCTGTGTGACAATGGCAGGACAAGTCTCCAGGCAAGAAGGGGGTTTATTTTGGGAAAAGGCTATTACTTTCTCTGTTCTAAACTACAAACTAAATTCCTCCCCAGAGTTAGTTAAGCCTATCCCCAGGAAAGAATGAGGACACATTGGAGGTTAGAAGCAAGATGGAGTTGGTTAAGTCAGATCTCTTTCACTGTCTCAGTTACAATTTTGCAGCGGTGGTTTCACTCTCCCCCTACCACTTCCATGGCTGAAGAGCTTCTGATACCAAGTGTGGGGGAAACGCTGTTGGACCAAGTCACATAGACTCCTTCTTGCCAAGGGTTTCTTCTACACTGAGGTCTGGGCTGAAAGATGATTCAGGAGTACTTTGCATTTCTGGAAAGAGAGGATGCAATTTGGCAAATCCCGAAAATGAGATATATGGCATTCAACACCAAAGACTGCATATCTAAGCTAAGTCCTGCAATTCTGGGGAAACATTAAAAAAAAAAAAAAAAAAAAAAAAAAAACCAAAAGTCTTTTTTTTTTTTTTTTTTTTAACACCTATTATGCCATGAATTCCTAGGAAATAGGTTCCAGCAGCTCAGGCTTCTTCCCATTGGCTCTCACAAAATGTGCTTCTCTGGGTGGAGCAGGCTGGCGCTTCAGTTGGACCCAGGTACCTTTCTCTTTGGCTTCTTTCTTTTTCTGATCATTTTCCTTCACATGTTTCAGGAAGCGATCTCAGCTCTCAGAGTGCTTGATGTGCTCATTAAGCACATTAATTCTCTTGGCAAGAATCTTGCTCTTGTTTGTTTACAACAACGCTGGGTAACATTTGTGGGGCATTCCTTTTTGAACAGTACTCATTCCCTTCATGTCTACAATATCATCTTTGTTATAGATTTGCATATATGTGGCCAAAGGAACAACTCCATGTTTTCTAAAAGGCCTAGAGAACATATACCGAGTGCCTCTCCTCTTTCCCTCTGTGTTCGTCATTTTGGCAGATTACAGGAAGATGGTGGTTCTGGCCGAAAGTCTGCTTTTTTTTTTTTTTTTTTTTTTTTAATGTGCTTGGGCCTCAGAAGGGCCAGGATGTGGAGTGGAAAACTCAGGGTCAGATGGGCTTAGGTGTACATCTCTTGCTTTGTGAGGTTCATGCATTAAAAAGTAATAATACCACAATGAGATACCTCTTCTTGTTCTTTTTTCTTTTTGAGATGGAGTTTCACTCTTTTTGCCCAGGCTGGAGTGCCATGGCATAATCTTGGCTCACTGCAACCTCTGCCTCCCAGGTTCAAGCAATTCTCATGCCTTATCCTCCCAAGTAGCTGGGATTACAGGCACCCGCCTTATGCCTGGCTAACTTTTTGTATTTTTAGTAGAGACGGGGTTTCACCAGGTTGGCCACACTAGCCTCAAACTCCTGACCTCAGGTGATCCACCCACCTCGGCCTCCCGAACTGCTGGGATTACAGGCGTGTACCACCACACCTGGCCAGATACCTCTTTATACCTATGAGGGTAGCCATTATTTTTACAAAGTGTTGGTGAAAGTAAGAGAGAAATTGGAACGCTCATATATTGCAGTGTGAAAGGAAAATAAATCCCGGGGCCCCTAAATCTATCTCTAAACTAAAGGGAAAAGTCAAACTGGGAACTGCTTAGGGCCAACCTGCCTCTCATTCTATTCAAAGTCACCCTTTTGCTCACTGAGATGAATGCATATTTGATTGTCTCCTTGAGGCTAATCAGAAACTCAAAAGAATGCAACAATTTGTCTCTTATCTACCTGTGACCTGGAAGTCCCCCTCCTGGCTTTGGCTTCGTCCTACCTTTGTGTCCAATTGTCTGCATATTCCAGAACATCTCGCATATATTGATTGATGTCTCCTGTCTCCCTAGAACGCGTAAAACCAAACTGTGCTCTGACCATCTTGGGTACATGTCGTGAGGACCTCCTGAGGGTATGTCATGGGCCTTGCATCCCCAAACTTGACAAAATAAATTTTCTAAATTAACTGAGACCTGCCTCAGATTTTCGGGGTTCACAGCAGGTGGGGCTATAAAAATATGAGCTGCTATGGAAAATAGTATGACAGTTTCTTAAAAAGGCAAATATAGCATTACCATATTATCCAGCAAGCCACTTCTGGGTATAAACTCAAAAGAATTGAAAGCAGTGGCCTAAACCTATATCTATACTTGTATGTTCACAGCAGCATTATTCACAAGAGCCAAAAGATGGAAACCACCCAAGGGCCTATCAACAGATGAGTGGATAAACAAAATGTGATATATTCATATAATGGAATATTACTTAGCCTTAAAAAGGAATTAGATGGTGATACATACTACAATATAGATGAACCTTGAAAACATTATGCTAAGTGAAATAAGTCAGCCACGGAAGGACAAATGTCATGTGATTACACTTATATGAGGTACCTGGAGTAGACACATTCATCCATACAGAAAGTTTATAGAAGTGGCTGGGCTTGGTGGCTTATGCCCGTAATCCTAGCACTTTGGGAGGCCAAGTCTGGTGGATCACCTGAAGTCAGGAGTTCGAGGCCAGTCTGATAGATATGGTGAAACCCCATCTCTACTAAATACAAAAAAATTAGCCGGGCATGGTGGCACATGCCTGTAATCCCACCTACTTGGGAGGCTGAGGCAGGAGAATCGCTTGAACCTGGGAGGAGGAAGTTGCAGTGAGCCAAGATTGAACCGTTGCACTCCAGCCTGGGCAACAAAAGTGAAAAACCCCCTCCCAAAAAAAAAAAAAAAAAAAAACAGAGGTTACTAAGGGTTAGAGGGAAGGAATGTGGAGTTACTGTTTAATGGGTGAGGGATTTTTCTTTGGAGTGATGAAAAAATTCTGAAAACGCATAGTGGCAATGGTTGAACATCGTGAATGTACTTAATGCCACATCACCGCTCAACCACTGTCAGCCCTGGACTTTCTAACATTTGTTCCAGGACATCTCTACTGCCCCAGAACCTGGATGGCGCCCTTGCTGTGGTTCATGATCCTAGAAAGGATTCTTTGCAACACAAGATCCCAATTCAGATCTGGGCAAGATGCAGTTGATTGGCCAAGCCTGTATTTTAGTTACCCATGTTCTACGTGCAAAGAAGCTGGAAAAACAAGTGTCTGGTCTTATGGCTTCTATAGTTGAAGATTAAGGTCTTTGTCTCCCACCAAAAAGAGCCTTAAAAGAAAAGTCAAAACTAGATTTCACCCATCTTCACCTAGATTTTCCCCAGCCTCTCAAGCTACTGTGCTAGTCACTGTCCAGATGTCATGTTTCCTTGTAGTACACAGCAGAGTTCCTGAAGATTTAAAGAAAAAATTTAATTGAAGAATGACTTCTGATGCTGGCAGTGAAAGACACTTGCTTGGATGGAGGCAGGGTGTGAACATGTGTGTGTGTAATAATTTTATGGCATCCTCACTATATTTGGTATTATTACTGGTTTTTTGTTTTATTTTGTTTTGTTCTGTTTTGCTTTCAAGATGGGGTTTCACTGTTGTTTCCCAGGCTGGAGAGCAGTGGTGGGATCTCAGCTCACCGTACCCTCCTCCTCCTGGGTTCAAGCAATTCTCCTGCCTCAGCCTCCTGAGTAGCTGGGATTACAGGCGTTTGCCACCATGCCTGGCTAATTTTGTATTTTTAGTAGAGGCAAGTTTTCTCCATGTTGTTCAGGCTGGTCTAAACTCTCGACCTCAGGTGATCCGTCTGCCTTGGCCTCCTAAAGTCAAAGTGCTGGGATTAGAGGTGTGAGCCACTGTACCTGTCCTATTATTGTTTTTGTTTTTTTCTTTTTGTTTTGTTTAGAGATGGGGTTTCACCATGTTGCCCAGGCCGGTCTTGAACTCCTGAGCTCAGGCAATCTGCCCGCCTTGGCTTCCAAAGTGCTAGGATTACAGGAGTGAGCCACCGTGCCCGGCCCTATTTGTTTTTTTTTCAGATTTTAGTTTTTATTTTTAGAAACAGGGTCTTGCTCTGTCGCCCAGGCTGGAGTGCAGTGGCATGATTATAGCTCATTGCAGCCTCAATCTCCCAGGCTCAAGTCATTCTTCTGCCTCAACTTCCCAAATCACTGTGAGAACAGGGATGAGCCATCATGCCAGCTGATATTTTAAATTTACATTTTTGTATAGGCAGTATACTCATCTGGTTCAATATAAAAATTTTCATTCTTAGAAGTCTTGCTTACACGCAAGTCACCATCCAGCCCATTACCTCCCTACTGGCCTTTTGTAGAGAACCACTTTAGTGAATCTTTCCAATTTTTGTTTGTTTTGTTTTTATAGAGACTGGGTTTTGCCATGTTGCCCAGGCTGTTCTTGAAGTCCTGGACTCAAGCAATCCACCAACCTTGGACTCCCAAAGTGCTGGGATTACAGGCCTGTTTTTTTTCCAGTGTTTGTTTATGCAAATAAAAGAAAATATAAATAAGTATGTATTCTTATTTCTCTGACTTTCTTACAAAAACAGGTAGCATGTTGTTTTTACTGTTCTGCATCTTGTCTTTACATTTAACAATATTTTCTCGAGAAAAAAATTTTTTGGAAGGGACAGGGTTTGAGGTTTCACTCTATTGTCCAGGCTGGAGTACAGTGGCATGATCTTGGCTCACTGCAGCCACTGCCTCCCAGGCCTGCAGGATCCTCCTGCCTCAGCCTCTCAAGTAGCTGGGACTACAGGGAGTGCACCACCACGCCTAGCTAATTTTTGTGGTTTTTGTAGAGACAGGTTCTCACTATGCTGCCCAGGCTGGTCTTGAACTCCTGGGCTCAAGCGATCTGCTTGCCTTGGCCTCCCAAAGTGCTGGGATTATAGGCATGAACCACTGTGCTCAGCCACGAAATTTTTATACCAACTTATAAAAAGCTTTCATTTTTTTTTTTTTTTTACTTTAAAAATACTTTCATCTACTATGTAGATGAACTATGGTTTATTCAACCAAACACCAACAGATAGACATTTAGGATGTTTCCAGTATTTTACTATTAAAAATAATTTAACAATAAGTAAAGTTTACCTTATAGTAAACTGTAGTAAATACATTAATACAATAAATAATCTCATAAGTAAATCATTTTTTAAACCCAGTCTTACAGTAAGCACACATTATTTTGTCCATATGCAGGAATATCTGTCAGATACATCTTTTGAAGTGAGATTGCAAGGTTAGAGAATGTGTACATTGTAATTTTGGTGGATAGTGCCAAATTTCCTTCTATGGGGGAGGTGCCAGTTTGCACCAGAACAGCTGTGTATGAGTATGTCTGTTTTCCCACAGTCTCAGAGAGTGTGTTGTCAGCCTTTTGAATTTTTGCCAATCTGATAGGTGAGAAACTTAATTCAGTGTGGGTAAGGTTTGCCTTTCTTGGCTCATGCCTGTAATCCCAGCACTCTGAGAGGCTGAGGCAGGCAGATGACTTGAGGTCAGGAGTTTGAGACCAGCCTGGCCAACATGACAAAACCGGTCTCTACTAAAAATGCAAAAATTAGCCTGGTGTGCTGCCATGTGCCTGTAGTCCCAGCTACTCAGGAGGCTGAAGCATGATAATCGCTTGAACCCAGGCAGCAGACATTGCAGTGAGCCGAGATCAGTCCACTGCACTCCAGCCTGGGCGACAGAGTGAGATTCCATGTCCAAAACAAAAAGAAAAGGAAAAATGCAGAAAAAGCATGCACGTAGTTTTTAGAAAAAAGCAGTGAAAATTACCCTTAAACATGTGAAAAAAAATGTTCAGCTTCACTCATAACAAGAGAAATGCAAATCTTTTTTTTTTTT
>NW_022437103.1:2418877-2443904 GCF_009761245.1 Sapajus apella
TTTTTTTTTTTTTTTTTTTAGGTTGTAAGAATTCTTTACATATTCTGGAAATAGTCTTTATCAGACATGTAATTTGCAATTGTTTTTTCCCATTTTATGGATTGACTTTTCACATTTATTTGTTTGAATCAGGGTATTGCTTTGTCACCCGGGCTGGAGTGCTGTGGCACAATCTTGGCTCACTGCAACTTCCTCCTTCCCGGTTCAAGTGATTCTCCTGCCTCAGCCTCCTGAGTAGCTGAGATTACAGGTGTGTAAATTTTTGTATTTTTGATACAGACCGGGTTTCACCTTGTTGGCAAGGCTGGTCTTGAATTCCTGACCTCAAGTGACCCACCTGCCTCAGCCTCCCAAAGTGCTGGAATTATAGGCGTAAGCCACCATACCCCCTTGACTTTTCAGATTTTTGATGGTGTTTTTTTGAGTTCTAAAAGTTTTAAATTTTGATGATGGCCAATTTATCCTATTCTCTTTCTTTGCTTATGCTTTTGGTGTCATATCTAAGTAAGGATTTCTTTTTTCTTTTTTTGAGACAAAGTTTCACTCTTGTTGCCCAGGCTGGAGTGCAGTGGTGCAATCTTGACTACAAGCGATTCTTGTGCTTCAGTCTCCCAAGTGACTGGGATTATAGGTGCCCGCTCCCACGCCCAGATATTTTTGTATTTTTAGTAGCGACAAGGTTTCGCCATGTTGGCCAGGCTGCTCTCAAACTCTTGACCTCAAGTGATCCACCCTCCTCAGCCTTCCAAAGTGCTGGGATTGCAGGTGTGAGCCACTGTGTCCGGTCTGTAATGCTTTCTTAATAGCCAGACATAATGCACTAGGTGAAAGGAATTTTTGTAAATGGGCCTTTAGTCCTGCGCTGGTAAGGTTTATAAGGAGGGGAAGTTTTCTACAGTCCTATGTTTCTATCTCAGTCTTTTAGTGAGCCGTTCCTATAGACTGGGAACTGCAGAAGTGTCTCTCTTACTTTATTTTTATTTTAGTCTAGGTCTTGCTCTGTCACCCAAGCTGGAGTGCAGTGGCACAAACACAGCGCACTGGGCCAAAGTGGTCCTCCTGTCTTAGCCTCTGAGTAGCAGAGACTACAGTTGCGTGCCACCATGCCTGGCTAATTTTTATTTTTATTTTTTTGATGGACAGATCCTCCCTCTGTCGCCAGCCAGGCTGGAGTGTAGTGGCACGATCTCGGCTCATTGCAACCCCCACCTCCCAGGTTCAAGCGATTCCCCTGCCTCAGCCTCCTGAGTAGCTGGGACTACAGGCGTGCACCACCACGCCCGGCTAATTTTTTGTATTTTAGTAGAGACGGGGTTTCACCATGTTGGCCAGATGGTCTTAGACTCCCTGACCTTGTTATCCGCCTGCCTCAGCCTTTCAAAGTTCTGGGATTATAGGTGTGAGCCACCGTGCCCGGCCAATTTTTAAATTTTTTGTAGAGACAGGGTCTCACTATGTTGCTCAGGCTGGTCTTGAACTCCTGGGCTCAAGCATTCCTCCCACCTTTGCCTTCCAAAGTGCTAGGATTATAGGTGTGAGCCACTGTGGGCAAACTTCTCAGTTTTTTTCTCCCCACTTTGGTGGGAGAGGATGGCTAGAGTGGGCTTGAATTGGGTATTTGCTGCAGTTTTGTTAGATTATTTGCAAGTTTTCCACAATGTAATTAACCTATTTGTGCCTGAAGTTGCAATTTTTTGAATTCTTCCAATGAGACCTTGATGATGACCTTGAGCAGTAGGATATAAATAACTCCACATACTTAATGGAACACTAGGCTTAAATGGTTGATCGGGTAAGAAGACCTATATCATTGATTTATTTATTTTTAGAGACAGGATCTCCCTCTGTTGTCCAGGCTCATCTCAAACTCCTGGCCTTAAGCAATCTTCCCCCCTCAGCCTCCGTAGTAGCCTGGATTACAGGCATGAGCCGCCATGCCAGCTTCTATATCATTTAGAGCCGTTGTCTCATGTAAGTCTTCACCCATCTCTGGATCTAATCCCTCTTGGTGAACTTGGTCCTGTACTTCCATAGCTTTCTCACATATATCGATATTGGGCCTTCAGTTTCCAACAGAAGACTTCATTTATTGCTCCATAAGTTATTGGTAATCAAGTTTATATCCCTCACTTGCTTTTTCTTCTTGGGGGGCTTAATTATTTTTTTCCAGTGGGGCTGTACTCTACCCATTAGGAAAACGTGACCTATCAGCATAAAAGTGAAGTGGAAAGCTTGTCTTGAGTTTAAAAGCTGAGCTCCATTGAGAGCTCCACTGTCAACTGAGATGTAGGAGTTTTTCCTGAATTGGCTGCACAGCCACAGGACCCTTAGGCAGAGAGCCCTGCTCCTGAACCCACAGAGTCTAAGGCAGCAACTGGCATTGCCTCCCCGCCAGCACCCATGCTGGGCAGATGCTTGCCTAGCCTCTCTTTGTTGTCCTGGAGCAGGGGTCAGTAAACAACAGCCTGTAGGCCAAATCTGGCCTGCTGCCTTTTTGCAAATAAAGTATTATTTGCAAAATATATTTAATGTGGATGTGGATGTGGAACACAGCCACATCCATTCTTTCATATATAATTTAGCACTGCTTTCATGCCACAGTGGCAGAGCTGGGCAATCATAATAGAGACCAAAAGGCCTGTGAAACTTTAAATATTTACTATCTGGCCCTTTACAGAAAAAGTTTGCCAAGTCCTATTCTGGAGAACTGTAACTGTGAAGGAAGCTTGGTAGTCTCCTCTTTCTAGACTGTTCCAAAGCCCTAACCTGGCATGAAGGGGCCAGCTGGGGTGTGGCCATGGCCCTTCTGGCTCCTCCATCCTGGCTGATTCCCATTTTCTACTTACTAACAAAGAACAGTGTCTTAGTTTGAGTAGCCCCAGAAGGCGACTCTGAGACAAGGATTTAAGTGAAACTAGGTGATGTTAGAAGGTATCCCTTGATACTTCAGTAAGGGAAAGAGGAAATGAGAGAGGAAAGGAAGTCAACAAAGAGTATGTCATGAAGCAAGTGACCGCTGTGGGCAGCTGGAGCTACGGAGCCCTGCAAGCCAGCATGAAACACTGCCTCAGTGTTTTCCCACCTGAAGAGGGAGGAAGCTGGGGTATTTGTAAACCAGCTCCTGCCAGTGATTAAGTAAAGGGTTGCTGTGCTGCCAGGAGGTATTAATTCTCTCTCACTTCTGGCCAGTTTTTAAATTTTTTTTATTTTTATTTTTTGAGATGGAGTTTCACTCTTGTTGCCCAAGCCAGAGTGCAATGGCGCGATCTCAGCTCACTGCAACCTCTGCCTCCTGGGATCAAGAGATTCTCCTGCCTCAGCCTCCTGAGTAGCTGGGATTACAGGCATGCACCACCAGGCCTGGCTAATTTTGTATTTTTAGTAGAGATGGGGTCTTTCCATGTTGGTCAGGCTGGTCTTGAACTCCCGACCTTAGGTGATCTGCCTACCTTGTCCTCCCAAAGTGCTGGGATTACATGCATAAACCACCACACCCAGCCTTTTTTTTTTTTTTTTTTTGAGATGGACTCTTGCTCTGTCACCCAAGCTGGAGTGCAATGATGTGATCTTGGCTGGCTGCAACCTCCACCCAGGGTTCAAGTGATTCTCCTGCTTTAGCCTCCTGAGTAGCTGGGACTATAGATGCCTGCCACCACACCTGACTAAGTTTTTGTATTTTTAGTGAAGGCAGGATTTCACCATGTTGGCCAGGTTGGTCTTGAACTCTTGACCTCAAGTGATCCACCCCCTGGCCTCGGCCTCCCGAAGTGCTGGGATTACAGGAATAAGCCACTGCACCTGGCCTCTTCTGGCCTGTTTTGAAGAACAGAGAATGCTCTCAGGCAATTCGATGCAAGTTCTGGCATTCAGAAGTTGAGCCGGCAAGCAATGGAATGGTAAAGGTTAAGAGGGTGCAGGCAGAATACTAACAGCATCTGCTACAAGAAAATAAAGATACCAAAGTGGCTGTGCCCAAAGATCCTCAGGGTGGAGGGTATGATTCCCAGAAAAGGCAAAATAAAACACAAAAATTCCTCTGGAAATATCTAGTTGAAGCAGTCTGAGTGTGCACTTCTGTCTGTGTGATCCTGGCCAAGCTCCCTCTACTCATGGAGTTTCAAGATTCCTATCTGTGAGGCTGAAATGATATGACGGGGCTCCTCCCTGTCCTGGGGGAGGGACACATGACTCATAAGACATTCAAAGATATAGGGACTAAAATGTTGGAAAGTTTATTTTCTCCTTAAATGGGAATCCTACTATTTTTACTGATAACAAGAAGGTATATTGTAAATGGGGTTGGTTGGTTTGTTTTTAGATGGAGTCTTGCTCTGTTGCCCAGGCTGGAGTGCAGTGGCACAATCTCACTGCAACCTCCACCTCCCAGGTTCAAGCAATTCTCCTGCCTCACCTCCCTACTCTCAGTAGTTGGGACTACAGGTGTGCACCACCACGCCCAGCTAATTCTTGTATTTTTAGAAGAGGTGGGGTTTCACCATGTTAGCCAGGCTGGTCTTGAACTCCTGACCTCAGGTGATCCGTCTGCCTCTGTCTCCCAAAGTGTTGGGATTACAGGCATGAGGCACTGCACCTGGACATAATTTTTTTTTTCAATCCAGAGCTGTAGAAAATAGAAAATTCTAAATGCACCCCAAAGCTAGCCACACCTAAATGTTTAATGTAACTTTCCAGATGTTCAGTGTATATATAAATTTATATTTTTACATAGAAAAATTCATAGGGAACATAATAGTTTTGGTTTCTTTGGGGGGGATACAGTTTCACTCTTGTTGCCCAGGGGAGCACAATGGCTTGATCTCAGCTCACTGCAACTTCCGCTTCCCAGGTTCAAGCAATTCTCCTGCCTCAGCCTCCTGAGTAGCTGGGATTACAGGTGTCTGCCACCATGCCCAGCTAATTTTTTGCATTTTTAGTGGAGACTAAAAATACAAAATACCATGTTGGCCAGGCTGGTCTCGAACTCCTGACCTCAGGTGATCCACGTGCCCTGGGCTCCGAAAGTGCTGGGATTACAGGTGTGAGCCCCTGTGCCTGGGCCATAGGGAACATAATAGTTTTTAATCTGCTTTTTGTTTTTTATTTGACAATATGCTGAGGGCATATTGGCATACATCAAAGGACAGGCATGAACCTTATCCTATTTAATAACTATACTACATATGATTCCACTGTATGATTGGTTAAACCATAGTTTAACCAGTCTACTGTTGATGAACTTTTGTGATTTTTCAATTAGCCTATATAATAAATAATGCTACAAGGAATATTCTAGTATATTTATTTTTGGCCAGTGTGGAAACAGGGTAAATTTCAAGATGTGGAATTGCTTGATCAGAGAGTATGCACATTCAAGAATTTTGAAAGTACCATCAATTGAAAGATTATATAAAAGTACTTGCCCAGTCACAGAAGGTGAGGGCCCATTTTACCTCACTAACACCGGGCATTCTCAGTCTTTGTGAACTATAGTTTTCACGTCAGTTGCTCATTTTTCCATTGGAGTACTAATTTTTTATTTTATTTACATGAACTCTTTATGTATTAAGGATAATGTATCGTGAAGATATTGACAAGGTAACAGTAAGCTCTGATGGAAAGATGACACAAAACATCCCTTGCTTCATTTATATAAGGCCAGGCATGGTGGCTGAGTTCAGGTGACTGAGCCAGGCTGAGTTCGAGACCAGCCTGTGCAACATAGCAAAACCCTGTCTCTACATAAAACAACAACAACAAAAATATTAGCCAGGTGTGGTGGCATGTGCCTGTAATGTGCCTGTAGTCCCAGCTACTGCTACTTGGGGAGCTGAGGTGGGAGGATCACTTGAGCCTAGGAGGTCGGGGCTGCAGTAAGCTGAGATTATACGACTGCACCCAAGCCTGGATGGTAAGGTGAGATCCTGTCTCAAAAAAAAAAGAAAAGAAAAAAAGAGAAAAAAGTAGTTGTTGGCCAGGCACAGTGGCTCACGCCTATAATCCCAGCACTTTTGGAGGCCGAGGCAGGCGGATCACCTGAGGTCAGGAGTTTGAGACTAGCCTGACCAACATGGAGAGACCCCCTACCTCTACCAAAAATACAAAATTAGCTGGGCATGGTGGCACATGCCTGTAATTCCAGCTACTCGGGAGGCTGAGGCAGAAGAATTGCTTGAACTCAGGAGGCAGAGGTTGCGGTGAGCCGAGATCATCACCGCCCTCCCCCCCGAGAAAAAAGAAAAAACCCCTGACTCAAAAAAAAAAAAAAAAAGTAGTTGTTGGTAAAGGGGCGGAGGCAGAGGACAGAAAGGGCTTTATCTCCCTTAATCCCCATCAGCTCCCTTCTGGCTATCCTTCTTCCCTCCCCTCATCATTATTCAAATAGATAGATACATGAATTTTCTGTTGTTTAGCAGTGAAATGTATAAATAAAAGTGTTTTTGGAAAGGTGCAGTTTGTGCACAATTTAAAAGGATAGGTTGTTCACGCTATGTAAATATAGCTGAGAGCAAAGCCCCTGATGCCTCCCTGACTGCCTCCAGCAGTCAGCTGGAAGGGACCAATTCCTCTAACAGATGACCTGGATCCCCATCCATGGTGGGCAAGCCTGGCTCTGAGGTGGGACACTGGTGGAGGGAATGTGAGGAGTTTCCCCATCTCTAGCAAACTCTTAGATCCATGAGACCCTGTGTGCCTTCAAGCACCCCATCACCCGTCACCAGTGTCGCTTGTAAACAACAAAAGGAGGTGCAGAGTATCTGCTTGAATAATCTGCATGAAGTGCCACACCCAGCCCTGGCTGGCAGCCTCACCAGTGAGGACCTGGGGGGAGAAAACAGGTGCACCCTGCTGGTGATGGGCATGCGAGCGAGGGTCCGGCCAACCCTTTGCTGACCTCCTAGTTGCAAACTCAGTCATTCCATCTCCTATTGTGCTTTGTAAAAGTTTTACAGTTTGGATGTGATTTTCAACACCATCATGGGTCAACTTCTGCATAGAAAATTTGAAAACTAGAGGCTTTGTTCCATCTTCAAAAATGTAATGAAAATTTATGGACTAGGTATTAAATCACTTCCCGGCTGCATGAATTGTGTTCCAAGGACAAAGATGTATTCTGGCTTTCCACTGGACCCAGCCCTGACCTGAAGCCAGCAGAAGAGAATCCTCCTCCCCAGGTGTCCCCGACACCTGCAGGACACCAGGGTGTGCTTTCAGGTCAGTCAAAAGGGATCCTTTAAACTTTTTCATTTCTCAATATAGAAACCCCCAACCCCCCCCCCCTTTTTTTTTAAAACAGAGTCTTGCTCTGTCACCCAGGCTGGAGTGCAGTGGTGCCATTTCGGCTCACTGGAACCTCTGCTTCCCGGGTTCAAGTGATTCTCCTGCCTCATCTTCCTGAGTAGCTGGGACTACAGGAGCCTGCCACCACGCCTGGCTAATTTTTGGTATTTTTAGTAGAGACAGGTTTTCACCATGTTAGCCAGGATGGTCTAGATCTCCTGACCTCCTGATCCGCCCACCTCAGCCTCACAAAGTTCTAAAATTACAGGCATGAGCCACCGTACCGGGCCGGAAGATCTGTTTTACAGGTGCAGTCACTAAGCCCTGAGGGCTGCCGAACCCAGGCCAAGGTCACGTGGACTTTAGGTCAAGTCCCAGAAGGCACAGCAAGAGGACAGGAGGCCAGTTACCTTTCTTCCCTACTGGGAGACTTCCAGTGTTCTGGTTGTCCTAACACCAGGGTCTCTCTTCCATATCCCTTAGCTAAGTGCTTTCGATGGGAACAAAGCAATCTGGGATAGCCAGACCAAAGGCCCTGGCCACCCAGGCCCAGCCGGCTGCAACCTGGGGAAGGTGGCTGACAGAGGCCTCCAGCCCTCAGCTCCCTACAGACGGCCGTGCTACGGACTGGGCAAAACCTCCCTGGGCACATGCCACCCCCACCCCCACCCAAACCCCCTGCACAGTGCCCTGGGAGCTTGCACGGTTAGAGGCAGCCAGAACTAGAATGGCCCACCTAGGACTCTTCAGCAAGACTCAGTTGCCGCCTCCTCCCCTGGGCCCCTCAGTGGGAACCGCTTGTTCTTGTGCTTCTATTGGAGCAACTAATTACATCTATTATGGGAGCAATTAATTTGTTGTCCATGTGACTGCTCCACTGTGGGCTCCTGGAAGGCAGGACCTATTTCATGTACCTCTTCATAACCGCAGATGGAAAGCAATTTGCCCAGCACAGGAGGACCCAAGTGAAGCTCCCCCATGTCACCCCTGTTGTGGGCAGTTTCCGTTAGGCGTGGTCCCCCTCCTGAGGCACCACAGTGCCACCCAGTGGTAGGATGGCTGCACTGAGCTCCCTGGGAGGGCTCTTCAGCCCCAAACCCTGCTGGGGCCACTTACAGTAGGGGTTGAAGGTGAGTAACGGGTCACTCTCCTGGCAGGGCCCTCCTGCACGCCATGACTAAGGTCAAATGGGAGCGAAATGGTAGAGAAGCACACTCAGGGCCTCTGTGGGCTCCATGTATAGCAGTATCTGCCTGAGGCTCACGCAGCTTCTCTCCCTGTCCTTTTGTGTGTGTGTATGTGTAGACGGGGTTATCCCTGTGTTGCCCAGGCTGGTCTTGAACTCCTAGACTCAAGCAGTCCTCTCACCTTGGCCTCCCAAAGTGCTGGCATTACAGGGATGAGCCACCCTGCCTGGCCCTAGTTTGGGTTATTATTCCGTAGTGAACAACACTGCTGGAGGCAAGGGGCGTGTCTGATCCATTTTATCCTCACAGGACGGCCTATGGTAAACACTTAAAAGGTACTACATCTATGCAATGCATAGGAACAGCCAGCCCTTGATTGGGTCTTAGTGAGCAGAGGGAGTCAGGGTGAAACACATGGGGTCTGGCATGAGAAGACCCTCATCCCAGTCCTGCCTGATACTTTCTCATTGTGTGGCCGTGGGCATGTCTCGCCCTTTTCTGGGCCTCAGTTTCCTCATTAGGAAGTCAAAGGAGTTGCACTAGACTGTTCAAAGGCTGCTCTGATCCTCCTGGGACCTCAGGACTCCTGATCTCAGAAGATGGCCTGGTTTTTCTTCTCTGAACCATCCTCACCCTCAAGCCTTTTCCTCGGATTGGCCGGACTTAGTTATAGGATAAAGCTTCCATTTTTGGGAGGTAGATAAGAGCTGTGTTCCAGAGAAGGCATGCAGTTGGCGTGGGAGCAAAGGAGCAGCCCTGGGGCACGGGGAAGGGAGGAGAGGATCCTGTGTTCCTAGGAAGGATGTGTCTATTGCAGGGTGATACCAGGGAGCAGAGACATGTCAGGCCTGGATTCAGATGGAGAACAGAAAGGGGACCCCAGCTGTGTCAAGAGGGGATAAGGCCACCACTACACAGGAGAGGAGACTGACGGTGGGTGGGGAGGGTGGCAGGGACACAAAGTGAGCTTTCAGCGTTTGCATCCTGTGTCCAGCAAACAAATGTGTGGCATTGCTTCCAACAGCGAGGGAAGTGACTTCAGGGATGAGTAAATGGAGTGATTCTTCACCTGGGGAGGAGGACGGCCCACTCTCCGGGAGGAATTCCAGAATATCAAATAGGGCAGGGAGGCTTTTAAAGAGAAAAGAAACATTCAATAAATCTTGGATTTTAATAAAATTAACAACCAAATACAAAGCTCAGTCAATTCTCTGAGAGATGCACAAAAAGCTGGGTGAGAGAGTACTGCAGTAGGAGCCTTGGTTTAAGTCTCAAGAAGAGCTGCCCTAACAGAATTGTCGGCCGGGCATTGTGGCTCATGCCTGTAATCCCAGCACTTATGGGAGGCCAAGACAGGTGGATCACCTGAGGTCAGGAGTTCAAGACCAGCCTGGCTAACATGGTGAAACACTATCTCTACTAAAAAATACAAAAAATTAGCTGGGTGTGGCGGCAGGTGCCTATAATCCCAGCTACTTGGGAGGCTGAGGCAAGAGAATCGCTTGAATCTGGGAGGAGGAGGTTGCAGTGAGCGGAGATCATGCCGTTGCACTCCAGCCTGGGCAACAGAGCGAGATTCCATCACACACACACACACACACACACACACACACACACGCACACACACACAGAGTTGTCACTGGGACCCTGTATATCCTTGGCAGCTGTTGTGGGCCCTGTTAGTGAAGAGTAATAGGAGCACGTCATGTGTGCAGAGGGGCTGCCTGTGATCACACATTAGGGTCCAAACTCCCATCAGTCTCTGAAGTGGGCCTCTACAATGATGCTTGGGCTTCGTTTTAAACATTTTACTTCTGGCTGTGCATGGTGGCTCACGCCTGTAAATCTCAAGTGGTTTGGGAGGCTGAAGTGTGAGGATTGCTTGAGGCCCAGGAGTTGGCAACCAGCCTGGGCAACATAGTGAGACCTGGTCTTTAAATGCATAAATAAATAATGAAGGCCGGGTGCAGTGGCTCATGACTGTGATCCCAGCACTTTGGGAGGCTGAGGCGAGTAGTCAGGAGTTTGAGACCAGACTGGTCAACATGGTGAAACCCTGTCTCTACTAAAAATACAAAACTTAGCCAGGCATGGTGGCGCACATCTGTAATCCCGCTACTCAGGAGACTGAGGCAGGAGAATCACTTGAACCTGGGAAGCAGAGGCTGCAGTGAGCCAAGACTACACCACTGCACTCCAGCCTGGGTGACAGAGCGAGACCCTGTCTCAAAATAATAATAATAATAATTCTAAGAATCCTGAAGAAATAACAGTGAATATGCACCACAATTTATTTATAAGGTGACTTATCACAGCATTTTTGGCAACAGTGAGCAGTTGGAAGTAACCTAAGCTGTTAGGCATAGGACAGGGCACTAGATCCAGAGAATCATATCCTGGGCAGCTGCTTAAATGGTGGTGGTGGAGAATTGCATAGGGAGTTTGAATGTGGTTGGGTAGAGTGACTGGTGCCTTTATTTAATTATTTGTACCCTTTCAAAATTTTCCACAATAAAAATAAATAATTGTTGTGAACAGGCAAATAACTATTTAAGAGAATGTACCTTTGCCTAAGGTCAACCAACCTAGAATCAAATGAAGCTGCACTAAAAAGCTTATCAGGGGCCGGGCGTGGTGGCTCACGCTTGTAATCCAAGCACTTTGGAGGCCAAGGTGGGCGGATCACCTGAGGTGGGGAGTTCAAGACCAGCCTGACCAACATGGTGAGACCCTGTCTTTAAAAAAAAAAAAAAAAAAGCTTATCAGTAAGTCATTTGTGATTCGGATATAATAAATGCCTAGTGGAAACCTAGGGGGTCAACTTGTTTTCTACCCTCTCCTTTCATCCTCACTATACTCCTGAGTTTGGTATTGCTATTATTACTATTATTATTTTGAGATGGAGTCTCACTCTGTCACCCAGGCCGGAGTGCAGTGTTGTGATCTTGGCTCACGGCAACCTCTGTCTCCTGGGTTCAAGCAATTCTCCTACCTCAGCCTCCTGAGTAGCTGGGATTACAGGAGCCTGCCACCATGCTCAGCTAATTTTTGCATTTTTAGTAGAGACGGGGTTTCACCACACTTCCAGGCTGGTCTCGAACTCCTGACCTCAGGTGATCCTCCTGCCTCGACCTCCCAAAGTGCTGGGATTACAAGAGTGAGTTACCGTGCCCAGCCAGTTTGGTATTACTATCCCCAACGTACCAATGAGGTCTCAGGCTCAGTGGATTAGTGATTTGGCCAAGGTTACATGACAAGTTTAAGTGAAAGAGACACTAACTTTGACCAAGGTATTGAAGAAGACTTTGACCTGAAATTTGGAGCAGCAGAGATGTTAGAAGAGTTTGGGTGCATCAGAGAGTATTCCAGGAGAATGAGAAGAACCTAAAGCATGATGCAAGCATATTTCCTGGCTAGGGCTGTTCCCATGGTGTCCTGGGCAGTTTAGCTGTGGCATCCTAGGTTTGTCACCAAGAGTTGCCCAGTGCTTTTCCGACTTTTGGCTAATATCAAGTGTGAAGAGTTGCCCATCAAGATGTGTTATTCTTGCACTTTTTTTTTCTTTTTGAGACAGAGTCTCACTCTGTCACCCAGGTGCTCACTGCAACCTCCGCCTCCCAGGTTCAAGCAATTCTCCTGCCTCAGCCTTCCTAGTAACTGGGATTACAGGCCCCCACCACCACGCCTGGTTTATTTTGTATTTTTAGTAGAGGCAGGGTTTTACCATGTCGGCCAGGCTGGTCTAAAACTCCTGACCTCAAGTGATCTGCCCACTTTGGCTTCCCAAAGTGCTGGGATTACAGGCGTGAGCCACCACGTCCGGCCATTCTTGCACATTTGAATATCATGAAACTATTTTCCTAGCTTAAAAGCAAGATAATCCTGGGTGCTGTAGGCTTAATTAAAAAAAAAAAAAAAAGCAAGATAATCCATCCTTCCCCCATCACAGGCTTCATTTATACAGGTATTGATCAACTTACCACCTATGCAATTTATGACCATTCGACTTTACAACCACAATCGCTAGCCACGACTCCTCTGCGTCTGGCAGCGCAAATGTTGCCCAGCTGGGCGTACGACAGTGCGGACCAGCTTCCGGCAGCACTACCATCTCCGCGTGCACCATTTCAACTGTACATATAGTCTACTCAACTTACGACCAAACCGTGTTATGACCGGTCCGCAGTCCCGACCGTGGTCGTAAGTCGAGCACTAGCTGTATATCGGTCTTAGTCCATTTGCGTTGCTGTAAAACAACCCTCGGGCTGGGTAATTTATAAAGAAAAGAGGTTTATTTGACTCAGTTCTCAGGCTGTACAAGAAGCATGGTGTGGACATTTGCATCTGGCGAAGGCCTTACACTGCTTCCATTCATGGGGGACTGTGTCATATGAAAAGAAAGAAACAAGAAAGGAGGAGGGGCCAGGCTCTCTTTAACAATCAGCTCTCACAGGGACTAATACAGGGAAGACTCACTCACTCTCAGAAGAATGGCACCATGCCATCCATGACAGATCTACCCCCATGACCCAAACACCTCCCATTAGGCCACACCTCCAAAGCTGGGGATCAAATTTCAACGTGAGATTTGCAGTGGGGGCAAATATCCGAACTATATCAATATCTAAATGAGGGGTCAGGTCAGCTTGATATCAAATAATGTAAAGTTAAAAATGTCTATTTATGTGTTGGAAAGTTGCAAGTGGAGAGACTTGGCTTTGACAAAGTAGAAGGAGACAGAGGTGACTCTATCACTAAAAATGGTCAGAGTGACTACCCTTGGGACCCATCTCAATTTTTTTTTTCCCTAGACAGTCTTCAGACGTCAGTAAAACTAAGTGTGTGGGAGAAGACACTGATAATATTGACTTAGTTGAGAGAAGAACACCCTGCAAAATGAAAACTGGTGGACTCCCTCCCAGCAAAAGCCCAGTCATTGCAGGAGGCCAGCAAGGGAAAAGCCAAGTGTTTCCAGGAAACCAGATGATGTGATCTGGCTGTGTCACCAACCACACCTCATCTTGAATTGTAGCTCCCATTATCCCCATGTGCCATGGGAGGGACCCAGTGGGAGGTAATTGAATCATGGGGGCAGGTTTTGCCTGTGCTGTTCTCATGATAGTGAATAAGTCTCATGAGATCTGATGGTTTTATAAAGGGCAGTTTCCCTGCACACGCTCTCTTGCAGCTGCCGTGTAAGATGTGCCTTTGCTCCTCCTTTGTCTTTGACCGTCATTGTGGGACCTCCCCAGCCATATGGAATTGTGAGTCCATTAAACCTCTTTCCTTTATAAATTACCCAGTCTCAGGTGTGTCTTTATTAGCAGTGTGAGAACAGACTAACACACCAGAGTTCACAGAAATAGTGCAAAGTAGCATTTCTGATGCCTTCATTTAAATTAAAAAAAAAATTATAAATTATCCAAATAACATAATCACATTGTCAAAAAGTTGAAAAACAGAGAAGACCAAAAAAACAGAGAAGACACAATCCAACACCTAAAGCAACCACTGTTGACATTGCTGTGCCTCATCACTCAAATACACCCACCCACACTTCTCCATTGTGATAGCTGCCTTAGAATCCAAGCACAGCCACTTGTGGGCTGTATGGCCTTGGACAAGTCACTTGCTGTCTCAGTTCTGGCCACTGTCTATGAGACTGTGTATCCTTTCCTCCATGGGAAGCTGTGGGAATGCCCTGGGAGGTGGTGCGGGGCTGGGGACCGGAGGGAGACCTGCATGCAGATCGTGCAGTTACTGCATCCTAGCAGTTGGTCTCATTTAGGATTTCTCTGCCCTGGCACTCCTCCCAGGTAGGACTGGAAAATGCTTTGTTGCAGGGGCTGTCCTGTGCTTTGTAGGGTGCTCAGCAGTCTCTCCACCCTCTACTGCATAGCACATCCCTTCCCCAGTTTTTGTTTGTTTGTTGTTTTATTTTATTTTTTGAGATGGACTTTCGATCTTTGTTGCCCAGGCTGGAGTGCAGTCGCACGATCTCAGCTCACTGCAACCTCTACCTCCCGGGTTCAAGCGATTCTGGGATTATAGGCACCCACCACCACACCTGGCTAATTTTTGTATTTTTAGTAGAGATGTGGTTTCACCATGTTGGCCAGGCTTGTCTTGAACTCCTGACCTCAGGTGATCTGCCCACCACAACCTCCCAAAGTGCTGGGATAACTGGTGTGAGCCACTGCGCTTGGCTGTTTTTTTTTTTAATTACCACTACCTAGAAAAATAGGCTGTTTGTTTTTTAAGGCAACAGTCTCACTCTGTTGCCTAGGCTGGAGTGCAGTGGCAGGATCTCGGCTCACTGAAACCTTTGCCTCCTGAGTTCAAACGACTCTTCCGCCTCAGCCTCCCAAGTAGCTGGGATTACAGGCGTGCACTACCAAGCCTGGCTAATTTTTGTATTTTCAGTAAATACAGAGTTTTACCATGTTGGCCAGGCTGCTCTTAAACTCCTGACCTCAAGTGTCCCCTGCCTTGGCCTCCCAAAGTGGTAGGATTACAGGTGTGAGCCACTGCACCCAGCCCTTTCTTATAGCCAAATGTCCCATGGCTGAGACCCACTGGTTTAGTGGCAAGATTTTGAGGTCCTTTTTCAGGTAGCCCTGCAAAGGTGGGAAGAGCACAGTAACGCTGACCATTTTCAGGACAAGAGACATGCTCTCACTCAAGACATTCATGACAGAACTGGAGACCTTCCCGGCCCTTTCCAGGAGGGCTCTTCTGGAGACACAGGGACTGTGGGTTCTGTAGGAGGAATTTAAGCACATGTCCTTTCTCAGAGAGTGGAGCAGGGAAGGGGCCCAGTGAGATGCTCATGGGCCTCTGAAGGGACTCTAAGTCAGAGTGGCACCACTCTGTTCCTCAGATCCCCTTTTCTGTCCCCTCTCCCTTCCCTGAGACCCTACCCTGGCCTCCAGCTGAGCAGGAAGGTAGGAGCATGCCCTGCAGTCAATCAACACCCACTGGGAGCTAGGTTAGAAGACTGCTCCCTGCGCTCCTGCCCGACACCTCTGGGTGTCCACAGCTTCTAGCACCACACCCCTGGGTTGAAGCTCAAGTCCCTTGATACCTTTGCTTCTGCACAGGTAAGTACCCTTCTTCCTGATGTCAGCCTTACAGCACTGGAGCTTTTCCAAATGAATCTTTCTCCAGACGAGGAGCAGGGAGTGGCCCTTCCCCAAGTCACTGCCCTGGTGGATTCTGCGTTGGGCAGGTTCACTGAGCCCAGCATACCCGCTACCCTCACCTGCCCCACCCCTGCTGAGGCAGAAGGATTGCTTGAGCCCAGGAGTTGTAGACCAGCCTGGGCAACATAGCAAGACCCTATCTCTACAAAACTTTTTTTTTTTTAATTATTATTATTTTTTTTAAGACGGGGTTTCACCGTGTTGGTCAGGCTGGTCTTGAACTCCCAAACTCAGGTGATCTGTCCGCCTTGGCCTCCAAAGTGTTTGGATTACAGACATGAGCCACCACCCCCAGCCAAAACTTTTTTTTTTAAATGTAGCTGGGCAAGGTGGATACATACCTGTAATCCCAGCTATTTGGGAGGCTGAGGTGGGAGGATTGCTGGAGCCCAGGAGTTCAAGCCTGCAGTGAGCTATGATTGCACCACTGGGTGACAGAGTGAGAAGAAAAAAAAGAAAAGGAGAGAGAGAGAGAGAACAGAAAGAAAGAAGGAAGGAAATAAAGAAAGAAAAGAAGGAAAGAGAGAAAGAAAGGGAAAGAAAGAAAGGGAGGGAAAGGAAGGAGAGAGAGAAAAAGAAAGAGAGAAAAAGAGAGGAAAAAAGAAAAGGAAAGAAAAGAAAGAAAGAAAAAAATAAAAGGAAAAAAGGAAGGAGAGGGAGGAAAAGGAAAGAAAGGAAAGGGAATGAAAGGAAGAAAGAGAAAGAAAAAAGAGAAAGAAAGAAAGAAAATGAGAGAGAGAAAAGAAGGAGTGAGGGAAGGAAGGAAGAAAGAAGGAAGGGAAGGAAGGAAGGAAGGAAACAAGGGAGGGAGGAAGGAGGAAGGGAGGAGAGTGAGGGAAGGAAGGAAAGAAAGAAAAGAAGAAAGAAATAAATAGAGGAAAGAAAAGAAAGAAAGAAAAAGAAAGAAAGAAAAGAAAAGAAAGGAAGGAAGGAAGGTCCCTAGGAAGGACAACTCAACAGAGCCATGGCATTTGGGAGAAGGATGTGATGCAACAGTCCATGGAGGCTGTGGTTGCTAGGGAATGAGGGCAGGGGGAGGTTGAAAGATGCAGAGTTTATTGGGGATGACATAAATGTCCTGGAATTAGATAGCAGTGATGGTTGTATGACAGGTTTGTCCAACCCGAGGCACATGCAACCCAGGACAGCTTTTAATGCGACCCAGCACAAATTTGTAAACTTTCTTAAAACACTAGGAGTTTTCTTGCAATTCTTTTTCGCTCATCAGCTATCATTGGTGTTAGTGTATTTTATGTGGGGCCCAAGACAATTATTCTTCCCACGTGGCCCAGGGAAGCCAAAAGATTGGACATCCCTGTAATATACAACATTGTGAATATACTAAAAATCTCTAAATTGTACACTTTAAAAAGGTTAAAATGGTAAATTTATGACTTGTAATTTGTTTTTTTTTTTTTTTTTTGAGACAGGGTCTCACTCTGTTGCCCAGGGTGGAGTACAGTGGCACAATCTTGGCTCACTGCAGCCTCTGCCTCCTGGATTCAAGCTATCCTCCTGCCTCAGCCTCCCAAGTACCTGAGATGACAAGCATGTGCCACCATGCCCAGCTAATTTTTGTATTTTTAGTAGAGACGGGCTTTACTATGTAGGCCACTGACCTTCTGACCTCAAGTAGTAATCTGCCCATCTCAGCCTCTCCAAGTGCTGGGATAACTGGCATGAGTCACCGCACCGAGCCAACTTGTGAATGTTATCTCATTTTTTTGTCATTGCCTGGTTTTGTTTGTTTGTTTGAGACAGGGTCTTGCTGTGTTACTCAGGGTGGGCCTGAGCTCCTGGCTTCAAGCTTCCAGAGTAGCTGGGACTACAGACCAGCACTAAATTTGCCCAGCTTAAATTGCACCTCAACATTTTAAAAAAAGTTAAAGACACTACTATTCATGGTGACTTGACAGGCAGGAGCCAGGGAAATAAGTACCTGACAGCCCCACTCCCACTCCACTTTCCAGATTCCCACTGGGGCCTCCTGCTGGCAGAACCCACCTGGGTCAGGGCGCTGACAGGAAGTGCATTTGGATCTGCCTCCCAAAGGACAGGGCAGAGTGGAGAAGAGGCAAGGGTGCATCTGAGGAAGTAAATAGAAGGATATTCAGCAAAGCTTCCTTGGATAGCATTTTAGAAGCTTCTAATCACACTGATGCTGTACAGGTAATGTAATTCAGCAGTTGTTGATACAAGTCAGGAGGGCCTCCCTGGGAAAGGAAGGAATGAGTGGGCCAATGAAACCAGACCAAGCTGGAGACCTCATAGGGTTTGGGTGTTGGGATGCACTAATTCTCCCATTGACTCAGTCATTGAGTCATTTGACTCATGATTCAAAGAACTGAAAAGAAGGAGTTCTTCCATTGGATAGCCAAGCCCTGGCTGGTGAAGAGCAGGGACCCTTGTTTACAAGACCATGGCAGACACAGTACCATATGCTCACCAAACAGATTTATTTTTCTCCTGGGCACACAGGAGAGCTATGTTTCCCAGTCCCCTGGCATCATGCCTAATTCTGGCCAACGGACTGCGGGGAGAAGTGATGTGTGCCTTTTTCAGGGATGGCTCTTCATACTTTTCATGCAACCTTCCATGTTCTCTCACGTCCCAGCTAAGCGGATGCAGGAGAAGAATCTAAGAGTCCTGGGGACAGTGGGGTTTCTGGATAGAGAGCTGGAATTCCCTGACTCACTGGTTGCAAGAGAGCTGCTCCACTGGGCACATCTGGGTTGGACTTGGCATGAACGGGTGGTGAGAAATGAGGTCTCAGGCCAACAATCAACGGGGAATTGAGGTTGGCCAACAACAACCTGAGTGACCTTGAAAGGGGATCCTCCTCCAGTTGAGCCTTCAAATGACTGCTGCCCACTGGTGCCATATGCCTGTAGTCCCAGCTACTCAGGAGGCTGAGGCAGGAGGAGAGTTTGAGCCAAGGAGTTTGAGGCTGTAGTTATGACATTATGATTGTGCCTGTAAATAGACACTGTACTCCAGCCTGGGCAACATGGTGAGACCCCATGTCTTAAAACACAGCAACAATGAAACTGCAGCCTGGGCCAGCATTTGTCTGCAACCTGATGAGAGATACCAAGCCAGAACCCAGTTATGCTGCTCCTGGATGCTTGACCCTCAGAACCTGGGATAATAAATGTGTGTCGTTTAAAGCTTCTGAATCTGGAGTTAATTTGTTTTGCGGATAGAGATAGATAAGTAATACAGTTCATTTGTCATTTGTTTGTTTGTTACAATGAGTAAATCTCGGGTCCATTTTGGAAACTGTTTTCATTCAAGGTGGGAGGTGTAGACCAAACTTTCTTTTTTTCAAAAGGATAGCCAATGATCTCAATCATATTTATTGGCTATCCATCCTTTCCACTGACTTAAAATGCTACATTTCATTTATTACCTGTGGTATTATACTGAAGCTGTTGGGTGTCTTGGTGTCTAGACTCTCTTTATCAGGATGATACACCACCCCCAACCCCTTGCTGCTGACAGCTCAGTTCGTATTTCATATTTGTTTTTTTTTTTTTTTTTTTTGTTTTTTTTTTTAAGACATTCACCTCCTCTGCCAAAGCCTGCAAGGCCCTCGCCTTCAGGCTGGAAGACAAGGGTGGGGTCTGAGGGCTTGTGGGGGGCAGCCCCACAAGGGCAGCCCGTGTGAACTTGGGGGAGCAAGCCTGGCTGAGTGCTCCTCGCTGTGACACTGCCATGATCCCACGTGCAGCTGAGAACAGAAGGAAAGTGACTGCGCCAGCCCGGCCCCACCTTCTCCCTCCGAGCAGACTCTGCCTCGGCACCCGCCAAGACGAGGTCACCAGGAACTGAGCCCCTGGCCCCTTCACCGATACCCGGTTACCGGCTGTGTGCACCCGGACTGGAACAGATTCGCCCCCTCCTGGCTTGGCTCTCTATGGCTCTTCTCCCTCCTTTCGGTCGTGCTCCTTAATTGGACTCCTTCCAAGGCCCTGTGCGCTGCTGGTTCCTCTTTTGTTTTGTCTTGTTCTTTCCTCCCCGCCACCCCCCACCCTCAGATGGAGTCTAGCTCTGTCGCCCAGACTGGAGTGCAATGGCGCGATCTCGGCTCACTTCAACCTCTGTCTCCTGGATTCAAGGGATTCTCCTGCCTCGGCCTCCTGAGTAGCTGGGATTACAGACACGCACCATCGTGCCCAGCTAAATTTTTTTGTATTTTTGTAGAGATAGGGTTTCACCATGTTGGCCAGGCTGGTCTTGAACTCCTGACCTGAGGTGATCCACCCACCTCGGCCTCCCAAAGTGCTGGGATTACAGGTGTGAGCCACTGCTCCTGGCTTTTTTTGTCTTATTCTTAAGGAAGGTAGAGTAGAAATTTTCCAGAGAGCCTTTAAAAAAAAAAGTATCTCTTTGAATTACCATTTTGTTGTTAAAGCAAGTTAAAGCAATAGGAGTTACTGGTGGGGGGGTAGTTTTCCAAAAAGAAAGATGTCTTGGGGTGTATTAAGTGCCCTGCCCAGATGTTCTCATTGCAGTGTGACCACATCACCAGCAGTTGTCTTCTATGTTGCTGTCTCACTTACAGAAATTCAGAAATGCTGGAATCATCAGGACGTTCCCAATGATGAGATTTCTGGCTGATGTAATTCCACAAGCATTTTAGGCGTTGCTTTACTCAGGTCCCTGGCAGGGAAAAGATGATGCACTCAAACTGGATAATTTGAGGAGACTTTGATAAGAGACTGTTTAGAAACTTGTGCACAGGGGTTAAGGACTCCAGCAAGGGCTACTGCAGTGCCTCAAGGTTGGGAACAGCTTGGCCAGGAGGGGCAGGAGATGCAAGAGATTATGGAAGAGGAGAGTGTAGTGTATGGAGAGGGACACTAGACAAAAGATATGGCATTTGGTGAAGGGACACAGCCAACTCATGGCAGAGGGCACAAGCCAGCAGGAGGAAAGATGGAAATACTCATCTGTCCCTGCTTGTTCCCTTCCATCCATCTCCTATGGTCCTTCCCGCTGGCCAAGCCCAACCGTAAGTGTTACAGGAAAGGGGTCTCCATCCAGACCCTAAGAGAGGGTTCTTGGATCTCGTGCAAGAAAGAATTTAGGGCGAGTCCGTAGAGTACAGTAAAAGCAAGGTTATTAGGAAAGTAAAGGAATAAAACAGTGACTGCTCCATAGACAGAGCAGCCCCAAGGGCTGCTGGCTGCCCATTTTTATGGTTATTTCTTGATGGTATGCTAAACAAGGGGTGCGTTATTTATGCCTTTCTTTTTTACATCATATAGGGTAACTTCCTGACGTTGCCATGGCATCTGTAACCGTCATGGCGCCGGTGGGAGTGTGGCAGTGAGGGCGACCAGAGGTCACTTTCATGGCCATTGTGGTTTTGGTGGGTTTTAGCTGGCTTCTTTACTGCAACCTGTTTTATCAGTAAGGTCTTTATGACCTGTATCTTGTGCCCACCTCCTGTCTCATCCTGTGACTTAGAATGCCCTGTCTGGGAATGCAGCCCAGTAGGTTCCAGCCTTATTTTACCCTCTCCCTACTCAAGGTGGAGTTGCTCTGGTTTAAGTGCCTCTGACAGAGCACATGGATGCAATCTGTAGTGTGGGCCTGGAGGGCAAATGAAAGTCATCTAGCACAAACAGGTGGCTGAAATAAGCAAGCTACTGATATGCTATCTAATGTATTATTTAGTTACACCTCAGGAATTACAATCACATGTGTTGGATATATAGCTTCTCCACAAAATGATTTTCTTTGCTCATGGATCATTGAGACAAAATTTCAAGGACGTTGAACCTTAAAAGAAACTCATAGGTAGATCTCTCCATGGAGGATCCATTTTACAGAAGCAACAGCAAGTAAAGTGTCTTGAACAAGGCTTCACACAAGTTTGTGATTGTCCTGAGAGTAGAGGCCAGGCCTGTGGTTTCCTTTGCCACATTCTGACACCCAGAGCAGGCCGCCACGGGCCCTCCATGGTGCTCTTCTACAGAGGTGCCAGACCCTACCTGTTCATTTCCCAGCTTCCCAGAGAAATTCAAGCAGGGGTCTTTCTCCCACAGCCCTCTGGGAAGACCTTTGAAAGGTGGCAGTGAGACAGCCAGGTGGGAAGGGCTCCCTGATAGAGCCTCCCGCCGACCTGTACACGGGGAAAAGTATACACTGGGGTGGGGCCACAGAAGTCTGCGCCTTTTACAGCGGGGAGGAGCCTGGCCTCTCCTCTCCCTGTGTGGAATCTGAGATTCAAACTGTGAGGTAGGAAGCACACAAGCAGGGGCTCTGGCCTTGTGGAGAGTCCCTGTTCCTCCCTTTTTTCCTTTCTGTCCAATAAATCCCATTATTTTCACTCTTCAAATCATCTGCAAGCCTAACTTTTCATGGCCATGAAAAGGGACAAGGACCCTGTCTTTAGCTGAACTAAGGAAAAGTCCTGCAACAGTAGGGCCAAGGTCCTTGACCAAGGGCAAACACCAGACTTTGAAGTCTGGCTGCTTTGAGGCCCTGGGCTCCTTCTGCAAACTTCTGGGCACTCTATTTCATCCAACAATCCATTGTTGAGCCAGAGGATGCTGTTCTTGACATTCTTGCCTGAATATTGGACATCAGGAACCAAAAGCACAGCCCTGGTTGCATTGTTTTACATGACTTGGGGACTCAACCTGGCTCAAGGCGCAGCTCAGAGGCATCTTCCTTCCCCTGATGGAAATGTGCCTGCAGTGTGCCTGAATTGAAGCCATGAATCCATTGCTCTGAATCATTAGTTGTCTGTCTTCTACCATGAGTGAGCATGGGGGCACAGACCACATGTCATGTCCACCTTGGCATTCCCAGTAGTTGGCCTCCTTTCTTAGACCTGGGAGAACCTTTGATGACCATGTGAATCTCCTGGGATAAGAGCTGTATTCCAGAGTGGAAAAGGTGTGACTGGCCTTGAGAGTAGAGAATGGAGGTATCAGCCCCTGGGAAGAGGGTGAGTGTCCGCTCCTGTATTGCAGGAAAGGCACTTCTCCTGCTAGTTTAGCTCAGATGGCATAGACAGCTCAGACCTGGCTTCTGGTGGAGGGACAAAGGGGTAACCACCACAGCTGCGCCTAAGAGAGAATGGACAAGGGTGAGTTACTCTCGTGTCTACAATTCCTGAGATGGGTGTGACGTCCCTGACTTGTTAGGAACTGGTAGGAAACACTGCAACAAATGTGGGAGAGGCTGATTGTCTTAGTTTGTTTTCTGTTGCTTAAACAGAATACCTGAAACAAACAAGATGTCTTTCAGTGGATGAATGAATAAACTATAGTACATCCATGCAATGGAATATTATTCAGCACTAAAAAGAAATGAGCTCTCAAGCCATGAGAAGACACGGAGGAAGCTTAAACGCATATTGCTAAGTTAAAGAAGCCAACCTGAAAAGGCTGTATACTGTGTGATCCCAACAATATGATATTCTGTAAAGGTAAAATGATGGAGACAGTGAAAGAATTAGTAGTTGCCAGGGGCTGGAGGGGAAGAAAAGATGAATAGGTGGAGCACAAAGGATTTTTAGGGCAGCAACACTATTCTGCGTGATACTAAAATATGGATACATGTCATTATATATGTTTCTCCAAACCCATAGAATGAATAACACCAAGAGTGAACCCTGATATAAATTACAGACTCTGGGTGATAACGATGTGTCACTGTAGATTCGTTAATTGTAACAAGTGCACCACTGTGGTGGGAGATGTTGATTTGAGGGAGGACTGTTGGCTGTGGGTATATAGGAACTGTACTTTCCACTAAATTTTGCTGTGAGCCTAAAACTGCTCTAAAAAATATTTTTTGTTTTTTATAATTCCACTAGATCACTGTAAAAATTAAGTCTTCTTAATTAAAAGTATAATGATATTTCATAACATAAAATTACAGGAAATTTAAATTTCTAAGTTCCTAACTAAAATTTTATTGGAACGCAGTCATGCCCATTTGTTAATAGTTCTATAGCTGCTTTCAGGCTACAACAGCAGGGTTGAGTAGTTGCAACGGAAACCAAATTCCCACAAAGCCTCAAATATTTACTAGCTGGCATCTTACGGAACAAGTGTGCTCTTGTCTATCCACTTTCCAAGGCAGAGAGTGGATTGAATGTCGAAGGCAAGTAGAACATTTCCAGCCAGGGTACTGGTCACAAAGGCCAATGAGCTGTATCAGGTAGTTATGATGTTTTTACTTTTAGTGCAGCCCATGTGACTTTTAGACAGGTTCATGCAAGTCACCAGAATCCCATTTAGGCACTGAGGTCTCTCTGCTTTTTTACCTCAGGGTTTATAGCCAGTGGATAATTACCTAACCTCCCCATGTTTTGGTGGGCTTATTATAGAAGTACTTCAGGGGACTGGGAACGGTGGCTCACGCATGTAATCCCAGCACTTTGGAAGGCCGAGGCAGGTGGATCACTTGAGGTCAGATCACTCTACTTATTGAGACCAGCCTGGTCAACAAGGTGAAATACCATCTCTACTAAAAATACAAAAATCATCTGGGTGTGACAGTGCACAACTGTAATCCCAGCTACTTGGGAGGCTGAGGCAGGAGAATCACTTGAACCCGGGAGGTAGAGATAGCAGTGAGCTGAGATGGCACCACTGCCCTCGAGCCTGGGCGAAGTGTGAGATGCCACAAAAAAAAAAAAAAGGTACTTCCAGGGATCTGCAGTGGGAATGAGCTCAGTTGCCACAGCAGTAACCAGCTCATCACCTTGCCCTTAATTAGCTTTCTTGCCTTTGTTTTCTCTCTTTCCTTCTCCCACATTTCTGCTTCCTGATGTAATTTCCCAGGTAAACTACATACAACCAAGTACATTTCTCCAATCTTGCCCTTATAGGAGCTCAAAGTAAGAGAATAATATTGTTCTATGTTGTTTAAAGCATCAATTGTTTAATTATTTGGAATTCCAAACACATACAAACTTTCTACTTATATTTTTGTTATTGAGAATTTAATTATTTTGTGATCAGAGACCATACTCTGTGGTTATTTCAGGCCTTTGAAAGTAACTTTTACGGCTCTTGATTTTGTATAACAAAGTCGTGCTTAGCGCTTTCAGAGAAAATCTAAAAGTCCCTGCCATCAAAGGAAGAAACAAGGGAGAAAAGGAAGTTGCTAAGTTTCAGCACTTTCGAGCTTGGGGGGACAAGTTAGTTAGATTTCTATTTTATGGAAAAGGAGGTGGAGGCAGGTTGGGTTCTAAGGTGTCATTCAAGACACACAGCCATAAGTCTTTAGTGAGAGTAGAGCTCGGGCCCCAGGGATGGCTGTGGTCAAGTTGCAGACAAAAACTACCACTCATTGGAAGACAGGAGAGGAATATTTCAGGTGTATCTACATTGA
>NW_022437104.1:0-37310 GCF_009761245.1 Sapajus apella
GTCATCTCATGAATGCTGCTGGACGCTTTCACCTGTCTTCTGATCTGAAGGAGCATTCAACACTGCAGTGCATTCTAGAGTGTTGGATTGCATATGTCTATATGCCCGTCTCCAACTTGGGTACCAATCTGACTCTGCCCTTGCTGGCGATGTGACTTTGGGCAAGTTCTTTAGTCTCTTAATCTATGTCTCACAGTTCCTTTTCTGTCATAAGGGACAGTAACATTAGTAACACACACCTGACAGTGTTGCTATGAGCACTAAATGACTGTTATTAGATATACATACATATAATTTAAAAATATAGTCATGTACATATAGCCTAAGATGAATATATTATGTAAATGAAGAGAGAGAGAGAGAGAGAGAGCGAGAGAGCGCAGAGTGCACTGAAAACATCTGGCCCACGGCAAGTATCCAGAAGTGTGAGCTTTTATTCTCACATCTCTGAACTTCTGCTTTCTGCTCTTCCCCGTTATTCCTAGCCCGTCTGCCCCAGACCCCTCTCCCTGCCCCCGCACACCTCCACCTGCCCTCCACACTCCACTCTCTTTCCCCATTGCCTGTTTCCTCTCACTCTGGACCTGAATAAATGGAAACCATTTTCTCATGATGTAGCTCAGAAAATATTAGTACCAATATTTTTTGGTACTTTCATCCGATCAAAAATGAATTTACTTTTTTGAGACAGGGTCTCATTCCCACTGCCCAGGCTAGACTGTAGCGGTGCATTCATTTCTCACTGCAGCCTTGACTTCCTGGGCTCAAGTAATCCTCCCACCTCAGACTCCTGAGTAGCTGGGAATACAGGCACGAGCCACCATGCCCAGCTTATTTTTTTATTCTTGTAGAGACACGGTCTCACCATGTTGCCCAGGCCGGTCTCAAACCCCTGGGTTGAGGAAATCCTGCTTTAGCCACCCAAGATTCTGGGATTACAGGCGTGAGCCATCATGCCTAGCCAACAATGAATATTAATGGTAGAGGTAATCAACACAAGATACAACAGACGAGGTGAATAGTATACATAAAATAAGGCCGGGCGCGGTGGCTCACGCCTGTAATCCCAGCACTTTGGGAGGCCGAGGCGGGTGGATCACGAGGTCAAGAGATCGAGACCATCCTGGTCAACACGGTGAAACCCCGTCTCTACTAAAACTACAAAAAATGAGCTGGGCATGGTGGCGCGTGCCTGTAATCCCAGCTACTCAGGAGGCTGAGGCAGGAGAATTGCCTGAACCCAGGAGGCGGAGGTTGCGGTGAGCCGAGATCGCGCCATTGCACTCCAGCCTGGGTAACAAGAGCGAAACTCTGTCTCAAAAAAAAAAGAAAAAAATAATAAAAATAAATAAATAAATAAAATGCCACTAATGAAAATTAACTGCTAACAGCTTTGTATCTCCATCGGATTCAGATCTTTACAATTTGATGGAGGAGAGTTGGACTTAATACAACTAATAGCAATAGAACGATCATACGATAATAATTTTTGGCCTTTAAACTTCACTCTTTAAAATGTTTCTAAAAATTTATATGCTTTTGTGCTACGATTATCCAATGCCCACTTACTTGTCCAAGCATTATACAAGTCACAGGGAGAGGTCACTAGAGTTCTAATTTCCTAGAGGAATTTCCATTCAAAGTTTCCATACAAGCTCATGAGGATGAAACCCCAGCATTGCATTTAGGCTCCACAATATCCTGTAGGGAGAGCTGAATATTCATTATGCTAATAAAATATGCCTTCCCCCCGCCCCACAGACTCAGATCTTGAGTCCCTGAAGAGCTGAAGAGACAATCTACACATCATCCAAGGGGTCGAAGGTAGATTTGACATTTGTGTCTCCAGAACATGCTCCAGGGAAATGAGGGAACAGCAACAAAAACAGCTTAGAATTGGTTGGAAACTTACCATATGCCAAGGACTGTCCAGACAGCTGTACTTGTCTTCACACAGTCAGTGCTCTAAACTGCCCCAAGGAGTAGATGACGTTACTAGTAGTATTTTCATGGGACTAATGGAGAAAGAAGGCACAGAGATGTTAAGGAACTTTCTCAGCATCACCCAGCAGTGAGTGGTGGAGCCAAGGGCCACGGGCATGATGAATGCTCTGCTGTGCTGCGTATTTGTGCAATCAAGGGTAAGATCCAAAGGCTACTGTAAAATATTTAGAATTTTACAACATGGGACTTCACAGGCAACAGACATTTGATTTCTTCACAAATCTTTAAGAGATGGAGACTTGAAAGGATTGGTTTGGGTATCATTTGGAGATGGTGCCCTGAGTGTGTCATTACCACAACAGGCAGCATGTCAGTGTCGGTCTCCTCACCTGAAGGTCTTGGGTTTATACATCAGAGAACACACGAAACCTGTCCCTGCTATACCTTCACAAAGGAGAAAGATGCTGTGTAACTGGGAAAGGAGACTATTCCCCTGCTCTAGTATCGCTCAGACATGTTTCCATGAAGTTAGAACTTAGGATCTTAAAAGTGCAGATTCCAAGGCCCGGCACGGTGGCTCAAGCCTGTAATCCCAGCACTTCTGGAGGCCGAGGCGGCTGGATCATCTGTGGTCGGGAGTTCAAGACCAGCCCGACCAACATGGAGAAACCCCATCTCTTTTAAAAATACAAAATTAGCCAGGCATGGTGGCATGTGCCTGTATTCCCAGCTACTCGGGAGGCTGAGGCAAGAGAATTGCTTGAACCCAGGAGGTGGAGGTTGCAGTGAGCCGAGATCATGCCAGTGCACTCCAGCCTAGGCAGACAGCAAAACTCTGTCTCAAAAAAAAAAAAAAGTGTAGACTCCAGGAATCACACCCAGTGAATCTCAAGTAGTGTGGCCACAATGGTGTCCTAGGATCTGGAAATTTGCTGCTCAGCCTAAGGAACTTTCAGAAAGCTTATTAAATCCCTTTGGTAGCAAGGCTGTCTGTCTCTTCCCAGGACAGACATGAGGTTGGGAAGTGACCTTAGAGCACACAGAACACAGGACATGATGAACTCAGTGTGAGACTCACCATAAGGGTAAGGCAGAGGGACTTCTGAGAAGGCCTCACAACGCCATCTGGCCTTTCTCCTTGAAGGCCTCAGTTTATCTCGAATCCCTTCGCTTCATGGGCAGTGAATGAAGGGGTGCCAGGAAATGACCTTTTAGATCCCAAAATGGCATGGAGTCCTCTCAGGGACCATTGAACACACAGGACAGGCGGAGACGCAAGCTACTGTCCCCCTCCCACCAGCCTTGGTTTCCTTCTTGCACTGTCATTTCCTTCCATGGGAGCCTAGAGCAATGACAGGACTTAGGGCCAATGTCTTCCCTTCACTAACAGACACCTGCCCCTCACCTGAGGAGTTCGACTCCCTTCTCCTCCCTTCAGCTGTCCTTCTCCTTCTCCCACAGCAGACAGCTGTCCTTGGCAGCCTGACAACCTAGCCTGGCCCCTTCCTCCCGTGTCCCAGCCTGGAGAGGGCTGTGCTCGCCAAGGAGGACATCAGTCCCAGGATCCCAGAGCCATGACCACCACAGAACCATCCTGAGCATCAGTGTCCTATGGCAGTGGCTGCCCTTTGACATGAAGCTTCACCACCCACCACGGCTGGCCTTGAAACATTTTCTTATCACAGAAAGTAACACAGAGGAACAAGGTTCCCACAACCCCTCCTGGGGAACATTGTGTCCTTCCCCATGTTACCGTGCTGTTTCCTCTGTACAGACTGCAACATTCCTATCCTTTTGATGTAATTAAGAAATTCTAGGATACTTCTTTTAAATCCTAAACTTGTGGTTTATAGTCAGAATATCATCACCACTTTGGGGCATTTTGGAAATTTCCAAGGGCAGCTTTGGATGTTCGCATAACTAGAAGCAGCTCCTGGCATTTGTGGGGTGAAGGTTACAGGGAGGCAAACAACTTTTTCCAGCGTCTTAAGTAAACTGGATTTTTTTCCATACACATCACTTCCCTGTGAACTGAGGGAGGATTGTGTGTTGCTTCACCTGGAAATTTAGAAAGATTTATTGATTGCTTTAGAAATCACATCACTTGCAGGGCATTCCATTCTTGGATTCCACTCTGACACAACATACCAATTATCAGTTTGCTTCGTAGCTCTGCATGCCTGGGGGAAACAGTAAGGGGAATCCAACTTACCTACCAAAGGAGTCATTTCCAGGATAAGTTGTTCGTCATTGGGGAAATCAAGCGGGAGATGCTGGTAGTGTGATCTCTTGTGAGTTGATGAACACACCAGCTATGCCTGTTGTTGTTACTGCACTGAAGCTCTCTTTGCAGGTGTATCTCCCTCACCAGGCTCCGTGGTCTCTCCTGGAACGTTGGAAACATACCCAGTAGATCCCTGTGTCCTCAGGGTGGGATAGGTGACCTCACAGGCAGAAGGAGGACAGGGAACACTTGTGGAATTGTAGTGGTCTCTACATGGCTGGATGACCAAATGCTGAGTCACAGTGATGAGCCCTATGGATGGCGGTCTGCAGAGGGTGGGAGGGGAACGCCACAAGCCTCTGCTTTAGGAGCCATGCAGCAGAGTGAGAGCAACCTGCAGTACTGATCTCAGTTATGCCCTTTAAGGGTCCCGGATGTAGGCAGCCTATTGGTTAGGGTTCCTCTGTGTGTGGGTGTGTGGAGAGAGAGAGACAGAGACAGAGACAAAGAGAGCATTTACTGGCTCATCTAACTGTGGAGGCTGTAAGTCTAAATTGTACAGAGCAGACTGTCAGACTGGAGACTGAGGGAAGAGGTGATGTAGCTCAAATCCAAGGCAGTCTGGTGGCACAATTTCTTTCTTCGGGGGGATGGGAGTCTTTTTTTTCTCTAAGTCTTTCAAGTGATTGAATGAGGCCCAGCCACATCATGGAGTGTAATTTGTATTACTCAGTCTACTGATTTTAATATTAGTCTCATCTTAAAAAACACCTCCATTGAGACAGCTAATCTGGTGTTAGAACAAATCCACGTGTACTGTGGCCTTGTCAAGCTTACACATCAAGTTTACCATCACGGCCAACTAATACAAATCCCTGTAACCATGAAGGTCTATCTTAGAAAGGCAAGTGAGTTCCTAACAGATTGTGTATGAGCCTTTTTTTGTCCAGCCCAAGCCTCCATTTCAGGCTCAGCACCAATCTGGCCAGGAAGCTGAAGCTGACGTGAATGCCTTCCAGGGATGAGGCAGTGTCAGGACAGTCAGGGCCCACATGTAAATACAATCCCAGAAGGCACACATGGTACCCCTGGACACCAAGACTTTACCCTTGTTAGCGCACCCCTAGCAGGACATAGGCAGGAGCTGGCAAAGGCCCCCAATGTACCATCCCACAGTGGGACCTTTCCCTCCAGGGTTCCTCATCCAGTCCAAACAACTCATTTGCCTCCTTGGTTTCAGAGGGACTAACAGAGGGCAGGCAGTCCGGGTTCTGTTAACCATTGACACCAGTTCCTCCTCTTCACAAGCATGAATGACATTTGTAGACATTCTGCATGGGATGTTCAGTAGCTGGGTTGACCCTGCTGACCCCTAGTTGCAGCTCTGTCAGGTGCAATTGTGCACTCATCAGTCAGTATGATTTCCACATACAGCAATTTGGGAAGGCTGAATAGGGAGCATTTTTTCAGGAAAAGGGGAAGGTTTTCAGGAACCATTTTGAAAAACAGAGATTACCATGTCCTCACTCTCTGGCTGTACCCTTTCCAGGTGTCAGGTTTTGTGCTTTTTTAATTGTTAAAAAATCAGTGTGTACCATTCTGTAATCAAAACTTTCCATTTCTTGCAAATCAAAACTATGATGAGATTATCATCTCGCCCCAGTTAAAATGGCTTATATCCAAAAGACAGGCAATAACAAATGCTGGTGAGGATGTGGAGAAGGGAACCGTCATATACTCTTAGGGGGAATGCTAGTTAGTACAACCATTATGAAGAACAGTTTGGAAGTTCCTTTAAAAACTAAAAATAGAGCTACCGTATGATCCAGCAATCCCGCTGCTGGGTATATACTCAAAAGAAAGGAAATCAGTATATAGAAGAGATATCTGCACTCCCATGTGTGTTGCAGCTCTGTTCACAGTAGCCAAGATTTGGAAGCAACCTAAGTGTCCATTAAAGAAAATGTGATACTACTATTCAGCCATAAAAAAGAATGAGATCCAGTCATTTACAACAACATAAATGGAACTGGAGGTCATTATGTTAAGTGAAATAAGCCAGGCACAGAAAGACAAACATCACATGTTCTCACTTATTTGTGGTGTGTAAAAACTAAAATAATTGAACTCATAGATATAGAGAGTAGAAGGATGGTTACCAGAGGCTGGGAAGGGCAGTGGGGAGTGGTGGGGAAGTGAGGATGGTTAATGGTTATAAAAAACAGAATGAATATAACCGACTATTTGATAGCACAACAGGGTGATTATAGCCAATAATAACTTAATTGTACATTTTAAAATAAAAGAGTATAATTGGATTATAACACAAAAGATAAATGCTTAAGGGTATATGTGTGATTATTACATATTACATGCCTGTACCAAAATATCTCATGTACCCCATAAATATATACACCTACTATGTAGTACCCACAAAAATTAGAAATAAAATATAATTTACAACTAAAATTTCAGGTGATTTCAAACATACATGAAAGATAGAGAATGAGAGAAGAAGGATGGTAAAGTATTCTGAAATTTCATTTTGTTTGAAAGAATGGAATTTTTATAAATATTAATTCACAAATCTGATAATAATTATTGGCATATATATGTACGTTTATTTAAAATATGTATTTATCTTTAACACTAGTAGGACATAAATCACATCAATATCTTTCTTTTTTTTTTTTTTTTTGAGACGGAGTCTTACTCTGTCGCCCAGATTGGAGCGTGGTGGCACGATCTTGGCTCACTGTAACCTCCACCTCCGGGTTCAGCCAATTCTCCTGCCTCAGCCTCCCAGGTAGCTGGGACTACAGGCGCCACCACCACACCCAGCTAATTTTTTGTATTTTTAGTACAGGCAGGATTTCACCATGTTAGCCAGAATGGTCTCGAACTCCTGACCTTGGGATACGCCTGCCTCAGCCTCCCAAAGTGCTGGGATTACAGGCATAAGCTACTGTGCCCGGCCAGTATCTTTCAAACCAATAGAAGAGGGTAAAAGAAAATTAAGCTCCATCAATGTTGCAACAGTTAAGAGAAGAAATCTGAAATATTTTTGAAAAGATAGTAAATGGGAAATACAAGCCTAATGTATCAGTGACCTTATAGATATGAATTGATTAACTTCATTTGTTAAAAGACAGAAATGATCAGATTCTGTGTTAAAATCCAGACATATGTTCATAAAATAAGATATCCTTAAAGTACTTAAGGTAAATGGATGGAGAGAGATAGAGCCAAACAAGTATTAATTTTTTTAAAAAGTAGGTGTGGCAATACTAATGTCAAATATAGTGGAATTCATAGTAGCAATATTAAATAGAATTTAAAACACTTTCATATTTATAAAAGTTTCGATAAACCAACAATATATTCATAGTGATTAGCTCTCGCATATCCATATAACTGTGTAAGAATATTATTACCAAAAAACCTATTAGCTAATCTGACTTACTAATTAATATAGGTGAAAAAATCTTACATAAATATTACTTATTCATTTGACAGTGCAGTAAATGAATAACACACTATAACCAAATCAGATGTTAGAAGCATCAGCTGGTGTAACATTAGAAAGTGAATTAATGGGTAGGCACAGGGGATCATGCCTATAAACCTAGCACTTTGGGAGGCCGAGACAGGAGGACTGCTTGAGACAAGAGTTCAAGACCAACCTGGCCAAATAGCAAGACCCCATTTCAAAAAACAAATGAAATTTTTAAAAACTTATAAATATATTTAGAAAAAGTCAGGCTGGGTATGGTGGCTCATACCTGTAATCTCAGCACTTTGGAAGGTCGAGGTGGGTGGATCACTTGAGGTCAGGAGTTCGAGACTAGCCTGGCCAACATGGTGAAACCCCATCTCTACTAAAAATAAAAAAATTAGCTGGGCACAGTGGTGGGCACCTGTAATCCCAGCTACTCGGGAGGCTGAGACAGGAGAATCGCTTGAACCTGGGAGGTGGAGGTTACAGTGAGCCAAGATCATGCTATTGCACTCCAGCCTGGGTGACAGAGATTCCATCTCAAAAATAAATAAATAAGTTTTAAAAAGAAAGTAAATTAATGTAAGTAATGATATATTAATGAGTTTGAAAAATAGTCTCAATAGATATTATAAAGATACTTGATGAAATTCAATATATACTTTGAATAAAATCAAATATCTCTTTTTAAAAAAAACCTTTCCATTTCTTTAATTATCCTCTACCATCCTCTAGACCTTTTCTCTGAAATAATCATATGCAAGAGGGACAAAAGAATTTTCAAAGAAAAAAATTTTAATAAATCAACCAAAATACAAATCATGTTCAGAAACTGATCAGGATGAAATTCCAGATTTAAAAACAAATTTAAATAGATTTGCATAACTTTTTATCCCTTTTGTCTCTATCATTTATCTAGTGAGCAGCCTGGAAAAGCTCAATGCTTTACTGGTAACAGCTGTATTAAATGGTCAACGTGCCTTACCAAGGTGTGTGCACCAGGGAAACAGAGCCAGGCTATTAGTCCTCTGTTATGCAGAGGCCAAAGGCCTTGGTGCTTTAAAGGTTCACTGGAAACGACTAACATAAAGGTAGATTAATAGGAGAAAAGGCATACAAACTTACTTAACATGTATACATGGGAGCCTTCAGAATTAAGATCCAAAGATACAGGGGACATTGTCCATTTTCATGTTTAGGTTCACCAAAGTATGGACAGCCATGAAGAAATATTATTGAACAAAAAGGGTAGGAGCTAATGCAAATAGACTGAGTGGGGAAACCCAGCAAGGCCCGTGTGTCTGGACTCTTCTAGGCCTTTCTGAGCAGCATTCCTTCCTTCTGAGTGTGGGACAGAACCGTCTCCAGAATGGGATCGGGGTCTTACGACCTACAGTCAAACAAGGTAGGTCAGATCATTTCTTTATGACCCACTTTTTTTTTAATTTCCCACTGGCAATATAATACGGCCAACTTTTACATAGAAAGGCAGAGGGAAAATTAGTCATATTTTCAAGTTTGACAACTAGCTTTGGGGAAAAGGAATTCTGGTTTCTATGGCCTGCCTTGGGGAAGAGGGATCCTAGTTTCTATGGCTAGCTTCGGGAGAAAATGAGGCTGAGAGACAGGAGGGCAGGAGAAGGTCAAAGAAAAACTTTTTCTTCTGAGGGTGCCTCCATTTTGGAGTACTGTTTTCTGAGCACAAGTTTACACTTGCAAATTGTAATTAGTCTAGAAGGTGGAACCCAGCCGGGCACAGTGGCTCATGCCTGTAATCCCTGCACTTAGGGAGGCCAAGGCAGGAGGACTGATTGAGCCCAGGAGTTTGAGACCAGCCTAAACAACATAGGGAGACTCCGCCTCTACAAAAAGATAAGAAAATTAGTCTGGCATCCTGGCACACGCCTGTGGTCTCAGGTACTCGCGAGGCTGAGGTGGGAAGTTTGCTTGAGCCTAGGTCGAGGCTGCAGTGAGCCATGATCGCACCACTGTGTGCCCTTAATCACATCGGGGTCACCACCTGAGATGTGAGTTCCACCGCCACAGAAGTCTGACCTGCAGACCCTAACCCAAATACAGATGAATGAATGCATTCTAACACTATTACAGTGTTTCGAGTGGACTAGGGCTGGTCATCGGCTGCTTTCAGAGGATGAAATGCAACCAATTCAACCAATCAACCCAGACCCTCTGCCCCTCACACATTTATTCCTGCAACATTTTAAAACAGAGGTTCTAAGTTAGCACACTTGTGGATACTTAACACAGTTAATAGAATGGTTTTAAGACTGATAAAAGCTTTTGGTTCCCGGGCCCAGAGTAAATGCAATTAACGGGTAATTCCCCTTTGATCTTCCCTGCGAGACCACCCAGCACAAAATTAACATGAATAAACAGAGTGGAGACAAACGGGTATGGGGTAAGGCCTTTTGATCAGTCTCTCTCTTTCTAACTTAACATAATGGATTGGCCGCCTTCGGCCTGCCCCAATAAAACCTTTTGGCCCTCCAAAAGGTTTGAGACTAATCTATAACTTTCTCTAATATATCTTTAATATTTTCTGTAATATTTTGCCAACCACCCCGAGTGAATCTCAATACCACTGCACTGCAGCCTAGGCAACACAGTGAGACCCTGTCTCAAAAAAAAGAAAAAATACCCCTCCAGCCTTCCCTGAAGGGGATGGACCCTCTAGCAATTTATAACATTGAAGGATATAGCATTTCACATCAATTTTATCATACATCCAGATGCAACAGCCATAAAACAAACAGCCATTTTTAATTCCTTTTTTTGGCTCTCATTGCAATTACAGGGTTAACATCATAGCTGCCAGAGGAGATTCCTTCTGGAAGGCTGGGAGGGGCTGCAGTAGCAGCAGCAAAGCTGAAGAAAAGGCTGGAGGAATTTTTCTCTTTGTTCCCTTTGGTTTATCTAAGCTTTGCTCCAGCCCAGGGAACTGATTTAATTTTTTCCTTCCTTGGAGGAGAGAGAAACCCAAATTTTTAACATTTTTCGACCAACCCAACATTACTTATGTGAATTTCCAGTCCCTTTCTTCCGTTTGGAGGAGAGAATAAAAACCAAAATCTTGACCTGGCTGTGCTCCCACCCCCCAATCTCCAGCATGGCAAAAGACACCAAGGAATGCAATGATCCAAGTCTCCAGGAGTTGGATGTGTTCTTTTTAAATTCTATAAGTAACATTTACCTCTCACAAGAGACAACAGCTAGCTGCTGTTTCACAGCATGTGTGAGACCATAATCACCTGAGCACAAAAGGTTCATCACCCACTACTCCTTCATTCTTTCTTTACTCAAACAAGGCTTTCACCATATTTTAGCGAGTCAGGCTCATTCTGGCAAATCCTACCACTGTCACAACTGTGTCAAGGGTCCCCAAGACCACTCCCATTTTCGATTATTTGCTGGGAGGACTCACAGTCAGCATGTAGCCAGACTCATGGTGGTGAAAATTTATTACAATAAAAGTATACAGCAAAATCAGCACAAAAAAAGGCATATGGGGCAATATCTTGAGGAAACCAGCCCAAGTTTCCAGCAGTCCTTTTTTAGGATTGTCACAGAATTTGCTCCTCCAGAAATCAACTGTGACATGTGTGATGTGACATATTTTCTATCAGAGCAGCTCACTAGAGATTCAGTGTCCAAGACTTTTACTGGGGGCTGGTCACACAGGCACCCTCTGCCTAGCATGTGCTTAGATTCCAGACTTCCAGAATGAAAGCACCTATGCAGCATAAACTATATTTTGTAAAAACAGTTTAGGCAGAGGAAGGGAAACATGGGAATCCTTCCCAAATCCAAGTTCTGTGATGCCAGGCAAGGGCAAACATGGTAAGCAGGCCCTTCCAAGGAAAGTCTCAGGCTTCCTATTTATTAACCCTTTTCTGCCAGCACACAACAACAGACCTTCAAAACACAAAAGCAGGCTGGGCACGGTGGCTTGTGCCTGTAATCCCAGCACTTTGGGAGGCCAAGGCGGGTGGATCATCTGAGGTCAGGAGTTCGAGACCAGCCTGCCAACATGGTGAAATCCCATCTCTACTAAAAAATACAAAATTTAGTTGGGTGTGGTGGCACACACCTGTAATTCCAGATAGGAGGCTGAGGCAGGAGAATCACTTGAACCAGGAGGCGGAGGTTGCAGTGAGCTGAGATCACACCACTGCACTCCAGCCTGAGTGACAGAGTGAGATTCTGTCTCAAAAAACAAAACAAATAAACAAAAAAAACCCCACAAAATCAAAATCCCACATAGAGGAAAAGATGAACAATTTACAATTATAATTGGAGATTTCAATACTCTCTCAATAATATATAGAAACAGTAGAAAGAAAATTAGCAAGGATATAGAAGAACTGAATGACATCATTTACCCTCTGAATTGGATTTACATTTACAGAACCATCTACGTAACACCACTAGGATATACATTCTTTTCTAGTACATGTGGACACTTCACCAAAATAGCCCATACCTTGGTCACAAAATAAACCTTATCAAAGGTAAAATAATTGAAATCATACAGAGCATGTTCTCTGATCAAAATAGGAAAAATAAAAAAACACCAAGGAGTAAGAGAAAGTAAACAGGAAAATCTCCAAACTTAGAAATTAAAACATCCATACATTTATAAATCATCCACGGGTCAGCTGGGCGCAGTGGCTCACACCTGTAATCCCAGCACTTTGGGAGGCCGAGGCGGGTAGATCACAAGGTCAGGAGATCGAGATCATCCTGGTTAACATGGTGAAACCCCGTCTCTACTAAAAATACAAAAAATTAGCCAGGTGTGGTGGCAGCACCTGTAGTCCCAGTTACTCGGGAGGCTGAGGCAGGAGAATCGCTTGAACCCGGGAGGCAGAAGTTGCAGTGAACCGAGATCGTGCCACTGCACTCCAGCCTAGGTGACACAGTGAGATTATGTCTCAAATAAATAAATAAATAAATATCCACGAGTCAAGGAGCAATACAAGGGAAATTAGAAAATATTTTAAACTGAATGAAGATGAAAATACAACATATTAAAATTTGCAGGATGCAGGTAAATCAGTGCTAGGGAGTAAATTTATACCATTAAATGTTCATATTGGAAAACAATAAAGGACCCAAACCAATTATGAAACTTTCCACCATAAGACACTAGAAAAAGAAAATAAAAATAACCCAAAGTAAGCAGAATGAGGGAAATAAAGATTGGAGCTGCAATCAGTAAGACTGAAAACAAACAAAACAGGGAAAATCAATGACCCAAAAGCTCTTTCTCTGAAAAGTTTAATACAAGTTAGAGACCCCACAAAAATGAAAATAATACTATGAATAACTAATGTATACTAATTCATAAGTATATGAATGCATATACATTCAGCAACTTAGATGAAAATGATACAATTGCTTGAAAGACACAAACTACCAAAGCTTATTCAAAAATAGATCGTTGGCCACTGGCTCATGCCTGTAATCGCAGCACCTTGGGAAGCCGAGGCAGGCAGATAACTTGAGGTCAGGAGTTCAAGATCAGCCTGTCCAACATGGCGAAACTCCATCTCTACTAAATAATAATAATAATAAAATAAATGGGGGCTGGGAGCAGTGGCTTACACCTGTAATCCCAGCACTTTGGGAGGCCAAGGCAGGCAGATTATGAGGTCAGGAGTTCAAAACCAGCCTGCCCAATATGGTGAAACCCATCTAAATAGAAATATACCTATTAAAAGATGGAATTGATGGTTAAAATATTTACCAAATCATGTTATAAGATCAGCATTACACTGACACCAAAATCAGCCAAAGACAGCATTGACAAAACAACAACTATAGTGTAATCTCCCTCATGAACACAGATTCAGAAAATTATCAATAAAATATTATCAAGAAAATATTTGGTTAATAATACATCCAATAATATATAAAAAGGATAATGCACCAAGACCAAGTGGGATTTATCCTAGGAATGCAAAGCTGGTTCAATATTCAAAAATATGTCAATGCAATCCACCATATTAATATACCAAAAATACCACAAACTCCAACCACATGGTCACAACAATTGATACAGATAAAGCCTTTGACAAAATTCAACAGTCATGCATAATTAAAAAAAAAAAACACTCAGCAAACCAGAAGTAGAAGGAAGCTTGCTTAACTTGATATGGAGCAACTAAAAAAATACCTTGGCCGAGCCTAATGGCTCATGCCTGTAATCCTAGCACTTTGGGAGGCTGAGGCGGGTGGATCACGAGGTCAGGAGATCGAGACCATCCTGGCCAACATGGTGAAACCTGTCTCTACTAAAAATACAAAAAAATTAGCTGGGTGGGGTGATACACGCCTGTAGTCCCAACTACTCAGGAGGCTGAGGCAGGAGAATTGCTTGAACCCAGGAGGCAGAGATAGCAGTGAGCCGAGATCGCGCCACTGCACCACAGCCTAGGCGACAGTGCAAGACTCTGTCTCAAAAAATAAAAATCTTACACCTCATATTATACTTAATAGAGAAAGACTAACTGCTTTCTTCATAACTTCAGGAACCAAACAAGGTTGCTCACTCTCACCCCTGTTATTCAATATTGTACTGAAAGTTCCAACCAATTTAAAAAGGCAAGAAAAAGAAATAAATGGCTTACAGATTGGAAAAGAGAGACTACAACTACTCCAGCTCACAGATATTATGATTATCTACATAGAAATCTTGTCAAATTTATAAAAAATACTTCTTGAATGAACAAGGGAGTTAAGCAACATTATAGAATATATGTTCAACAACAACAAAAAGCAAAGCACTTCTATAGACTAGCAACGAACTGCTTGGAACAAACACTTTTAAAACTACACAATACCATTTACAATAGCTACCCCTCAAACTCTAACAAAATATGTGCAGGAATCATATGCAGAAAACCATCAGAAGCTAATGAAAGAAATAAAGAAACAACTAAATAAAGAGAGAGACATACTATACTCACGGATTAATAGACTCATTATAGGAATGATGTCACCAAACTGATGTACAGATTTCAGGCAATTCCAATCAAATTCCCAGCAGAATTTTTTGTAGATACAGACTGATTCTAAAATTTATGTGTAAAAGTAAAGGAGCTATAATAGCCAAAATAACTTTGAACTTTGAGAGCCTGAGGCAGGAGGATTGCATGAGCCCAGAAGGTTGAGGCTGCAGCGAGTCATGATCATGCCAATGCACTCCAGCCTGGGTGACAGAGTGAGACCCCATCTCTGCAAAAAATAAAAAAACTTAGCCAGGTGTGCTGGTGCATACCTGTAATCCCAGCTACTCAGGAGGCTGAGATCGAAGGATTGCTTGAACCTGAGGCCAAGGTACAGCAAACTGTGATCGTGGTACTGCACTCTAGCCTAGGTGACAGAGAAAGACCCTGTCTCAAAACAAAACAAAAAAAAAACTATTTGCCTTATTTTTGTGGATACTTCAATAGAAAGAGAACAGTCTTTTCAACAAATGGTGTTGGAAACATTGGACATCCAGGATATTTATCCTAGAAGAAGGAAAATTTATGTTTACACAAAAATCCATGCACGAATGTTTATGGCGGCTCTATTCATAATTGCACCAAATTAGAAATGGCCCAAATGTCTTTCAATGGGTGCATGGATAAAGAAAATCTGCTACACTCATACAATGGAATATTATTCAGAAAAAAAGAAGAAACTATTGAAATATTCAACAACTTGAATGAAACTCAAGGGGCCAGACGCAGTGGCTCACGTCTGGCATCCTAACACTTTGGGAGGCCAAGGTGGATGGATCACAAGGTCAGGAGTTCGAGACAAGCCTGGCCAAATGGTGAAATCCCATCTCTACTAAAAATACAAATATTAGCTGGGCGTGGTGGCACGAGTCTGTAATCCCAGCTACTTGGGAGGCTGAGGAAGGAGAATTGCTTGAACCCGGGAGGCAGAGGTTGCAGTGAGCTGATATCGTGCCACTACACTCCAGCCTGGGCAACAGAGCAACACTCCGTCTTAAGAAAAAAAAAAAAGAAAAGAAAGAAAGAAACTCAAAAGTGCTATGCTGAGTGAAGAAGCCAGTCTCAAAAGATTACAGGCTATATTATTTCATTTCTATGATATCCTGGAAAAGACAATAGCATTATGATAGAGAACAGATCAGTGGGTACCAGGGCTTAGGGGTGGCTGAAAGGAGTGACTATACAAGGGCAGCACAAAGAACCCAGGAAGTTCTTTGGGGTAATGCATATGTCCCGGATACTGACTGTGATGGTGGTTATATCAATCTATGCATGTGTTCAAATTCATACAACTATACCTCAAGTGTCCATTTTACTGTATAATTTCAAAAATTAAGAAAATCTGCCATGGTGGTGGGTACCTGTAGTCCCAGCTACTAGGGAGGGTGAGGCAGGAGAATCGCTTGAACCCAGGAGGCGGAGGTTGCAATGAGCCGAGGTTGTGCCACTGCACTCAAGCAGCCTGGGCAACAGACAGAGCAAGACACCATTTCAAAAAAAAAAAAATGCTCACACAAGACAGGATGTTCAAAAAGTAAATCAAACAGTAACTAACCATTCAATAGGAAAATGACTGAATAAACTATGGCTACAATAAATGATGGCATATGATCCAAATCACGTCAGAACAGGTGAGTCATTATTTGGATCAATTATCCAAGTGTTAGCCTGGTGGCTGTTGTGATGATGACGCACGGATCTAATGACTGCATGTGGGTCTCAGTAACTCACGGTGAGCTCACTGGGCTCATCGTGGGGCTCCGTGTGGGCAGAGATAAGGACAAACAGGAAGGAACAGTGACACAGTGGCTGGCCACCCCAGAACACCAGAGACAACCTCTCCTGGTCCCCAGCCCACAGATCTGCTCACAGCCTCAGAACTTCCCCCGCCTGTCTTGAGGACTTCCAGGAAGGCAGCCCCTGGCTGTGCCTGAGGTGGCCGCATCCATCCTTCTCCACCAACCCTGACCCTCTCCTCCTCCTCTTGGGCCAAATCTGCTTTCTCCACACCTCGGCTCCCCTCCATTCATGAGCATCCCCTGCGTGTTGGGGGTGTGATGATGCCCATTGCGCAGGTGAGGAGACTGAGGCCTGCACAGCATGTCAGTGGGCCTGTGCTGGGTCGGCCGTGCCTCAGCCCACAGCTGTGCACCCCCTCAAGCCATACAGAGATTGTCTGCTGCCTCCTCTCCTAAGGGATCCTCCTGGCCTGTGTCTCCCCCAGAGCACCAGGCCTGGAGCTTCTAGACCCGGAGTTCAGACCCTGGGAGAGGACTGGGTGGAGGCAGAGCCAGCAGCTGGCCAGGATCTGGCGGGGTGTTGGTGGTTTCTTCCTGAGCCCCAGGCTCTGCTGGGGTCTGTCCCCAGCATTTTCAGGATCCAGGTCAGTGCCCTGAGGACTAGCCAACCTATAGCCTGACATGCCCTGGGCACGGGCCTCAGATCAGTGCATCTTGTAGAAGAAAGCATATAATGCAATCATTAAATAAGAAAAGATAAAATTATATGAGAATTTTCCTTTAGCCATGGAAATGAGCTCAAGGAAAAGGAACAGGAAGGAGTAAAAAGCCATCTGCTGATGACCCCAAACAGCACTAAAACCTGGCCCTAGGCTGCCCCTACCTGTCCACATGCAGAGAGGGAGGCTCCGAGGGACACCCAGCCTGGAGCTCATGCACCCTGAGACCTGTGACCCCACCACGAGTGAATGTTTAAGACTGTTCCTCTGTCTTCTCTGAGGTTTTCCCGGTCTTGGAGATGAGATTACTCCTGCTGGCAAAGCTGGGTATCACTGCAATGAGACTGCACTGTGCCTAGAGACACCAACCTCACCGTGGGACCACAGATTTCTGTCAGGGTTCCCTGACTGAAAGGAAAAGGTCACTTTGACTTAGCAGGAAGCTCAGGTTTGGACTTGGTCTCATCCTGGGCAATAGACACTGAGAAGAGGAAGTAGAGGGGTTGTAGGATGTGGGTGGGTGACAGCAGGGCTGAGGGTTGACGACAGAGAGAGCAGGGACCATTGTGAGACTATGATGCTGGCTCTGGCCAGGAACGGTGGCTCATGCCTATAATCCCAGCACTTTGTGAGCTCGAGGCAGGTGGATCACTTGAGGTCAGGAGTTTCAGACCAACCTGGTCATCATGGAGAAACCCCATCGCTACTAAAAATACAAAAATTAGCCAGGCATGGTGGCACATGCCTGTAATCCCAGCTACTGAGGAGACTGATGCAGAAGAATCACTTGAACCTGGGAGGCGCAGGTTGCAGTGAGCCAAGATCGCATCACTGCACTCCAGAGTGGGCAAGAGTGAGACTGTCTCAAAAAAAAGAAAAGAAATAAAAGATGCTGGTCCTGGTCACAAGGAGGAGGAGGAAGAAGAGTACCAGGGAGTCCTCTGCAAAGGACTGTGCTAAGAGCTGGAGCTGATGAGAATACAGAAGGCCCTCACCTGTGAATGGGTGATAGAAGTAGAGTTGATAGTTGCGGAGCTGGCTGAGAAAAGCAGGATTCAGGTTAGGTGGTCAGCCAGTGTCTGGTACAGAATCACGCTGAGGGGAATGCTGATAGTTTTCGTATGAATGATTGTATTAGTCAGGGTTCTCCTGAGAAATAGAACCAATGGGATATCTAGATATAAATATATAAGAGGGGACTTGCTATGGGAATTGGCTCATGTGACTGTGGAGGCTGAGAAATCCCGCCACTTCCGTCTGCAAGCTGGAGAGCCGGGAAGGTGGACGGTATGATTCAGTCTGAGTCCAAAGGCCCGAGAACCGGCAGAGCCAGGGGTGTTAGTCACGGAGTCTGTAAGGCCTGAAAACCTGGAGTTCTGATGTCCAAGGGCAGGAGAAGATGGGGTGTCCCAACTCCAGAAGACAGCCTTCTTGTTGTACCTGTGCCCACGAGGGATCGGACAATGCCCACCCACGTGGATCTTCCTCCCTCGGTCCACTGATTCAAAGGCCAGTCTCTTCCGGAAACACCTCACAGACACATCCGGAGATAACGGTTTGCCAGCTATCTGGGTTTTTCTTAACTCCATCAAGCAGACACCTAAAATTAACCATCACAATAGTGATATGAAAAGCCTCACTCTGTGAACTGCCTGAGACATGCTGTTCTCCGCCACAGGGTGAGCACTCACTGTCTGGGTCCATCTGTCTACCTCTGTGGCCCCAGTCCGGGGACAATAACAGTTACCATCAAGGCTTGCCAAAGAAAAGGGTATGTGGTGGGCAGAATAGTGTCCCCAAACCCATCCATGTCATTCTCCCTAGAACCTCTTCCAGCCAGGGGGATGCCACTGGGCACGTACTCAGTCTTGCCCTGTGCCCAGCACTGCTCTCGGTGACTGACCAGTCACCTCACCTCTCCTTCACATAACCCTGTGAGGAGGAAAAGTTATTACCCTGATGACAGACAAGCAAAGGGAGGCACAGAGAACTGAAGCCACTTGCCCACCATGTCACCGGGGCAATTTAGTCCCAGCCAGTGTCAGTCCAGCCCCTGCCCCTGTCCACCATACTACTCTGCCTCGACTAATAGACCTGTCTAACATGGGCTCAGGAGGAGGGCAGTACACACGTTTTCCCCAAAGCCCACACCTACCCTACCTGGCAGGCATTAGCCCCCTTTATAAATGGGGAACTGAGGCTGGTCAAGGACAGGTGATTTGCCCAAGGTCACACCACCAGGGCTTGGGGTTCCAGGCTTTTATGAAGCCTGCCAGGCCCCAAAGCCCAGGTGTCCCAGGCTATTGTGGGTGTGAATGAGGCCTGAGGGGTGATGGGCCCCAACATCTGAGGACAAAATGAACAGGTCCTGTCCATCCCCTGAGAGACGATGGCCCCTCTCTATGGCTGGTGTCAGGAGCACAGGATAGAGGATTCCCCACCAGACGATCTCCACAAACAGGCCTGAGGGAGCCTCTAGGATAGAAGGCAGGACCTGGAGCCAGGGGAGATTCTGCAGGAAGGAGGCCGCCTACACTACGTGGTCCACACCAGGAGGCCGGGGGCACTGCAAGCCTGTGTGCAGGAGTCACGGACACTCACGCTACTCCCACTTCCCACTGCACTCTGCTTCACTTGTGAGGGTTTCTTTTTGTGCCCGAGAGTGTATAAAACATCAGTGTATGTTTTAATGACAATAAGTTGCACATTCATGTAATAACCATAAAGTTTAAGGTCCATCACCATCTCAGAAGTCCCCAGGGTCCCTTCTCAATCAGCGTGTTTTTCCTCATGTCCCCCATCTTCCCTTTCTGCCTGTCTCTTCCACCTCAGTTCCCTTCTCATTCCTAAAGTCCTGCCCTCCATCAGAAGTAGAAACGTCATGCTGGCCATGGTTCCCGTATTATTATTTCTCATTTCTACTGGCTGGCTGGCTTACTTTCAGTGTGGATAGCACCTTCCCTCCAGCTGTGGGGCTCAAGCCCTGTGTCTCCTGTGGTACAATAGGTCATGCCTCTTTTAGGAATTTCAGGTGTGAGCAGGAAAACAGGCTCAGGGCATTTCTCTGAGCCTCAGTTCCTTCATCTGTGACATGAGAGAACCCTACCTTCCTCCCAGGTTGTGGGAGAAATAGAGATGGGGACACTGGGCACCTGTAGTGAGTGCTACGTGTCAAAACCTGGGATGAGGCTTTCTTTACCATCACACATCCTTGAGATCCCGGACCCACCAGGCACTTCCCCTGCTCCAGGGCTGTTGCACTTGCTGTTCCTTCTGCCTGGAAAGCTCTTCCCTCAGGTAATCGCAAGGCTTGCTCCTCACTGCCTCCAGGTCTCTACTCAGTCATCACCTCTCCAGGGATGCCTTCTCCACACAGCCTGAATAAAATAACATCCTGCCCACTTAGCCATTTCCCTGACCCTGTCTTAACTTTTCTTTTTTCTTTCTTTTTTTTTTGAGACAGAATCTCACTCTGTCACCCAGGCTGGAGTGCAATGGCGCACCCTTGGCTCATTGCAACCTCTCCCTCCCGGGTTCAAGCAATTCTCATGCCTTAGCCTCCCAATTGGCCTACCAGGCACCTGCCACCATGTCCAGCTAGTTTTTGTATTTCTAGTAGAGATGGGGTTTCACCATGTTGGCCGGTCTCGCACTCCTGACCTCAGGTGGTCTGCCCACCTCAGCCTCCCAAAGTGCTGGGATTACAGGCATGAGCCACCACCCAGCCCCTTTCTTAACTTTCTATGTAGCACTTACCACCCTGTGATGTGCTACATATTTACTGACCAACTCTATGAAATCAGGAATGTTGTTATTTTTGGTTTCTGTTATATCCACAGAATCTAGAACAGTACTCAGACATACAGCAGATGTTCAGAAAATTCTTGTTGAAGGACGGTTGTAGTGGGGCCCTTTATACACATTGCTAAGATGCATAGATGCCCTCCAAGATGGATATTGGCCCCATTGTACTGATTATGATACATACTTGGTTCAAGGAGACAAGTGACTTGCCCAATGTCACACAATCAGGACTTGGGGGCTCCAGGCTTTGAAATCATGTCTGCCAGCCTCCAAAACCCAGAGTTCCCGGACAGAGCTCTTGCAACCAAAAAAGTAAGAAATTTCACTCCTGAGACACAGAACCCCAAACAGCTCAGATACGCAAAGACACCACAAACAGTTCACTAATCTCACAACCTGAAACAGACTTCAAAATCCCTGCACAGAGACCTCACAACTTGACACAGACCCCCAAACAGAACAGAGAGCACACATGCTGTGCCAAAACCCCCACACACAACAGACCAAAGTTCTCACTCCTGGGAAACAAATTAAAACTATTCACATGTCTCACACTCTAGAGAGAGGCCCCTCAAACCATTCAGACACCTCCCAATCTAATACAAAACAGAAACAGAAGTTCGAATAACTCAGAAACATCACATCATCTTAAGATAAAGTCCCCAGACAAATCAGAGAACCTACATTCTGGGCAGAGACCCCTCTCCTCCGAACAGCTCAGATACTTTACACCTTAAGCAAAATTGTCCCCACCAACACCAGCTCAGAAACATCACAACTTGGGACCCAGAATTGCAAACGGCTCTGAGACTTCATTCACATCCTGGGGTGCAGAAACCTACATAGAGCTCTCACACCCAGGGACACAAATGCCCGAAAAGCTCAGAAGATGCACACCCAGGCCAGGCATGGTGGCTCATGTCTGTAATCCCAGCACTTTGAGAGACCGAGGTGGGAGGATCAGTTGAGGCCAGGAGTTCAAAACCAGCCTGATCAACATAGGAAGACCCCGTCTCTACAAAATTAAAAACAGCTGAATATGGTGGTGCACACCTATAGTCCCAGCTACTCGGGAGGCTGAAGCAGAAGGATCGCTAGAGCCCAGGAGTATGAGGCTGCAGTGAGCCATGATCAGCCACTGAACTCCACCCTGGGTGACAGAGGGAGACTCTACCTGGAAACAAACAAGAGAAAAGAAGAAAAGAAGGGACATCCAGACATATAGGCACACAAAGCCTAAGAAACCTCATACGGTGGCACACAAAATCCACTCAGACAAAATATCCCACTCAGACACAATCTGGTCCCCAAACGGTCCAGAGTGATCAAATATACCCAAACTGCATCTGAGATGTCATACCTAAAGATATACATCCCCAAAACTACCTTACCCGCTTTACTTCCCAGGCAAACACCAAACAAGCTCAGAGACCACTCCCTGGACATTGAGTGTAGCGGGAGGAATGATGGTGCGGTGCCAAAAGCACCAGACTAGGCTTGTGACGGAGTTAAGGGTAAACAAGACTGAAAGAGTTAAGGGTAAACAAGAATGAAAGAGCTCACGTGAAGCAAATGACTAGTGCAAACCTTGCTGGGGTGGCATCTCCAGCCCCTTTCGGACAGTCGGTTGGTGAGTAGGCCAAAGAACTCTACTCTAAAAAGCCACACACCCTCCTCGCTCCAGCTGTCTGAACTCCAGCTCTGCAATCAACATGCCTGTCCCAAACTGAAGGCCAATGGGAACCAGGGACGGGACGAGGGAGGCAGGGCCTAGCCGGTCCATCCGGAGCCACTGCGCGCCCCGGAAAAGCTTAGTCCGGCGCTCACGCAGTGACCAATCACCGCCCGGGACGGCCCTCGACCCCGCCCTTTAAATCTCGAAGCCAATCGCTTGCCCCTTTGTCGTCCCCGGCGGGATTTGACTATGTAGAAACGAAGAGGTGGAGGTGAAGTGAAAATGATGGCTGCACCAGGTTCGAACGGGCTGGGAGAACCGAGTGGTGAGAGTAAGGAAGTACCTAACGGGGCGGGAACTGTGGTGGATTCTCCACGTGGGTTTAAAGAGACCCTTAGTCCTGTCACACACAAGAGATTATTCCAAAATGGACAGGCGGAGTGGACTGTCCTTCCTCTGCGCTCCTCAGTGGTACGTCCCAGGATTGAACTGTTCCATCCCGCGCGCCCCTTGGTGGTGCAAACAAGGAACAGCTAGGTGATGCAGATGCCCGTCGACCATTCTGGGCTGCCCCTTTAAGGATGAGAGGGCATAGTCAGGACAAAAACTGACTGCATACCCACTGCAATCTTGAACAAGAGAAAAGCGTTCCTAAGCAGTAGCCTTCCAGTACCTTCCTGCAGTGTCCACCATCAAACATTTACTGCATGCTGGGCATTGTGCTCACTTGTGCCTCCCTGGGTAATGCAGAGTAGGTCTAATGGGGGGCCTGCTGGCCTGGGAACCCAGCCACAGTTCCCCGGGGCAGGAGGGATGGAACTCCTGACTAGGGTCAGAAGGCCTGATGCGGGCCAGGTGTCTATTCTTGACTGTCAGTAATGGGTGAGAGGGACAGCAGGATCTTCAAGCTCTGTTAGGGAAAGGGCCATTTCTCAGGGGCCTCCAAGGAGAATGAGTAGGTCAAATAAATCCTGTCACCCCTGAATATGTTCCCTAGCAGAATCCTCAACCTGTCTAGCTATGTGTCTCACTAGAAGTTTGCATTTGTTTATTCATTTGCTAATTTATTAATTCTGTCCAAATTATGTGCTGGGCACTGTTATAGGTGCTAGGAATACAACTGTGTGGAAAGAGACAAAAACTTGCCCTCATGGAGCTTACATTCTATTGGGATCATATGGCACAAAAACCTAAGCATGTAATTTGTCAGGTGGTGTTAATTGCTGTAATGAAAATTAAGTCAGGGTAGTGAAATAGAAGAGGGAGGATCCCATCTAGAAAGAGTAGCCTAAGAAGATCTTTCTGAGAATGTGAAATTGACATTTCAATAGGAGATGAATATCTGGGAGAAGCATTCTGGGCAGAGGTAAGAACCAGACGCTGAGGTGGAACTCTGCCTAGCATGTGTGAGACACAGTGAGGAGCTCAGTGTTGCTGGGGGAGGTGGGAGATGAGCTCAGAAAGGTAATGAGTACCAGATTATACAGAACCTTCTGGGCCATGGCAAGGACTTTGACTTACTCTGAGTGAGCCATGGGAAAGTTTTTAGCAGAGAAGCTCCTATGCTTCTTTCAAAGGCCAGAGGCTCAGATCACTCAAAGTATAGGGAGGAGCTCCTGTTTTTTCCCAGGAACTCCTTCCCCAGCCCCTCTGTAGCTGAATATGCCTTTCCTGGATAATCCCTTAGACTTGGAAGATATCTTTCCAACTGCTCCCCAGAAAAATCCATGTCAGAGGATATTAGAAGAAGCTGATCAAGGGCCCTCAGAGCATGAGTGAGGTCACACCCAGCCCCATGTCTGAGAGAGAAACAAAAAGTAACAGACACAGAGAAGACAAGAGGGAAAGAAAGAGTATTAGAGAGACAAGGACAGAGAAACTATTTCTGGCAACTGGCTGTCCCTGCTGAATTAGACCCACAGCTCTGGACCCCTATGTATGCTACTAGGTGCTGTGCCTCTCGCTGCAGAGGAAAGGAAGCCTCTCCCCAGAAACTTGACAAGGGATTGACTCAGCTGCTGTTGGCCTGGGCCTCAGTTATGAGGAAAGACCCACCCCACTTCCTTGACACACATTGGGACCCTCTACTCATCAGGAAAAGGACATGTTCCAATTATGGGGAGGCTCATGCTGTATACAGAGTCCCCATACTCCCTCCAGTCCTTGACTGCCCTCCTGCTGACTCTCAGTGCTGAAAAAAACTTTTTTTTTTTTTTTTTGAGACAGGGTCTCGCTCTGTCACCCAGGCTGCAGTGCAGTGGCACTATCACAGCTCACAGCAGCCTCAACCTCCTGGGCTCAAGCAATCCTCCTACCTCAGCCTCCCAAGTAGCTGGGACCATAGATGCACACCACCATGCCCAGCTGATTGTTTGGTTTTGGTTTTGGTTTTTTTGAGACAAAATTTCCCTCTGTCACCCAGGCTGGAGTGCAGTGGTGTGATCTTGGCCCACTGCAAACTCCACCTCGTAGGCTCAAGCGATTCTCATGCCTCAGCCTCCTAAGTAGCTGGAATTACAGGTGTGTGCCACCACGCCCAGCTAATTTTTTTATTTTTAGTAGAGACAGGGTTTCGCAATGTTGGCCGGGCTGGTCTGAAACTCCGGGCCTCAAGTGATCCACTCACCTTGGCCTCCCAAAGTGCTGGGATTATAGGCGTGAGCCACTGCGCCTGGTCTGATTTTTTTGTATGTTTTGTAAAGACAGAGTTTTGCCATGTTGCCCAAGATGGTTTTGAACTCCTGAGCTCAAGCCATCTGCCTGCCTTGGCCTCCTAAAAGTGCTGGGATTATAAGCATGAGCCACTGTGCCTGGCCTGAAAAAAATTCTTTCAAGGGGGAAGGAGAGGCACGAATCTCTACATTTGCTGTGGGTAAATGTGGAGATTCCTGCCTCTCCTTACCCCTTGAAATTCATCCATTGGCCTCATGCCAATGGCCTAGCAGATGAATCTGTGATATTTCTCCACCTGTGTGGATACTCTTTACCTCACACTACCACTTCCACAGGTAATGTGAGTATTGCATTCTGGACATCCATTACCAAGCAGGGTGTACCACAGAGAGACAGAGAGGCGAACATCCTGCCACTGAGTCAGTGACAGGGCCCTTGAGGCCCTGGGCAAACCTCTCCCTTTACCCTTTCCTTGTCATCCCCCACCGACCCCAGCTGTGCCTGAGCCTTTCCCTGACTCCTCCAGTGAGTCAAAGTTTACAGCCAGTTCCTCCCTCCTCATGAGAACTGTGTGTACAGGCACCACCCTCACCAGGCTTCAACCTCCTCATCTGTAAATGGTGACCTCCTCATTGGCAATTTGGCAGATTGAGTTAACATGGGTTACATGGGTTTGTCACAGGGGCCAAGCAAGGATGGAATTAATGTCTGCAGACATTGTGATTAGTATTTGTAGCACAGGCTCCTACATGCTACACTGAAGACTTGCCCTCCCTGAGGATAAGGATCCTATGTTTTCATCTCTGTGATACCAGGGCACCTGGTTCTATCCCTGTGAAAGAAAGGGCCATCCTGCCTTACTCACAAAAATATCCTGACATATGAGCAGCTCGGAGACATAACTCTCTGGACAAAGACCTCCCACAAATATTCAAAGAGACCTCATGCCTTAGGACAGTGCCCACAAACAGTTCAGAGACCTCTCACCCTAGACACCAACCACCAAACAGCTCAAAGATGCCACACCTCAGGACACAGACCACCCAACCAGCTCAGAGAATTTCTTCCTCGAGGTAACAGCTCCTAACAACTCAAGGACCTCACACACCAACCCACAAAGAGCTTACCGGCTGCACCCTGGGACACATACCCACAAAGAATCAGCTCAGGGCTGCTGTGTGATGCTGAGCCTCTGTACCATCCAACCCTGTTAGGAAGAGGCCTTGGGTCTTGTGGTTTCCCACAGTCTGCAGTCACCACCTTTTTGTCATGAGGAAGGCAGGTTCACACCAGGGATGGAGAGGACCCTCTGGGATTGAGGGGTTCAGAGAATGAGCTCTCATATCTGGGTCCCAGGAATGGCCATCGTCTGACCAACCCTGATCACCTTTGGTCCTGGTGACTTTTCTATCCTGCCCCATGGGGGCTTCAGGGTAAATCCAAGAACACAGTGGGAGACCCCTGGACCCCGTCATCTTTGCCATCTCTCAGCACCTACTGTGGGGTACTGGATCTTGAAGAGAGAGTAGAGGTCTTCCTTTCACCCTGCCAACAGCAACCCCTATTATGGTCCTTCTGAACATCCTGGTCCTTACCCCAAACCTCCTCTCCTATTGGCAGCTGCCACGCCTCCTCTCTCTCCCCAGCTTCCCACCCTTGTGGGCCACCAGGGCTCCCTTTCCACCCCACAGACCTCTTTATCTCCCTACCCCAACCCTAGTCATGGGTCCTCAGTTACACCCTCTCATGTCCACTTTGGTTCTCTCACCTGGCACGTAGGCCTACCTCAGAGGACCCCCTCAGGACCCTCCCTGCTCCCTGAAAGTGCTCCTGCCCCCACACAGGGTTCTGTCACAACATCCCTGTTAGGGCAGAACTGGAACTCTCTCAGACAGATGCAGATGAAACTCCAGACCCAGGCTGAGAGTCCAGGGCAATTCACCTAGGGCTGGAGGAGGCAGAGTGGGATTCCTGAAGGAGGTGCTGGGGTGTCACCCCAGGAGATGGGAGGACAGAGAAAGGACCGTGAGAAGGACAAGGGTAGTGTTAGCGCTGGGGGTGCGCCGACTGCGGTCCTCTAGGTGTTGGCATCTGGCCCCAGCTCTGTCCCACCCTGGCTGGAGGGCCCCAGCCAGGGATCTACCTTCTTGGTGCTTCAGTGTCTTCATCAGTGACAGAGGCAACAGGGCTTTCTTCCAAGGGTGCTAGTGGGGATTAAATGAGATAGCACATAAGAAAGAAGTGCTTAGGATACTGCAAGTCAGATCTGTGATTACCTGAAACTTAGAGCCCCGTGCACTGAGCACCAGATGACGCCTTGCAAGTGGTCTCACTAAGCCCTGCCTGTGACTTGGGAAGCATCTTCAGCCTCATACTCAATAGCAGTCCAAGTCTTGAAGACTGGATCCCACTTATCATCCAGTCCTTAAAGCCCAGGCTCTGCTCTACAAACTCTGACCCATCAACCACTGTGCCTGACCGTGCATGAGCCCAGGGACTGGGCTTTGCAAGTGTGTCCCACTGTACCCTGTGAGAGCCAGACCTAGCAGTCTCCAGGTGAACTTCTGTTGGAAACAGATGCTTGGTGCCACGAAGAAAAATCAGCACTGAGACAAAGGATCTCTCAGCAAAGCAATTTTTACTTTTTTACTTCCTGCACTGCAGGAAGGATACCCTCACTAGCCATCTTCCCACAAGAGTACAACGAACAAAGGAAAATCAGACATATTTATCCCTTAAGCATTTGGGGTTGTCCTTACTGCTATGTCTGATCTCCATTGGTTGGAGCCAGATCTCAATCTAAACTAAAACTCGATTGGCTAACAACTTAAAACTTTTCTAAACAGGTAAGGGGCATAGGATGCAAGCGGGGACATGCCTGTGAGTACCTCCAGCACAGATATCTTGGTTAAAGTACAAGGACATAGAATATACTAAGTGTCTGTAAGCATGGCTTGTCTAACAGCTATGTAGGATAGGGCTTAACAGAGTTATTAGCAAATTTATTATTTAACAAGAAAGGAACCTTTCTTTTTCTTTTTTTTTGAGACAGAGTCTCACTCTGCCACTAGACACCAGGCTGGAGTGCAGTGGCACAATCTCAGCTCACTGCAACCTCCGCCTCCCGGGTTCAAGCAATTATCCTGCCTCAGCCTCCCAAGTAGCTGGGACTACAGGCGCACACCACCATGCCCAGCTAATTTTTGTATTTTTAGTAGAGACGGGGTTTCACCATGTTGGCCAGGATGGTCTCGATCTCTTGATATCTTGATCCACCCGCCTCGGCCTCCCAAAGTGCTGGGATTACAGGCTTGAGCCACTGCGCCTGGCCCCAAGAAGGGAAACTTTAAAGAAGAACTTTTTTACTTCCCACCGCTTCCCAGAGCAGTCCTTGATTCAACACCTTCCTCGTCCCACAACAGATTGACTGCCCCTTTGCAGGCTCTTGGTTTATTCAAATCTGTAGAACAGAGATGGATGTGGTCAAAAATGGGACTAGAGGGATCTCCAAGAAGTTGGAGAATGGGTGTCCTCTTGGGGCTGGGTGGAAACCAGGAGGACAGATTGCCACATGGGGTGCTGGCCATGGCACTCTCCCTACTGTCAAAAAGTGGGGCTGATCTCATTGGTGGGTGGGGGTGGGCTTTATTGTCCCTCCACGCACAGTACTTGTATTCTTATGAAATAGAACCTACCTTCCCCTGTGGTATCTTGCATAATGGTATGTTCATTTCTGGTACCCACAATGGTGTGTTCCATCCTCCACACCTCATCTCCCCTCCTCCCCCCGCCCACCTGCACACTAACAGGAGGTGAGACCCAAGAGGGGCCAGCTATTTCATACTTAGGTCCTGTGAATTACTCTGATGGTTCCCAAACTTTAGTGTGCAGTTTTGCGAGTTTTGCAGGTTTCCTAGATTGACCTCTTAGAGTATGTTTCTTTGTCTTTCCTGCCTTTAACTTGCTGGGGTCTTTTGTTGCAACCCTTAAGAAGCTAAACTGTGTGCTAAGAGCTGCCTTTGTGTATAGAGATGTAGGTGGCAGTGTGGTGTTTTTTTTTCTTTTTCTTTTTCTTTTTTTTTTCTGCTGGCCCTCTGTGACTGACGCCGACACGGAGCCCTGGCCCTTGTTGACATCACTGATGCACACCCACTGCCCATCAACCGACTCTTTCCACAGGGTCACCTTATTGTCTCCACCGGAGACGGCCAGGATGTTGGCTGTGATGGACCAGCTCACATGCCACACCACATCATTGAACTTGTGCAGCAATTTGGGGGACCATGTATTGCCTGAGGCATCATCACAGGTCCAAATGAACACACGACCATCCTGGGAGCAGCTGGTGATGGTGCTGGTGGGCAGGCCGATGGAGGGAGCCCAGGCCACGTCTCAAACCCAGTCACTGTGCGCTTCCAGCTTTTGCTCCTCCTTCCACTGGCCATCCTCCTCCTCCTTCCACAGCTTGATGAGGTTGTCAAAGCCACCTGATGCAAACTTCTTGATGTAATTGGGTTTCTGCCCCGATGGCTGGTCTATGAGGCTTCCAGGTACAACAGCAGGGGCCCAGCTGACGGCATTGCAGCCAATGGTGTGAGCGTTGTTGATCTTCTTTACTTCCCATTGACTTTCCCGGTGTAAGTCAGCAGGGAGATGGCCCCATCTGAGCTCCCACAGGCCAGGATCAGGCACACTGAGTTCACTGAGGAGTCGTGTCCCATGTGCTCGTGGCTCTTCTCGCAGGTGCCATTTTCCTCTCTCCAGATAATGACTTTCCAGTCATAGGAGCACAATGCCAGGATGTTGCCATACATGGGGTGAGCCCAGGCCACTTGCCACACAGGACCCTCATGACCCCTGAGGTCGGTGATGAGGATCTGCCCTCCATTGCGCACATCGAAGATTTTGACAGACCTGTCTGATGAGCAGGTTGCCAGGCGGGTGCCATAGTAGTCCATCTGGGCGTCATGAATCATGTCCTCATGGGAGGTATCCACAGTGTTAATTACTGACACCATGACTGCGGCTGTGGTTGCTCCAGGTCTCAGACGTGGCAGCTCCTTTTCTTTCTTTTTTTTTTTAATAGATCCAATTGGCTTTTATTTGTGATTCACAAATCATGGCAGCTTCCATTCTACAAAATATAGTGATAGCTCCCACTGAGCAATACAATAGTAGAACAGTGGGTTCGTGGGAATCCAGGAACAGAAGAATAGAAATAAATTGATTGGTTGATTTCAGAATACTTCATATTACTTTTTTCTAAGAGTTAAAGCAGAAAGGACTTTCCTACTATGCTGACTCAGACAGCCTGGACTCTCCTGTTTTTAGGAAAAATTTGTCTCTTCTGGGATCTACCTGCTTCCTCAGTGTTTCAGTGTATGTGGCATTTAGCATGAAACTAAACACCTACAAATGGAGTCCCATTCTGAAGTACATTTGAAGTACTCTCAGTCTCACTGAGTCACTTATCCCTATGCGTGTCCTGGGAGCTGGGAGAATCTCATTGGTGGGCGGGGGTGGGCTTTATTGTCCCTCCACACACAGTACTTGTATTCTTATGAAATAGAACCTCCCTTCCCCTGTAGTATCTCACATAATGGTGTGTTCATTTTGGTACCCACAATGGTGTGTTCTATCCGCCACACCTCATCTCCCCTCCTCCCCCTCACCTGCACACTAACAGGACGTGAGACCCAAGAGGGGCCAGCTATTTCATACTTAGGTCCTGTTAATTACTGGGATGGTTACCAAACTTTAGTGTGCGTCAAGAATCACCTAGAGAGGTTGTTAAAACACAGATTGCTATGGGGCCTCACCTTTCAGTTTCTGATTCAGTGGGTCTGAGGTGGGGCCCAACACTTTTTTTTTTTTTCTTTTTCTTTCTTTTTGTTTTGTTTTTGAGACAGAGTCTCGCTCTGTCACCCAAGGCTGCAGTGCAGTGACCGAACTCGGCTCACTGCAACTTCTGCCTCCCAGGTTCAAGTGATTTTTGTGCCTCAGCCTCCCAAGAAGCTGGGACTACAGGCGCATGCTACCACTCACGCTAATTTTTGTATTTTTAGTAAGGATGGGGTTTTACCATATTGGCCAGTCTAGTCTGGAACTCCCACCTCAGGTGATCTGCACACCTCAGCCTCCCAAAGTGCTGGGATTACAGGCGTGAACGACCGAGCTCAGCCAAGACTGCATTTCTAACTGTACCCAGCCGCCCTTCCACACAACTAAATTGACTTGTATTCCCATTTTCCTCCACTGTATTACTAGTAGACCAGCCTTTCCCCATCTTTTTCTCCCTCTCTCCCCAACAACACACCCAGATAAAGTCTTATCACCAGACCCTGAAGATCTTAAAGGGAGCAAAGGTCTAAGCATCCAGTCCACCCACAGAGCTCCTGCCCCATGAGTGGTGACTATGCCAGTCAACAAACTTTTCTTCTCCTGCACCACTGATGCATAGCATCATAGCAGCACCTATCAAAATGAAAAATCCTTAGATGTAAGCCCTTAGAATGTTACATCGATGGAGGCAGGGGCATTTTTCTGTCCAGTTTCCTCAGTCTCCCCAGTGTCCACCACACAGCAGGAACTCACTGCATGATCGTTGAATGACTGAACTCTTTCTCCCGGCAATTCCACTTAAAAGAATGTAGAATGAAGAAACACACACATAGCACAGAGCTTAGTATACAAGGAAGATAGTGGCAAACAATCGGGGGAAAACCTCTTATAAATGTCCATCGACAGTCAATGATCATTGGATGGTAAATGAACAATGAGAGATTTGTGTTATATCAGGGAGCGTTCACTGGCCATGGAACAGAAAGAGGGGACCAGACTATACTGCTGTGCTAGTCAAAGGAATCTTCTTCAGGACAGGTTCTTAATGGGAGAAGGAGGAAAGTTCAGAGTGGGACCTGGGGGTGGGGGTGGGGGGGGGGGGGGGGTGGGGGTGTGTGTGTGTGTGTGTGTGTGTGTTTAAATACAGAGAAATGTATTTGAAGAAAACAAGGAAACACCCAGATCTCACCCCAGTGGTAAGCCGGGAAGGGAGAATGGCCTGTGTAGTCTGTGTACAGATGTACTAATGCAGTCTTATTTTTTTTTTTGAGACAGGGTCTCAATCTGTGTCACCCAGGCTGAGTGCAGTGGTATGATCACAGCTCACTGCAGCCTCGATCTCCTGGGCGCTAGAGATCCTCCCACCACAGCCTCCCAAGTAGCCAAGGCTACAGGCATGTGCCACCCCACCTGGCCACTTTTTAAATTTTTTGTAAAGACAGGATCTGACTGTGTTGCCCAAGCTGGTCTTGAACTCATGAGCTCAAGTGATCCTCCCACCTTGACCTCCCAAAGTTCTGGGATTGCAGGTATGAGCCAACCTGCCCAGCCTATTGGAGTCTTTTACACCAGGCCCATATTCGAGTATTATTTGAGTAACTATAAAGCAAAGTCATGTGATGAAAGCAACCCCTGCACCACAAAGGACTTTTGTGTGAGGGTATCTGGAGGATGTCCAGGAACAGGGTTCTCAAAGTTACATGCCCCAAGGGCCAGACAATGTGCATAAGAGAACCCAGCTCATCTCCAGGTAAGGAAGATCAGCACAATGATTATGTTAAATGTTCCCTGCCAATCACCCTCTGGAGTGAATACTAACAAAAGTTGGAGCTGGTGCAGATTCCAGCTTCTCCTCCTCTTATTAGCTGTGTGACTGGGGATCATTCCCTTGCCCTCTATGTGTCTTAATCTTCTCCACTGTGAAACAGAGTCAGTCCTCATAGATTGTAGTAAAGAGTAAATGAGGTGATCCCAGTAAGACACATCTTAGCTGTGAAGTGAGTCCTTGGTTAAACCATATATATATAGTCCATGTACAGATGTACTAATGGAGTCTTATTTTTCTGAGCCTTATATATATATGCACACACACACAAGTTCTCACAAGACCTGGCACAGAATAAATGTGAGATAAACATTAGCCAGTATTATTGTCTTTTTTTTTTTTTTTTTGAGAGAGTCTCACTCCGTTGCCCAAGCTAGACTGCAGTGGCATGATCTTGGCTCACTGCAACCTCTGCCTCCTGGGTTCAAGTGATTCTCCTGCTTCAGCAACTCCCCCCATCGAGTAGCTGGGACCACAGGTGTCTGCCAGCATACCCGGCTGACTTTTTTATTTTTAGTAGAGGCAGGGTTTCACCACGTTGGCCAGGCTGGCCTTGAACTCCGACCTCAAGTGATTTGCCAGTCTCAGCCTCCCAAAATGCTGAGATTACAGGCATGAGCCACCGCACCCAGGTGTTTTTTGTCGTTATTGTTTCCAGAGATGCTCTATTTTGATGGTCAGTTAACTCCTTTAATACTGATAACATCCCTGGGTGGTGGTTATTATTATTAATCACTGTTTTACAGATGGTTAAACTGAGGCACTGTTCATCAGCTGACTTACTCAAACTGACTTACCAGGGCCAGAGGAGAAAAGCTAGTACTTATGTCCAGGTCTGTCTGGCCCCAAAGCTCCTGCCTATATGCCTGGCTGTGCCTTATTCCATGGCAATATCAGTGATAGTGGTAGTCACTGAGGTGATAAAGGTAGCCAAAGCTGCACAAAGACCCCTGAAAGAAGTTCAATCCTCACAACATGCTGAAGAAAGACTAGACATTTGAAGTACTCTCAGTCTCTCTGAGTCACTCCTCCCTGTGCATGTCCTGGGAGCTGGGAGAATCCATCCTATGGGTTCTGTCTTCAAGGGCCATCTGAGCTACTTACAGAATCATGTCCAAAGCTGAATTGAGCAACACCCATCTCTTTCTGCACTGCTGGGCAGGGCATGCTGATGGCATCTGTTCTAGGGACTTTCTACCCCTGGGCCCAGCTGACCCTTCATGAGCTACTTCCTGGCACTCTCCCCTTCAAGTGGCTCCAACAGCCCACATTCACCCCTGCTTCTATTAATAGACCAGTGAATAAGGAGACCTAGATACAAAGGGGTTAAACAGCTTGCCCAGGGACCCACCAAAGCCTGGATTTACATACTGCGCTTTCTGATGCTAGGTGTCTTGTCCTAAAACAACATTCTATTCTGCCTCTAGGAGTAGGTACTCTTTAATTGATGCCCTCATGTCGGGTACTTTACACATGATACATCTTCATCATCATAATTGGTCATTGTCATGATAGCAACAGCTGTTAAATTTTTACACTAACAGAACATGAGGAGTTTCCTTCAAACTCTTCATCACAGGTCACACAAACACACATACATGAGAAAGATTGCCAACTCTCTGAACACAGCATTCCAAGCCTAATTCAAGACTGACCCAGGAATCACTTCAGGCTTGCTACTCCATGATAAAGTAATAAGGTCTAAATTTATCTTCCCACTCTAAATAACCAAAATAAATAAATAAATAAAATGGAAGAAACAGTTTTAGGATACGGTACAATAGGCGGTGCAGGCATTGACACACTAGAGAAAGGGGGAAATGGGGTAAGTACTAAAATTGTCCCAAATGTACTGCTTGGAGAGAGTTTCCAGACATCAGTGCAGGAAAAGGGAACCCAAACAGAGGCCAGCAGTCTCCCAGAGTTGAGGAAACAGAGCTGATTATTCTGTGAGGCCAAGACAGCTAGAACTCATAGAGCAGAGGTCCTGAGAAAGATAGCTGCATGGAGAGGAAAGAGCTGCAGAGAGAGAGTGAGTTCTGGAAATCTGCCAAGGGTCCTGTTGAGTCTTCAGCTGAATTCTGATCAGCATAAGTGTGTAAGGAAACCACCCAAGCCTGGAAAAACAGCCAACGAAAAGGAGTGGGTGGAACAACCCCAGAACTCACAAAGGGATAGAAATAGTTTATCTTCTCACCTGCCAGAGTGGGAAAAACTTTATAACATGCAGGCTTCTGGATAGAGTACTCAAAAAGACACTACCTCATGTGTTAAGCCATTCTTGTATTGCTATAAAGAAATACTTGAGGCTGGGGAAAAGAGGTTTAATTGACTCACAGTTTTGCAAGCTTTACAGGAAACATTGTGATGGCATCTGCTTCTGGTGAGGCCCCAGGAAAGCTTTCAATCATGGCAGAAGGCAACAGGGAGCCAGTATGTCACATGGTAAGAGTGGGAGCAAGAGAGAGAGAGCAGGGCGGTGCCACACACTTTTAAATGACCAGATATCTTGAGAACTAAATGAACAAGAACTCACTTATCACCAAGGGAATCTGGCTAAACCGTTCATGAGGGATCCACCCCCATGATCTAACTACCTCGCATGAGGCTCCACTTCCAATATTGTGAATCACATTTCAACATGAGATTTGAAGGGTGCAATCATCCAAACTATGTCATTCTGCCCCGGCCCCCCAAATCTCATGTCTTTCTCACACTTCAAAATACAATTATGCCTTTTCAATAATTCCCTAAAGTCTTAACTTGTTGTAGCATTAAATCAAGTCTCAAGTCTCATCTGAGACTCAACTCCTTCCACCTATAAGCCTGGAAAATCAAGTTATTTACCTCCTAGATACAATGTTGGTACAGGCATTGGGTAAACATTCCCATTCCAAAAGGGAGAAATCAGCCAAAAGAAAAGGGCAACAGGGGCTGGGCATGGCAGTACATGCCGGTAGTCCCAGCTACTCAGAAGGCTGAGGCAGGAGGATTACTTGAGCCCAGGAGTTTGAGGCTGTAGTGAGCCATGATTGTGCCACTACACTTCAGCCTGGGCAACAGAGTCAGATCCTGCCTGAAAAAATAAAATAAAATAAAATATAAAGGGGCAGTAGGCCCCAAGCAAGCCCAAAACCCAGCAGGGTAGTCATTAACCCTTAAATATCCAACATAATCCTTGACTCTATGTCTTGCATCCAGGCACACTGGTGGGAGGGGTGGGCTCCCAAGGCTATGGGCAGCCCAGCCCCTGAAGCTTTGCAGAATACAGCCCCTGTGGCTGCTCTTACAGGTTGGAGTTGAGTGCCTGAAATTTTTCCAGGCTCAGGGTACAAGCTACCCATGACTCCACCATTTTGGGGACTGGATGACAGTGACCCCATTCTCACAGCTCCACTAGGCAGTGCCCCAGTGGAGACTCTATGTGGGGGCTCTAAACCTACATTTCCCCTCTGCACTGACTTAGTAGAGGTTCTCTGTGGGGACTCTGCCCCAGGCTTTCTCATATATCCTTTAAAATCTAGATAGAAGCTGCCAAGCCTCCTTACTCTCACATTCCACGAACCTACAGGCTTAACATTATATAGAAACCACGAAGGCTTATGGTTTGCACCCTTTGAAGCAGCAAAACAAGCTGCACATGGGGCTCTTTGAGCCATAGCTGGAGCTGGAGCAGCAGGGATGCAGGGAGCAGTATCCCAAGGCCTGGCCCCCCAAATCCTTTCCTCCTAGGCCTCTGGGTCTGTGATGGAATGGGCTGCCACAAAGATCTCTGAAATGTCTTCAAGGTCTTTTTCACACAGCCTTAGATATTAACACTTGGCTTCCCTTTAGTCATGCCAAATCTCTCTAGCAAATTGTTACTCCACAGGCCTCTTATAGTCCTCTACTGAGAAAACTTTTTCTTTCTCTGCTACATGGCTAGGCTGTAAATTTTCCAAACCTTTACACTCTGCTTCCCTTCTGTCGTTGTTGCTTTCTCTGCTTCCCTTTTAAATATAAGTTCCAACTTTAACTTACTCCTTTGCTCCTGTATCTGATCATACAATGTTAGAAGCAGCCAGGCTGATTTTTGAATGCTTTACTGCTTAGAAATTTCTTCTGCCGGATACCCTCAGTCATCACTTAAGTTCAACCTTCCACAGATACCTAGGAAATGGATACAATGCGGCCAGGCTCTTTGCTAGGCCATAACACAGGTGACCTTTACTCCAGTTCCCAAAACATCCTTCATTTCCAACTGAGACCTCTTCAATCTGGCCTTCACTGTCTATATTTCTTTCTTTCTTTCTTTCTCTTTCTTTCTTTCTTTCTTTCTTTCTTTCTTTCTTTCTTTCTTTCT
>NW_022437104.1:37320-65094 GCF_009761245.1 Sapajus apella
TCTTTCTTTCTTTCTTTCTTTCTTTCTTTCTTTCTTTCTTTCTTTCTTTCTTTCTTTTTCTTTCTTTCTTTCTTTCTTTTTCTTTCTTCTTTCTTTCTTTCTTTCTCTCTCTCTCTTTCTTTCTTTCTTTTTCTTTCTTTTTTAGAGACAGAGTTTTTCTACGTTGTCTAGGCTGCTGTTGAACTCCTGACCTCAAGCAATTCTTCCACCTCAGCCTCCCAAAGTGCTAGGATTATAGGTATGAGCCACTGTGTCTGCCCTGTACATATTTATATCAGCATTTTGGACATGACTACTTAATAAGTCTCTAAGAATTTCCAAACTTTCCTTCATCTTCCTGTCTTCTTCTAAGCCCTCAAAACTCTTCCAACCTGTACCTGTTACCCAGTTCCAGAACCATTTCGACATCTTCAGGTATCTTTCTAGCAATGCTCCACTCTTTGGTACCAATTTTCTGTGTTAAGCCATTCTTACATTGCTATAAAGAAATATCTGAGGCTAAGTGATTTACACAGAAAAGATGTTTAACTAGCTCATGGTTATGCCAACTGTATAGGAAGTATGGTTCTGGCATCTGCTTCTGGTGAGGCCTCAGGAAGCTTACAATCATGGCAGAAGGCAACAGGTAGCCAGCATGTCATATTGTGAGGATAGGACCAAGAGAGAGGGCGAAGGTGCCACACACTTTTCGACAACCAGATCTCGTGTGAACTAATTGAGCAAGAACTCACTTATCGCCAAGGGGATGTTGCTAAACTATTCATGAGGGATTGTCCCCCATGATTCAACCACCTCCTACCAGGCCCCACCTCCAACATTGGGAATCACATTTCAACATGAGATTTGAAGGGAACAAACATCCAAACCATATCACCTCAGTAGTGAGACAAATAGTCAGTAAATACTGCTCTTATTCCATCTAACAGCGCTTGAAAGCAAGGCTCAAAAGAATTAAACTGTTTCCAAGTAGTTTAACTGCATCTTAGGACAAAGCCTGAAATCATGTCAAGAATGATAATTATTTAAAAAGAATATTTTTTTGGCGACAGGATCTAATTCTGTCACTCAGGCTGGAGGGCAGTGGCACATGCATAGCTCAGTATAAACTTGAGCTCCTTGGGCTCTGCTTTGGCTCAAGTGGGAGGCCTCCCACCTTAGCCACCCAAGGAGGCCATTTAGTTCAAAGGAAGCTAAAGTTCAAAGCTGAAGTGAGCTATGGTCATATCATTGCATTCCAGCAAGGTGGCAGAGTGAGACCCTGTCTATAATTTAAAAAGAAAAGAAAAGCACACCAAGTCACATTATAATCAAAATGTTTGAAAGCTGTAAAACGGAGGAAGTCTTAAAAGCAGCCAGATTTTTTAAAGCCTCATTATATAAAGTAGAACAAAGATAAAAATGTGACAGCACATGTCAATTCAGAAACAACAGAAACCAGAAAACAGTGGAGCAACATCATTAATGTAGTGAAAGAAAGGAATTGTCAAACTAAAATTGAAAACAGAGATAAAATAATTTTCAATAACAAAGACAAAATGTTGACATTTTTAAAGTTATAAAGCTAAAAGAATTTATCAGCACACCTGCAGCATTTAAAAAAATGGCTTAAAAAGTCTGTCAGCTAGAGTGAAAATGATACTATATCAGATGGAAATTAGGGCATGCACAAAGAAATAAAAAGTACCAGAAATGAGGCTGGGCACTGTGGCTCATTCCTGTAATCACAGCACTTTGGGAAGCTGAGGCAGGCAGATTGCTTGAGGTTAGGCATTGAAGACCAGCCTGGGCAGCATGGTTAAACCCTGTCTCTACTAAAGAATACAAAAATTATCTGGGCATGGTGTACTTGGGAGTTAAAAATTAAAAAAAATTTTTAATTAAGTTAAGAATTAAAAAAAATATTCTTTTTAAATAATTATCATTCTTGACATGATTTCAGGCTTTGTCCTAAGATGCAGTTAAACTACTTGGAAACAGTTTAATTCTTTTGAGCCTTGCTTTCAAGCGCTGTTAGATGGAATAAGAGCAGTATTTACTGACTATTTGTCTCACTACTGAGGTGATATGGTTTGGATGTTTGTTCCCTTCAAATCTCATGGGTACTTGGGAGGCTGAGGCAGGAGGATTGCTTGAACCTGGGAGGTAGAGGTTGCAGTGAGCTGAGATGGTGCCACTGCACTCCAGCCTAGACAATATAGGGAAACTCCATCTCAAAAAACAAAAAAAAAAAGCACCAGAAATGATAAATATGTGTGTAAATATAAAACACCGATTTTCTTATTTTTAAAATAACTTTTTAAATTAATTGACATTTTGAGGCAAAAATAATATATTGTTGAGTTTATAACATAAGTAAAAGTAAAATGTATTCCAACAAGGACAAAAGCCTGGAAGGAGTGAAATGAAATTATACACTTACAAATTTCTTATACTCTATTTGAAGTAGTATACTATTACTTAAGAGTGATAAATTGTAAATGTGTATTATAAACCCTGAATCAACTACTCAAAAATAAAAGTACAGCACATACGCCAACAAATCAGCAATAGAAATAAAATAGAATCATAAAAATACTATATTAATCCAAAACAAAGCATAAAAAGAGGATAATGGGCCGGGCGCGGTGGCTCACACCTGTAATCCCAGCACTTTGGGAGGCCGAGGTGGGTGGATCATGAGGTCAAGAGATCGAGACCATCCTGGTCAACATGGTGAAACCCCGTCTCTACTAAAAATACAAAAAATCAGCTGGGCATGGTGGCGCATGCCAGTAATCCCAGCTACTCAGGAGGCTGAGGCAGGAGAATTGCCTGAACCCAGGACGCGGAGGTTGCGGTGAGCCGAGATTGCGCCATTGCACTCCAGCCTGGGTAACAAGAGTGAAACTCCGTCTCAAAAAAAAAAAAAAAATAGAAAACAAATAACAAAATGGAATATGTAAGTCCAAATAGATCAATAATCACATTAAATGTAAAAGTTCTAAATGCCCCCATTGATAGACAAAGATTGTCAGGTTTAAAGAGCAAAATTCAACTACAGTATATGCTGCCTAGAAGAAACCCAATTTGAATATAAAGACACAAATAGGTTAAAGTAAAAAGATGGACCACTCAGGGAATTCTACTTGCAGGATGGCAATGCAAAGAGCTCTGTGGACCTGTTCACCAGTGAAACTAGTAAAAAATATTTTCTTAAAAAATAAAACATTTGGCTGGGTGCAGTGGCTTACACCTGTAATCCCAGCACTTTGGGAGGCCGAGGTGGGCGAATCACAAGGTAAGGAGATCGAGACCAGCTGGCCAACATGGTGAAACCCTGTCTCTACTAAAAATACAAAAAAAAAAAAAAAATTAGCTGGGTGTGGTGGTGCACACCTGTAGTCCCAGCTACTAGGGAGGCTGAGGCAGGAGAAGAGCTTGAACCCAGGAGGTGGAGAGTACAGTGAGCCAAGATCGTGCCACTGTACTACAGCCTGGGCAACAGTGTGAGACTCCATCTCTAAATAAATAAATAAATAAAGTAAGATAAAACATTTAAAATTTACAAAATATGTCCTAAGGGCATATAATAAATAAACATGTGTTCAATGAAATCTACTAAATCTCAGTAAAAATAGTGAGAGTCTGTTGCATTTAAGCCATGATCCACTCTCCCAGCTCAGCTAGATGGAAACTCCACTCTAGGAGGATGTGATTAAAAATATGGGTCAAGAACCTCAGTTCTTGACTCCCTCTCCCTTCAGCTCTCAATCAAGAGATACAGTATCTCACTGGAAGGGGCAGGACACCAGCATTTCTCATCCCACCCAAATCCAAGTTGCAGAGATTAAATTCCTTGTAAGGGTGTCTGAGGATTCAGGAGCTGCCTTCCTCCACCTAACCCCCATTCATAAAGTGGAAGCCTCACCCCAGGCAAAACAGGCTGAGAATACTAGAGCAACAACAGCCTTTGCCCCAGGTCACTCAAAAGAGGTGGTTTCAGTTGAGAAAAGCAGAAGCTACTAACCCTACACAGTGTTTTGAGCAGATAGATCAGAGATTTTGCCCAGGGAATGAGGCAGTCCATAAGAAGATAAAACTCCAAAGTTATCCTCAAAGGAACCAACTTTATTTGAAACAGTGTGAGAGAGTTCAGACTTAAGAGAACTCTAAAAAACTGTAGAGTTTGCTAGTAAACTAAAAGGAGGATGGTAACTTCATGAGACCAACAAACAAAACTGACTGGGGGCTCTAGACAGAGCAATTAGGCAAGAAAAAGAAATAAAAGCTATCTAGATTGGAAAAGAAGAATCAAAATGACTTCTATTTGCAAATAGTGTGCTCTTATAAATAGAAAGTCCTAAGGAAGCCACCAAAAAACTATTAGAGCTTACAAATGACTTCAGAAAGTTTGCAGGATAAAAGGTCAACATACCAAAATGAAATGTATTTCTATATCCTAGCAATAAGCAACGCCAAAATTAAATCAAAGAAACAATTCAATTTGCAATAGCATTAAAAACAATAAAATACTTAGGAATAAATTTAACAAAAGAATTGTAAGACCATACACTGAAAACTACAGAATATTACTGAAAAAAATTAAAGAAGACCTAAATAAATGGAAAGACATTCCACGTTTATGGAACAGAAGACTTCATGCTGTTAAAATGGAAATACTTCCCAAACTGATCTATTATTTCAATTCAATCTCTTTCAAAATTTTAACTGCACTTTTTGTGGAAATTGTCAAACTAATTCTAAAATTCATATGAAGTTGCAAGGGAGCTAGAATAACCAAAACACTCTTTAAAAAGGTGAACACAGTCAAAGGATTCACACTTTTTGATATCAAAACTTATTATGAAGAAACAATTATCAGGAGCGTGGTACTGTTAGCAGGGGCAAATCTGTATGGGTTTCCAGCAACCTCAGTTCTTGACTCCTCAGAACCAAGAATTTGACCAAGGGGCATAAGGCACAGTGAGAGACTGAAGCAAGTTTTAGAGCAGGAGTTAAAGTTCATTAGAAAGCTTTATCACAGCTGTAATCCCAGCACTTTGGGAGGCTGAGACGGGTGGATCACCTGAGGTCAGGAGTTTGAGACCAGCCTGGCCAACACAGCGAAACCCTGTCTCTACTAAAAATACAAAATTAGCTGGGCGTGGTGGCACCTGCCTGTAATCCCAGCTACTCAGGAGGCTGAGACTGGAGAATCACTTGAACCTGGGATGCGGAGGTTGCAGTGAGCCAAGGTCACACCCTTGCACTCCAGCCTGGTGGTCAACAAGAGTAAAACTCCGCCTCAAAAAATAAATAAATAAATAAAGCTTTTTAGAGCAGGAATAAAAGTAAAGTACGCTTAGAAGGAGGTCAAGCAGGTGACTTGAGAAATTAAAGTGCACTGTTTGACCTTTGACTTGGGGATTTATATGTTGGCATGCTTCTGGGGTGGGGCAGGGGGTTGCAACCCTTCTCCCCTGATTCTTCTCTTGGGGTGGGCTGTTTACATGTTCAGTGGTCTGACAGCACTTGGGAGGGGCCGTATGCACAATGTGTTTACAGAAGTTGTATGCATGCACACTTGAGGCATTTTTTCCTTACCACTCCAGTGTTCCTAGAGGAAGGTCATTATACCAGTTAAACTCCACCATTTTGCCTCTTAATGCACATGCTTGAGCTCACTCATCCAACTCCTGAGATCTTACTGGGAAGCTGCTGATCACAAGTTTCAGGTTTTTTCTATCTACTGGGAGACTGCCTTTCCCTGGCACTGGCTCCAACTAATTATTATTTTAGAGAGCCAGTTTAACAACTGCCTGACCATCACCTTGATGGTCACCTGACATTCCTGGTTGGGGAGGACGGGGAAGCGGGGAGGGCTCTCCTGCCCTGCTCATGTCTGCATGACTGCCTACTGTAACAATATTGTCATAAGGATAGATATAGATCACTGGAATAAAACTAAAAATCCAAAAATAAACTCTCACATTTATGGTCAATTGATTTTGGACAAGGAGGCCAAAACAATTCAATGGCAAAGAATATTCTTTTCAACAAATGGTGCTGAGACAACTGGATAACCACAGGCAAAACAATGAAGTTAGACCTCTGTCTCACACCTGTGGAGGCCAAGGCCCTTGGTCTCCTAAAGGCTCACTGAAAAAATCACTGACATAAGGCAGATTGACTAATAGGAGAAAAGGCATACACATTTGTTTAATGTGTGTACACAGGAGCCTTCAGAATGAAGACCCAACCTCCCAATGCAGTTCAGAAGTTTACATACCATCTTGAGGTTACAGAAAGGATGCAGGCTCAGAGCATGGCCAAAAACAGATTTTACTGGCAAAACAGGTTATGAAAGGGAGAAAGGAAGAGGCCTGGCTAGCAAAGAGAATCTTGTTATGTAAATGAAACCTTACAGCAGTCCTCAGAGAGAATAGATGGTGAATGTCTCTTTTAAGACTTTTAGGCCAGGCATGGTGACTCATGCCTGTAATCCCAGCGTTTTGGGAGGCTGAGATGGGCAGATTGCTTGAGCCCAGGAGTTCAAGACCAGCCTGGGCAATATAGTGAGACCTTGTCTCTACAAAAAATTAACTGGGCATGGTCGTGCATGTCTGTAGTTCCAGCTATTCGGGAAGCTGAGGTAGGAGAACCACGTGAGCCCAGGAAGTCGATGCTGCAGCGAGATGAGATCACACCACTGTACTTCAGCCTGAGCAATGGAGTGAGACCTTGCCAGAAGCCAGAAAGGAAGGCAGGAAGGAAGGCAGGCAGGCAGGAAGGAAGGAATCTTTAATGGTGTCAGACTCTCAGTTAATCTCTCCTAGATCCAAGAAAAGCCTAGAAAGGGAGGGCTTGGCTACATTAATGGGGATTCTCTACAGATAATAAATTTCTCACACAAAAGACTGCTTTGCAAGGCCATTTCAGTCTGTGACAACCACTTTGAATTATGCCAAAGAAATATGATTTTGGGGTAAAATATTTTTATTTCCTTCATACCATGTACAAAAATTGGCTCCAAATGGATCAAAGATTAAAGAACTAAAATTCTTAGAAGAAAACATAGGCATAAAACTTTGTGACCATGGCTAACCATGACGTGATTACACGTCTATAATCCCAGCACTTTGGGAGGCCAAGATGGGAGAATCACTTGAGGCCAGGAGTTCAAGACTAGCTTGGGCAACATAGTGAGACCACATTTCTAAAAAAAAAAAAAAAAAATAGCTGGGTGTGGTAGCACTCACCTGAAGCCGGAGGATCGCTTGAGCCCAGGAATTTGAGGCTGCAGTGAACTAATATAGTGCCTCCGCACTCCAGCCTGGGTGACAGAGATAGACCCTGTCTCAAACAAACAAAAAACCTTTGTGACCATGGATTAGGCAATGGTCCCTTAAACGTGACAACAAAAAGCATAAGTAATAAAAGAAAAAAATAGATTGGATGTCATCAAAATTAAAAGGACACCATCATGAACGTGAAAAAGCAACACGGAATAGGAGAAATGTTTTTGCAAATTGTATATAGATGCTCCTTGACTTACAGTGAGGTTACATCTGAATACATTCGTTATAAGTTAAAAATATCATAAGTTGGAGATACATTTAATACACCTAACCTACTGAACATCATAGCTTAGCCTTGCCCACGTTAAACATGCTCAGAACACTTACTTTAGCCTATACCTGGACAAAATCATCTACAACACAAAACCTATTTTATGCTAAGGTGTTGACTGTCTCATGTAATCTTTGGAATGCTGAACTGAAAGTGAAGAACAGAATGATTGTATTCTACTGAATATGTATTGATTTTCCATAATTGTAAAATTAAAAAATCATAAGTTGAACTATTTTAAGTTAGGGACCGCCTGTACCTGATATCTGTATTACAGAGAAAACACTTACAACTCAATAATAAAAAGACAAATGACCTTATTTAAAAGTGAGGCCAGGTGTGATAGCTCACGCCTGTAATCCCAGCACTTTGGGAGACCAAGACGAGTGGATCACAAGGTCAGGAGTTCAAGACCAGCCTGGCCAATACAAAAATTAGCTGGGCGTGATGGCAGGCACCTGTAATCCCAGCTACTTGAGAGGCTGAGTCAGAGAATTGCTAGAACCTGGGAGGCAGAGGTTGCAATGAGCCGAGATCATGCCACTGCACTCCAGCCTGGGCGACAGCGCTGGAGACTTCATCTCAAAAAGAAAAAAAAAAAAAGTGGGCAAAATATATTAATAGACTTTTATCTAAAGAAAATATATGATGACCAATATGCACATGAAAAGATGCTCAACATTCAACAGTCATCAAGAAAATGCAAAACCACATGAGGCTAGGAGCAATGGCTCATGCCTGTAATCCCAGCACTTTGGAAGGCCGAGGCAGGAAGATCACCTGAGGTCAGAAGTTCAAGACCAGCCTGGCTAACATGGCAAAACCCAGCTCTACTAAAAATATTTTTAAAATTAGCTGGGCATGGTGGTGTGCCCCTATAATCCCAGCTACTCAGGAGACTGAGGCACGAGAATCACTTGAACCCAGGAGGCGGAGGTTGCAGTGAGCCGATTTTGTGCCACTGCACTCCAGCCTGGGTGACAGAGTGAGAGTCTGTCTCAAAAACAAAAACAAACAAACAAACAAACAAAAAAACATCACGTGAATTACCACTTTATACCCACTAGAATGGCTATAATCCAAAGAGAGATTAAAAACCAGCATTAATAAGGACATGGAGAAACTGGAACACTCATACACTGCTGGTGAGAATGTAAAATGGTATAGCTGTGCTATGATATGAATGTTTGTGTCCCCCTAAAATTTATATGTTGAAAACCTAATCCCAAAGGTGATGGTGCTTATAGCAGCATTACTTTTATTATTTTTTTCTTTTTTTAAGAGACAGGGTCTCACTATGTTGCCCAGGCTGATCTCCAACTCCCAGACTGAAGAGATCCTCCCACCTCAGCCTCCCAAGTAGCTGACATTAGAGGCATGTTCCACCAAACTCAGCTTAGCATTATTAATAGCCAAAAAGTGGAAACAACCCTAATGTCTATCAACTGATAAATGAATAATATGTGATATATCCATTTAATGGAATACTACTTGGCAATTAAAAGGAATGAGGTACCAATACATGCTAGAACATGGAGGAACCTGAGAACTTTATCCTAACTGAAATCAACTATTCACAAAAGCAACCAGTCAAATCAATGACCTCAGCTTCTAACATAATAAATCAGAAAAAGAAGAGCAAATAAGATTCACAGTAAAAAGAAGAAAGGAAGTTATAAAAAATAAGATCAGAATTTAATGAATAAAGAAAAAAATAGAGACAAATCAATGACATCAAGAGTTGGTTCCTCTAGAAGATTATTAAAATTGGTAAACTCCTAGGCAGAATGATCAGGAAAAATGATCAGGGAAAAAACAGAAGACACACATCACCAATATCAAGAATGACTACAGATGCCACAGACTTTGAGAAGATCACCAGGAATATTATTGTCATACTGTGATGTATATATTTGGTTTTGTTCATGATTCCTGGCTTTCCCCTTCTGGAAGCCTTATTGTTTCCTAAGTGATTAGAGTGATAAGAATATATTTGTTGAAGTATTGTATTTAGTCTTTTGACTTTAGTTCCTGAAGTAGCACCTGAACTTAAAAATTAAAGACACTTTTTTGTTATTTACAGCAAGCCCTTCAAATATACCTGCACTTATGTTAATGAGGGAATTTTTGAAAAGCCTTTGGATATCGTAAGATGGGGGCATTGGTTGCCAGAACTAGCCAGGTGGTCAGAGGGTTGGAACTTTTAGTCTCATCCCTCAACCCTCAGGAGAGGGGACAGGGGCTAAAGGTTAAATTGATGCCAATGGCCAGCAGTTTCATGAATCATGCCTATGTCATGAAGCTTCTATATAAAATCACAAGGACAGGGTTCAGAGAGTTTGCAGATAGATGAACACTTGGAGGCACTCCAACTCCAAGGGGATAGAAGCTACTGCACTCGGGACCCTTCCAGATCTTACCTTGTGTATCTCTTCAGCTGACTGTTTATTTGTGTCTTTTAAAATATCCTTTGTAATAAACTGGTACGCCCAAGTAAATGTTTTTCTGAGTTCTGTGAGCCACTCTAGCAAATTAATCAAACTCAAGGAGTGGAGGCTGCAGGAACCCCGATTTATAGGCAGTTTATCAGAAGCACAGGTAAAATGACCTGAGGACTCAATTTTGTAAGATTGCATCCTCAACCTGGGTGATCTGATGCTAGCTCCAGGTAGATATTGTCAGAATGAAATTGAATTAGAGGACAGCCAGCTGGTGTCTACTGCAAAATTGATTGCTTGCTTGCTGGCAGGAGAAATCCCTGCACATCTGGCATGAGAAGTGTGTTGTGAGAGTACAGTGGGAGAAACTGAGTTTAGTTTTTTTCTACTCATTTGGTGTCAGTGAAGAGGGATTTGCTAGAAAGGCCCTGGTTCACAGAAACATTTGGTTTGGGAAGGGAAAGGATGAAAGGGTGAGGGATAAGAAAACTTCGATCTCTGGATGGCTACCTAGTCAGTCATCCATGGTATGACATTACAGCTAAAAAGTTACCAGTGGAATTTAGAGATGGATCCAACTCCCAGGGAGTTGGTTCACTGAATACCTAAGGAAATGCAAACTAATAAGAAAAAAAGCAAAATATTCAATCCCTTGTGTGGGAAGTAGAAAAGTTCCTTTTTAAAGTTTCCTTTCTTGTTAAAGAATAAGTGGGCATGGTGGTGTGCCCCTATCCTATGTAGCTGTTAGACATGCTGTGCTTACAGGCACGTAGTACATTCTGTGTCCTTGTACTTTAACCTAGATATCTGTGCTGGACGTGCTCACAGGCATGTCCCAACTCTCCATTGCTTTTACCTGTTTAGAAAAGTTTTAAGTTCTTAGCCAATCGGATTTTAGTTTAGATTGTGAGGTCTGGCTCCAGCCAATGGAGATCAGACACAGCAGTAAGGACGGCCCCAAATGCGTAAGGAATAAATGTGTGTGTGTTCCTTTGTTCTTTGTACTCTCTTGGCACAATAGCTACCAGGGGTACCCTTCCTGCAGTCCAGGAAGTAAAAATTGCATTGCTGAAAGATCCGTTGTCTCAGTGCTAATTTTTCTTTACAGCATCGAGTATCTATTTCCAGCACTTTGGTTATTAATATATGTAATAGCTAAAATGAAAGGAAAAGGCTAGACGTGTTGGATCATGCCTGTAATCCCAGCACTTTGGGAGACCAAGGTGGTTGGATCGCTTGATCCCCGGAAATTCAAAACCAGCCTGAGCAGTGTGGCGAAACCCCATCTCTACAGAAAATAAAAAAAATAGCCAGACATGGTGGCATACACCTGTGGTCCCAGCTACTTGAGAGGCTGAGGTGGAAGGATCACTTGAGCCCAGGAGTTCAAAGCTCCAGTGAGCTGTGATTTCACCAATGCACTCTAGCCTGGGTGACAGAGCAAAACCCTGTGTCAAAAAAAAAATGTAAAGAAGAAGGAGGAGGAGGAGGAGGGAAGAGGAAGGAGACGAAGAAAAAAGAGAGTGCTGAGCCAGACCTTGCTGCTGGACTAAACCTAGATTTCAGTAAGCCTGAGTTTGGCCACTAGCCTCAAAACTGACTTCCAAGGTAAAAATTATGCAGGGACAACAGAATGTACCTCTGAGACCTGTGGTTGCCAAGAAGGTAGTCAATGTGGGGGAAACCCAAGAAATTATTGAAACTAAAAAATGTGTAAAGGAATTGTTTCATTTTGTAGATGGTTATCATGAACTTGCTGAAGAGCCTTTACTAAAATGAATTCTGAGAGTAACCAATTTAGGAACAGTATCTTTGGTTTTAAATGCTGCAGGGTGAAAGAAGATGTTTGGGTTGATGCAAGAACCAGAGCTCACTGTTGAACAATCGCAGATGGCTGTATGTGATCCAGACATGAAGGTGCTAGTCCTGAGGGCCAGCCAGCATGGTGGACTGGATAAAAGCCACTGTCAAGTATATTTACCGTTTACAGATAGCCACCATGAGATAGCCCCCATAAGAAGGGGGCTACCCGACTCCCTCTATTATAAATGCCAAGTGCAACATCCCAGGTGAAGCAGATGGCATACTTTATATGCAGTCCATGTGGGACTGGCTTTATGATGCCTGGATGTTAACCCACTGAATATGCACGTTACCCAGGTCATGGTAGATGCTGTGATTAAAGGGGGTACCTAAAGCATGGGGACCCCATGTGATGTTACTCCTGCAAAATTGAACAACAGTTGGAGAAACTTTATCTGATGTGCTGTATCAACTTCCTCATACAGGTCTCACTGATATCAAGGACATTAAAGTAGGGATTATATTTCCCACATAAAGGGAATGTGGGGAAAGACAGAGGGGAGAGTCAGGGAACTCATCCCAGCAGGGTAGAAATCTTTAGATGGTTTAGATGGGATCAGTATGGTAGACAACTGATGGTGCTAAAACAAATGGGACAACCCCCTATCTCCCATCCCTCACTGCTGGTCCCTCAACCTTAAAAGGCCCCAAGCCAGTCCTCTCCATTTATCCCAGTTTGGAGGAATTTTTAAAGCTGGAAGGCAAATATTACGTGAGATACCCCATCTGGAATCATCTGGGGCAACAGTTAGATTAATTGGGGTGATGATTGAGAGACCTGGTGGGGTACCCAAAGTCATTTGCATACATATGGGTAAAACGGCCAGATGGGAGAGAAGAAACCTTTTGGGGACTCCTTGATACAGGTGCCCAATGCATTGTGATTCCAAAGCCTTTTACGAAATCTTTTTTTTGAGATGGAGTTTCACTCTTGTCGCCCAGGCTGGAGTGCAATGGTGAGATCTTGGCTCACTGCAACCTCTGCCTCCCGGGTTCAAGCAATTCTCCTGACTCAGCTCCTTGAGTAGCTGAGATTACAGACACCCACCAGCAAACCCAGCTAGTTTTTGTATTTTTATTAGAGGCAGGGTTTCACCATGTTGGTCTGGCTGATCTCGATCTCCTGACCTCGTGATTTGCCCACCTGGGCCTCCCAAAGTGCTGAGATTACAGGCGTGAGCCACCACACATAGCCACCTTTTGGTGAAATCTTAAAGAGGGTAGCTAAGCTTAGATTGTAAAAACAGAAGGTATGTAAGTGATACCGACAGGAGGCAGCCAAATGCCTAGGTAGATGGGGCAGGTCCCTGATGAAACCCCACCTCCAAGCTGAAGACAGTGTAAAACCTGAAAGCCAAGCTACAAGTTTAATCTACAAACTGTATTGAGAACTTGCTTTTCCATTTGGTGCACTTTCCTCTGATTAATCCTCACCCTTCACCTATTTTACATATACCTACCCTTTCCTAATTAGCTTTCTACATTGTCATGCACACCATGAGTAGTGTCTTCACTTTAACCTTTTTTGCATACTCACAAACCAATCAGCACACCCTCCCCATTCTGAGTCCATAAAAGGCCCCAGATCCAGCCACAGGGGAGAAAAACCACCTGACCGTGTGGGTGGGGGACTGTCCCCCTCCCCCACATCCCCTCTCCACTGAGAGCTGTTCCATCACTCAATCAAACTCCCCACCTTGCTCACTCTTCAATTGTCAGCGCATTCTCATTCTTCTTGGGCACAGGACATGAACTCAGGAACTGGTGCACAAGCCAGGCTTGGCTGAGGTGGGCCAAGTAGGCAAGCCATCTCCTGCAGCAGGTAGTATGGCCAAGTGAGGCCCCAGCAGCTTGCAAAGTGACCAAGAAAAAAATCCTGTGTCATAAGTCCACCCTCAGGCCAGTCTTGACTGGGCATGCTAAATGGGAACCACTAAAACTGCCTGAACCCACACTCGTGGTTAATTTAAAACAATATAGAATACCTGGTGGACAGAAAGAGATTACTATGTAACCAGTGACATGCCAGAAGGTTATACCAACAAACTCTGTACAGTAGCCCTGCAAAGCCCATGAAAAAGGTGGATGGCTCATGGAGACTAACAGTAGATTATCCAGGCTTAAATCAAGTTGAACCACCCATGACCTCAGCAGTCCTGGACATGGTTTTGACCATACAGAAAATACAACAGACTAAAGGAAAACAGTATTCAGTGATTGATCTTGCAAATGCCTTCTTCTCTCTCTCAATTTCAGAAAAGAGCCAACTGCAGTTTGATTCATGTAGGAAGGATTTCAGTTTATATTTACTGTGCTGCCACAGGGTTATCTGAATTCACCAGCTTACTGTCATAATTAGGTCAGGAGGGATTTGGACTTGATGTTGGTCTCAAGTGTAATAATACACTATATTGAGGATGCTATGATAATATCAGAAACTGAAGAGCAGTCTAGGACTGATTTGAATGCAATGATGGCTCACATGACTAACCAAGGCTGGTTAATACATCCAGCAAAGATTTAAGGGCCTTTCCAAACTATAAAATTCTTAGGAATAACCTGAGCAGGAGTTATCCAGAATATTCTGCAAGTAACTAAAAATATGTTGATATTGCTCCCCATCCCTAGGACCAAACAAGAAGCCCAGCATTTGGTTGATTTGTTTGGATTTTGGAGAATGCATATTCCACATTTGGAAATATTGCCAGCTCCTATCTATAAGACTATCTGAGGCCAGGTGCAGTGGCTTAAACCTGTAAGCCCAGCACTTTGGGAGGCCAAGGCAGGCAGATCACCTGAGGTCAGGACTTTGAGACTAGCCTGCCCAACATGGTGAAACACTGACTCTACTAAAAATACAAAAGATTAGCCGGGCATGGTGGTGGGTGCCGGTAATCCCAGCTACTTGGGAGGCTGAGGCAGGAGAATTGCTTGAACCGGGAAGGTGGAGGTTGCAGTGAGCCGAGATCGCACCACTGCACTCCAGCCTGGGCAACAGAGCAAGACTCTGTCTAAACAAACAAACAAAACCCATCTGAAAGAAAGCCCTGTTTGAGTGGGGACCTGAAAAAAAGCAGGCCATGACTAAATGACAAAAAGTGATAGCCGTTTCCGCACTTTTGGGCCCATATAATCCTCACTCAGATATGATTTTAGAAGTGTCTGCCACTCACACTCATGCGGACTAGAACATTGGGATTTTGGACCAGAAAGTTTGGACCAGAAAATTTCCAGTTGCTCCCACCAGGTACATACATACCTTTTAAGAAACAAGCACAAGCTTATTATTGGGCATTTATTGAGAGTAACTCAATGACTGAAGGACATAAGATAATCATGAAAACTAACACGTGTAATGCTTTGGGTGATAGAGAAATGCTCAAATAAGGAAGGCAGTGCCCAGAGGAGTTCCATAATGAAATGGAAATGGTTTATATTGAGGCGTGCAACCAGAGAGATGCAAGGAACTACCCACAGTATCCATGAGATGCTAGCCTCTTTTCTTCTAGAACCGACTTTGGAAACATCTGAGGAGCTACTGGCACCAATCGCCCTATGGGCAGTGCCCTACGAACAGCTCTCAATTGACCAACAAGGAGCTGCTTTGTTTGCAGATAGCAGTTCCCAGAGGAATGGGAAGTGCCTTGCTTAGAAAGCTGCTGCATTGAAACCAGGACATGGAAAGACTGATTGAAGAAGGTAAGAATAAATCAGCTCAATGGGCTGAGTTGCATGCTGTTTTCCTGGCAGTTAGCAGTGATAACAGCCTCTGTGTTTGGGCTGGGTGCAGTGGCTCATGCCTATATCCCCAGCACTTTGGAAGGCCGAGGTGGGAGGATTCCTTGAGCCCAGGAGCTTGAGGCTCCAGTGAGCTATGATCACACCATTGCACACCAGTCTAATAAACATTAAAATACCCACTATATTTGGGTTTTTACTACTTGTGGGCAGTAGCCAATGCCCTGGCCATATGGTCAGTTACATGGACAATGGAGAACTGGACTATTAAAGGAATGTCTGTTCGGGGCACAGCCCACTTGGAAATCACTCTGGGAATTTAAGGGGCACATTAAAGTAGGATGTGTCAATCAACGTCCATCAGAATAACTCTCTTCCAGGCTCAGAAGGTGATTGGAACTATAAAGTGGACTTTTTGGTGAGCTCCTTTGGGGTGGCCACCTGGGTCCATGAAGTGAGTGAACATGGTGGGAGTGAGCTGCAGCAATGCATGATGGGCTGAATCTAGACATATATTGTACCCTCACATGCACAAAATGCCAACAAGAACTGTTCTGTCTGTCAACAAGAGAGCAGAGACTGCTAATAGCTATGTGGAAGATCCCACAAAGGGAAGGTCCTGCACACAATTGGTAAGTAGATTATTCTGGACCAATACTGTGGGCCCTGGGGGGCTAAAAATGGGTCCTGACAGGAACAGATAATGACTCTGGACTGGGCTTTGCATGCCCAGTGGAAGATGCAGGTGCTCAAAACACTATTACAGGAGTGAAACAGAAGATACTGTACCATTTTGGGCCTCCAAGTTACATTTCTTCAGACCAAGGGATGTTCTTTACAGCCCATAGTGGCCAAGAGTAGACAAAGAAATACCATATCAAATTAACATATCATGTTACATATCATCCTTAGAATAACACTTTAAGGGAGAATTTACATGGGCAATTGAAACATTCACTGTCTAAAACAGGGGGAGTTAAAGGCATGAGGGCCTGACTTAAATGCCTGCATATGTGTTCACACTCAACATGAGGGGGTTAAGGGAGAATTCCCACTGGATAGATTCCTTCACTCTTCTGGGGGACCTGGGAAAGAGAGAGTGGGGGAGGATGCTGATGTGACTATATAATTACCCCACACATCACCTCAACTTTCTTCCTTTTCTTTTTTTTGAGACAGAGTTTTGCTCTGTTGCCCAGGCTGGAGTGCAGTGGCATGATCTTGACTCACTGCAACCTCTGCCTCCCAGGTTCAAGCAATTCTGCCTCAGTCTCCCGACTAGCTGGGATTACAGACGTGCGCCACCATGCCCAGCTAATTTTTGTATTTTCAGTAGAGGTGGGGTTTCACCATATTGGTCAGACTGGTCTCAAACTCCTGACCTCATGATCTACCCGCTTCAGCCTCCCAAAGTGCTGGGATTACAGGTGTGAGCCACCGTGCCTGGCCTCAACTTTCTTTTTTGCTGCCTGATGCAGTGGTTTCAGAAGCAGGAATGCAACTGCAAGTGTCAGAAGCAGGAATGATTCCTAAGCAAGAAACTGTAGCTATATCTCTAAACCTTTATGTCAGAATTCCTAAGGGCCTGATAGGATGGGTTGTACTTTTGCCCCATACGGCAAAGTTAAGGCTAACAGTAAGTGCCAGTATGTTGTCCAGTGGTTGAGATAGCCCACTAGTTCTATACCTATGTAATCCTGTCTTATATGAATGGGAACAGGCTGAGTGGGAGGGATGAGTTAGACTGGTATTGCTGCCAGCAATCTGGACCAGCACAGTGGCCAAATCTAATGTCCCTTCCAAAGGTAAAAAAGTTTGGGTAAAAATAAATGCAAATGGATCCCAGCACTTTGGGAGGCCAGGCAGGAGGATCATTTGAGACCAGGAGTTCAAGACCAGCCTGGGCAACATAGCAAAGACCCTATCTCTAAAAAAAAATTTTTTATAAATTAGTCAGGCACGGTGGTGCATGCCTGTAGTCCTAACTACTCGGGAGGCTGAGGCAGAGGATCACTTGAGCCGAGGAGTTCAAGGCTGCAGTGAACCAAGACCACGCCTCTGCACTCTAACCTGGATGACAAAGCAAGTCCCTGTCTCTAAAAATACTTTTTAAAAAATTACAAATGGAGAGAAGGAGAAATAATAGCTGAGGGTAGAAGAATTAGTGGATTATGCAATGAGGAAAATCTAACATTGTATTAATGTATCAACAGAGGTTCAGAGCGAGAGAATAATGTTATCTCTTAGCACTTCAATTACCAGATGCCCAGAAATGTGACGCCATATGTTTTCCAAGACCACCTCTGCTTTTGGAGCCTAACCAGATTGAATGGCAATCCACAAACCTGAGTGACAGTTTCCTGGGAGATGTTCTGGGAGCTGTTGATTAACTGGACCAAATGTTAATGACTAAATGAAACATTTGTAATGTGCTGGCATCTTTTGAATTCTATTTTGCAGGCAACCCCTTCTATAAAGGATATCATTTGAGAATGAATTTCTGAGAACTGCTTTCCTACTTCAAACTGTGTTGTGTACGGCTCCCAGCAGACTGGTCACTGTGTACCTGTAAACTTTGATGATTGAACGTTTACGAAGGCCCTTGATTAAAAAGGACAAAATGTAGCGTAGCCCAACATGTCACAGTGTACTGTGCACAAGCACAAATTGCCCTGGTTCTTGTGGATGGAAAACTATTAAGCATAACAGGAAAAAGCAGTGAGTTCCTGATGGCATTAAAGCTGTGGGCATCATTTGGTGGATCCAGGCTCCCCCAGGGAATGGACCCACCCTGACAAAGAAGGATTTATGAGGCCTTATGGCACACTCAAACTAAATTACATCTAGGTGTGGCTGCCACTCTTCTAACCCTAGTATGGGGACGCAATATTTTTGGGTGCAAAACGTGTATCCCAACTGTGCTCAGGCCATTAGTACACAGTGTCAACAACACGCATGATGGATTAAACAACACTGGCCCACCAGACAGAAAAGGGCCAAAGGGGAGATAGGTGCAGGTCTAGGAATCCCGGAACAAGCTGGGTTTGCTTTTAATGAGGAAGAATGTTCAGAGGAAAAAGATTTATTAACTAGAATAGGCAGGTTAGACAGAATTATGTTCTAGGAGGAAGGCCAAGGATGGGAGTTAGCCTGGAAAGATGATAAGGCTTTAGCAAAATGGGTCAGGCAAACTCAACAAATGATGCTGTATGATGCTAAAACCCAGTGTAGGGGAAAAGGCCTGCACCCAGACCCAACAGGGCCTCTTGACAATTTTAATACAAATAGAGGCTAAAGTGTCCATGAGGCAGTGGCTCTCTGTCCTGGCTGCTGAGGCTCGAGGGGCACACCTATGGGAATCTTCTGGCCCTCCAAACTTATGGAAATTCTCTGGGGCACTTGTACTTTAAATTGATGTAATATGACTGCCCTCTCCCCCAAAATAGGCCAAAATAAAACATATGATATGGTACAGTTAGTAGGAATATGAGCTATTCCAAATGCCACACATGTCCTCCCTGTAGGAGAGAGGTGGGCACTGCTATATAATAACACACAGTGCGTCAGGCAAGGTGGCTCATGCCTATAATCCAGGCACTTTGGGAGGCTGAGGTGGGAAGGTCACTTGAGCCCAGGAGTTCCAGCCTAGCCTGGACAACATAGCAAGACCCCGTCTCTACATTAAAAAAAATAGCAGGGCATAGTGGCATGTGCCTATAGTCCCAGCTCCTTTGGTGTCTAAGGCAGGAGGATTGCTTGAGCCCAGGAGGTTGAGGCTGCAGTGAGCCCTGATTGTGCTACTGCACTCCAGCCTAGGAGACAGAGCAAGACCCTATCTGAAAAATAAAAACAACACACAGTGGAAACCAGTCAAGACTGTGAAATGAGACATGGTGATTGGCTTTGTCCCCATGTAACTTGGAATTCAGAAATAACCGAGTCATGGTCCATTATAACAATACCTGTCCTTAATAATATGTGGTATATGGGCAAGGGTAGATTCTGTTGGGAAGACAAAGCAAATACCTCCATAATTCTTACTGATTGTAATGAAACCGCATCATACCATGATCATACTGGTGGTGTTAAGATTCAACTCCCTCATGTAAATAAGTCTTTTTTTTTTGAGACAGGGTCTCACTCTGTCTCTCAGGTTGGAGTGCAGCCTTGACTTCCGGGCTGAAGCCATACTCCTACCTCAGCCTACCAAGTGGCTAAGACTACAGGTGCACACCGCCACTCTCAGTTAATTTTTAAATTTTTTATTATTGACCTGGTGTGGTGGCTCATGCCTGTAGTCCCAGCACTTTGGGAGGACGAGGCGGGCGGATCACGAGGTCAGGAGATCGAGGCCATCCTGGCCAACATGGTGAAACCTGTCTCTACTAAAAATACAAAAAAATTAGCTGGGCGGGGTGATACATGCCTGTAGTCCCAACTACTCAGGAGGCTGAGGTAGGAGAATCGCTTGAACCCGGGAGGTGGAGGTTACAGTGAGCTGAGATTGCACCGCTGCACTCTAGTCTGGGCGACAGAGCGAGACTCTGTCTCAAAAAAAAAAAAAATATTTGTTTGGCCAGGTGTGGTAGCTCAGGCCTGCAATCCCAGCACTTTGGGAAGCTGAGGTAGGTAAATCACTTGAGGTCAGGAGTTCGAGATCAACCTGGCCAACAGGCAGAAATCCCATCTCTACTAAAAATACAAAAATTAGCCAGGCGTGGTGGCACGTACCTGTGGTCCCAGCTACTTGGGGGACTGAGGCAGGAGAATCACTTAAACCTGGCAGGCAGAGGTTGCAGTGAGCTGAGACTGTGTCACAGTACTCAAGCCTGGGTGACTGAGCAACAGAGCAAGACTCTGTCTCAAAAAAAAAAAAAGAGGGGGGAAGATTGTTACTGAAGTAGCATCTGAACTTAAAAATGAAAGACGATCTTCTGTTGTTTGCAGCAAGCCCTTCAAACACACCTGGGTTTATGTTAATGAGGCAATTTTTAGAAAGCCTTTAGATACAATAGTATGGGGTGAGGGGGTTGGTTGCCAGGAAAACCAGCCAGGTGCTCAGAGGGTTGGAACTTTCAGTCTCACCCCTCAACCCTCGGGGAGGGTGAAGGGGCTAAAGCTTAAGCTGATGCCAATGGCCAGGAGTTTAATCAATCATGTCTATGTCATGAAGCTTCTATAAAAACACAAAAGGGACAGGGTTCAGAGAACTTCCAGATAGCTGAACATTTTGGGGCACCCCAACTCCAAGGGGATAGAAGCTCCCGCACTCGGGACCCTTCCAGACATTGGCCTATGTATCTCCTCATCTGGCTGTTTATTGTGTCTTTTAAAATATCCTTTGTAGCAAACTGGTAAACCTAAGTAAATGTTTTTCTTTGTTCTGTGAGCCACTCTAGCAAATTAATCAAACCCAAGGAGTGGAGGCTGCAGGAACCCCGATTTATAGGCAGTTGATCAGAAGGACAGGTAAAATGACCTGAGGACTCAATTTTGTAGGATTTCGTCCTCAACCTGGGTGATCTGATGCTAGCTCCAGGTGGATACTGTCAGAATGAAATTGAATTAGAGGACACCCAGCTGGTGGTGTCCACTGCAAAACTGATTGCTTGCTTGCTGGCAGGAGAAATCCCTGCACATCTGGCATCTGAGGCATGTTGTGAGAGCACAGTGGGAGAAACTGAGTTTGTTTTTTTCTAGTCCATTATGGACAGTATTATGCCTGCAAATTTGACAACTTAGATGAAATGCACATACTCTTTGAAATATGTAAGCTACCAAAGCTCCCTCAAAAAGAATGAATCTGAATAGATGTATAGCAATTAAATAAATTGAATTTGTATTTAAAACCCTCCCGTAATGAAAATCCTAGTCCAGTTAGCTTCACTAATGAATTCCACCAAATATTTAAGGAAAAAAATATATATCACTTCTACATAATCTCTTTGAGAAAATTGAAGAGGAAAGAACATTACAAAGCCCATTCTATGAGGTCAGAAGTAAACTAATAACAAAATTGGAAAAAGAATTGACAAGTAAACTATAGACCAATAGACCAATGTCTCTTGTGAACATATACATGAAAAGTTTTAATGATGATTTAGCAACTAAAATTCAAAAACGTATAAATAGATCTTTTAAAAGCAAGTGAGGTTGTATCCCAGCAGTGTAAGTTTGGTTTGCTATTTCAAAATCAACGTAATTCACCATATTAACAGAATTAAAAAAGAAAATCTATATGACCAAATCAATAGAGGCAGAAAAGCACTTGAAAAAAATTAAATGTCCATTAATGCTGAAAACTCACCAAGTAGGTAAAGAAAATTTTCTCAATCTGATCATGAGCATTTATGAACAACTTACAGCTAACATTCATTGGAAGAAAAACAAAGTGTTTCTTCTTTCAAGATAAGCAACAAGACATGTCGATTTCTCCACCCACTTCTATTCAATATTATACTGGAGGTTCTAGCCCTTGAAATATGGTAAGAAAATGAAACGAAATGTATCCAGATTGTAAAAGAAGAAGTAAAGCTGTCTTTTTCACATATGACATTAAAGTCTATAGAAAATCCTAAGAAATCTACAATAGAAGCTATCAAATGAGTGTAGCAATGTTGCAAGATGAAAGGTCAACATACAAAATCAACTGTATTATTATGTACTGGCAATTAATGATCAGAATTTGAAATGTAAAATACTTTTTACAATAGCATCACAATATATAAAATAGAGATAAATTTGACAAGATGTGCAAGACCTGTACACTGAAAATTATAAAGCATTGTTGAGAGCAATTAAAGAAGATATCCTAGCCAGGCGTGGTGACTCACGCCTGTAATCCCAGCACTTTGGGAGGCCAAGGCAGGTGCATCACTTGAGGTCAGGAGTTCGAGACCAGCCTGGCCAACATGGTGAACCCCCGTCACTACTAGAAATGTGGTGTGGTGGCACATGCCTGTAGTCTCAGCTACTCTGGAGGCTGAAGCACGAGAATCAACCTGGGAGGAGGAGGTTGCAGTAAGCCAAGATTGCACCACTGCACTGCGGCCTAGGCAACAGAGTGAGGCTCTGAAAAACAGAAAGAAAAGAAAAAAAAAAAAAAGAAAGAGAGGAAAGAAAGGAAGAAAAGATATTCACAGACTAGAAGAGTCAATATTGTGAAGATTCACAAATGACAAGCTGATTCTAAAATTTATATGGAAATATGAAGGACCTATAACCAAAACAATTTTGAAAAAGAACAAAGTTAGAGACCTACACTACCCAATTTTTATCTACAGTAATCAACATGGTGAGATATTGGTGTAAAGATGAATGAAAAGAAGAGAGTCAAGAAATAGGCCTATACATGTATGATCAATTGATTTTCAACAAAGGTATAAATGCCACTCAATGGGGGAAAAATAACCTTTTCAATAAATGGTGCTTGAACAATTGAATAGCCATATGAAAAAAAAAAAGAATTGAACCTTGTCAGTTACCCAGTTACCTCACAACATATACAAAAATTACTGCAAGATGAATCATAGACCTAAATGCAAAACCTAAAACTATGAAAAAAATTACTGAAGAAAACATAGGAGGAAATCTTAGTTACCTTTAGTTTGGCAAAGATTTCCTAAGGAGGATACAAAAAGCACGGATATAAAAGAAACATTAGCCAGGCCCATGCCTGTAATCCCAGTGCTTTAGGAGGCTGAGACGAGAGGGTTGCTTGAGGCCAGGAGTTCCAGACTAGCCTGGGCAACATGGCAAGACCCTGTCTCTACAAAGTAAAGATTTAAAAATTAGCTGAACGTGGTGATGTGTCCCTGTGCTCCCAGGTACTCAGGAGGCTAAGGTGGGAGGATCTCTTGAGCCCAAGAATTTGAGGCTGCAGTGAACTGTAATCATATGCCACGGTACTCTAGCCTAAGCAATAGGGAGAGACTCTGTCTCAAAAAATCTAATAATAAAAACAGAAAAAAAATAAGAATATGGCCTGAGCAACCAAAAGAATGGAGTAACCAACATGATAAGGGAAAGACTGTGGGAGAAGCTAGCTTTAGAGGTAAAGGTGGAGTTCAGTTTTGGAAGTGAGGATTTGAAAATGCCTATGAGACATTCAAGTGGGGATGTTGAATAGAAAGCTGGACATGAGACCCTGGAGATCAGGAGAGAGAACTGGGCTGGAGACACAAATTTGGAAGCCTGACTCCAAGACTTTCACTCTTAACCCCCAATATATATCACTCCTGAATGTTACTGTGGTTGCCTTACAGGTCTGCATGCTTCCTGTGTTTACCCCTCCAGTTCATCTTCCCTGCTTTCCCTGCTGGAGAGATCCTTCTGAACTGTAGAATAGGCCACAAGATGCTTTAAAAATAAAAACGAAGAGGAGGGAAACAATCTCAGTAGTGCCCCAATCTCTCAAGGGATAAAGTCCCATCTTCTTAACCCAGTACCCTAGAACTTTTCTGACATGCCCTTTGCCTCACCGGCCTACCCGGAAACCTCAATTCTTCCATCAACCTCTAAATGTAGCTCTCTCTGATCCAATCTTCCTAAAATGCTAGCAGTTCCTCGTGTTCTTCCTCCGCCTAGAACCTCTCTTTCTCCCTCACCTATATCCTCCTAGAGAGATCCTGTCTTCTCATCCTTTAAAACTGAGCCCATGACTCCACATGTATAACTCTCATGGTGAACTTATTTTGCAACTTTCTGCCTCATCTGTCTGTGTCACCTGTGAGGCTATGATCTTCAGGTTACTTTCTCCTTGCAAGCTATGTATGTATGACTCAAGCTCCCAACAATGCCAGTGATAATGGATGCAAAATTGTGGTAGAGTCAGACAATGGAGTGCAATTCAGCAAGAACAATGAACTACCTGTTCAGTCAACAGAGCGGATCTCAAAAACATAAAACTAAGCAAAATAAGTATATACTTTTAGTTTTCCATTTATATATAGTACAAAATCAGGCAAAACTAAACCACGCCCTTAGAAGTCAGAAAAGTGGCTACCCTGGTCAGCAACTGGGAGGGACAGGTGGGCCTTCTGGTCAGGATCTGTTTCTTTACTTGAATATGTTCAGTTTGTGAAAATTCAAGTTGTCCATAATTTTTGTGCACCTTCATGTGTGTGTGTGTTATACTCGAATAAAGGCAAAACTAAACAAAGTTGGTAAACCATCAAGAGAAGCAAGCAAGGAAATAAATACCATATGATTCAGGACAATGGTTACCTCTGGAGGAGAGAGAGGGAGATGTGATTGACAGAAGTCAGTAGGGTACTGACAATGTTCTATTTTTTAACCTGTGTAGTGGTATACAGGTGTATAATTTATATGTTTATATTGTTTAAAAGTGAATATATGTTTTATGTACTTTTACATATGTATGTTATATTTTATCATAAAAATTTTTTTGTAAGTACATGCATTTCCAGGATACTGTTGTAAAACAAATAGTTCAAAAGAAACAGCAAAGTGTAATAGAGTATCTCAGTATACTATCTTGGGTGAAAGAAAGAGAACCGAGAAATGTACATTGTTCATTTGTGCAAAACACACACACACACACACACACACACACACACACACACACACGAAGGGTATACCAGAAACTAGTGAGATTTATTGCCTACAGGGGCTATGTAGGAATGAGGTGAAAAGGACGAGAGGAAGGCCGGGTGTCGTGGCTCACGCCTGTAATCCCAACACTTTGGGAGGCCGAGGTGGGCTGATCACGAGGTCGGGAGTTTGAGACCTGCCTGGCCAATATGGTGAAACCCCGTCTCTAATAAAAATACAAAAATTAGCTGGACATGGTGGCGCATGCCTGTAGTCCCAGCTACTCAGGAGGCTGAGGCAGGAGAATTGCTTGAACTTGGGAAAGGAAGGTTGCAGTGAATCTAAATTGCGCCACTGACTCCATCCTGGGTGACAGAGCGAGACTCAATGTCAGGAAAGAAAAAAAAAAGGATGAGAGGATAGAATGGGGTACAGGGGATGGGAAAGTGACACTTCTCCAATGGTGGTGGGGGATGGAATACAAACAGCAACAGATGAACCTATTTCAATAGAATAATGTCACTATACTGAATGGGGGAAAACAAAAAGAATTGTAAACTAATATTAAACCTTAGTCAGTAGCTTTATTTATTTATTTGTTTGTTTGTTTATTTATTTATTTATTTTCAGATGGAGTCTTGCTCTGTCACCAGGCTGGAGTGCAGTGGTATGATCTTGGCTCACTGCAACCTCCGCCTCCGGGATTCAAGCGATTCTCCTGCCTCAGCCTCCTGAGAAGCTGGGACTACAGGCGCACACCACCATGCCCAGCTAGTTTTTGTATTTTTAGTAGAGAATGGAGTTTCACCATGTTGGCCAGGCTCCTGACCTCATGATCTGCCCGCCGCGACCTCCCAAAGTACTGGGATTACAGGCGTGAGCCACCACGCCCAGCCTAGTAGCTTTATTTTTCACGGTGTGGGTGGACAAATCTGAAACTATTGAATGTATATCCTAGGACTGAACAAACAAGTAAATATTGTGAATGATGGGAATCGGGTTTCTCATTGTTAGAGAAGGGAGTTAGAAGTATGGAAAGTAGAAAGGCTGGAATGAACTCTGTAGCTTGGGATTGAAATTAGAGTATCAGTATGAGTTTACGGTTTGTTTTGTTTTGTTTTGTTTTTCTGAGACAGCATCTCATTCTGTCCCCCAGCCTGGAGTACAGTGGCACAATCATAACTCACTGCAGCCTTGAACTCCTGGGCTCAAGTGATTTTTCCACCTCATCCCCCTGAGTAGCTGAGACCACGGGCATACTCCACTATGCCCAACTAATTTAAAGTTTTTTTTTTTTGTAGAGACAAGGTCTCGCTATGTTGCCCAGGCTGGTCTCAAACTCCTGAGCTAAAGCAATCCTGCCACCTTGGCATCCCAAAGTGCTGGGATTACAGACATGAGCCACCATGCCTGGCCTGCTCATGTTTTTTAAGATGATGCAGATATTAGATAGATATATTAGAATAGATTAGATAGATAGATGATAGATAGGTAGATAATAGAGATAGATTAGATAGATGTATTCCTACACATATGTATACATATATATCCTAGCTCTGTCCACTAAGGTGGCCGAGAAACAATGATCCCCCTAGTAGCAAGAACACACCTTTTGCCCATATCTTGTTATCTCTATCAAAAGGAATGAAGCCTGAATTTTTTGAGAACTGGTTGGTTCCAGGGCTATGGCAGGAAAAGTACAAGATAAGCTGGGAGCATCTTGCTCTTCCAGGAAGTGAGGAAGTCCTCAAAGAATGATGGAACATGAGAAAGACACAAAAACAAGGACACAAAACAAAAGGACACAAACACAAGCTCGAAAGGGCTCCCCTTGTCAAACTCTGGAACAATTTGGGCATCAAAATTAATAATAAATGTAGAAGTTTATAACCATTGAATAAACTGGGAATCCATAAAGTGATGATAAAATTAGCGGACTGAATAAATAAATAAATAGAGACAAAGGGAAAATTCTTCCTTATTATAGAATGTGAACCAATAAATGTAGAAGGAATAATGGAATTAGAAAATCGCCATCTGGCAACCACCAAAGTAATGATTGTTTCAGGCAAGTGCGGTGAGATTGGGTGAGGGCGAAGGAAAATCATGGCTTTTTATTCCATACACTTCTGTGTTGTTCAAGCATCTCACGATGTGCATGTTCTCATGCATTACTTTTGTAATTAAAAATATGTATATTCTTTTGACATGCTGAGGGACAAGTGCTTGTCACTGTCAGTGCTCTCTGCAAGATAGTGGAGATAAATAAGTTGCACTGAGGCGGCACCCAGGAGCACTGTCTTCTGAGAGACAGAGATAAGAGCAGCAGCCTTAATTAACTGTAATACCGAAAAATACACTGGAACATGGTGATAAGTAGGATCATTCTTGCCTGACTACCTCAGTACAGTGCTGGGAACATAATAAGCACTCAATAGATGTTTGCAGAAGGTTTAAAATGGTGAATCCAGTCTGTTACTTTTGCATGAGAAAGAAGGGAAAAACAAAGTATAAATATTATATGTAAGTATATATAGATGTACATAAGTATTATGTACTTATATATATATAAGTA
>NW_022437104.1:65104-84435 GCF_009761245.1 Sapajus apella
TACAGATGTACATAAGTATTATGTACTTATATATATATAAGTATTATTTATAGATACTTATATTTGCAAAGAGGAACACTAGAAAAATAAACTGAAAATTAATAAAAATAGTAACCTATGAGGGAGGGAGTGTAACAGGGCATAGGGACATGATGGAAGAGAGATTTCTCTGAATAAGCCTTGTTACAAAGTTAAGACTTTGGAAACATAAAAACATTTTACATATTCAAAATTAAAATTCCATTAAAAATTTAAAAATCAATATCTAAAAATAGAAAACAAACTGGAATGAATAAACCTAACTATATCACATTGGTGACATAGCTTCCAAAGATAATATACTGTTTCCAGCAACTTTAGAACACAGTTTTTGAATGCATATCCTTACTGGAATATATTCCAAGAACAAATAGAAGTACTAAGAAATCCTAGATTTCTTTCAGGAGTCTAATTGATGGTAGAAATATTGGTTTTATTAGTTTAATGCAGGGAAGCAAATATATAAATGTTGTTAGGAGCCAAGATTTTCAGTATAAAAGTACCATCTATGAAGTATAAACTTTTAAAAAGTACATAAACACCTTGGAATATTAACTTTGAATTGGCAATGTCAATACGATCCAATGACATTTTTACTTCTTTCAAAACAAATTTTTTTTCCTTGTCTTGTCCATCGGAAATACCCAGAAGCAGTGACATCTAGTATCAGTGAACATGCCTAGCACCTGTATCTTGGTGTCTGAATACATCCCAACCAAAAGGAACCAGGGCTCCTTGGAAAAATGGTTGATTTTAGGTCTGGAGCAGGAAATGTCCAACATGAGCCTGAGACATCTTTCTCTACTAGAAACCAAGAAAATTATCAAAGACTACTAGTGTCATGTTAAAAAGGCACAGAAACAAACTTGAAAGGGCTCCCACTGGCCAAATACGGGGTAATTTGAACATCAAACAGAATAATAATTGCAATGGATTGAAACACACCGAATATTTTTTAAAATGAGTTCATAATGGCACTAAAAACAAGCAGCAAAAACAAAAAACATAAAAACCTCATTTGAACCATTAGAAATAACTAGGACATCAAGTCCTTCCTCTGAAAACTGGCATTTATAATGACAGAATTATATATTTATTTTGTCTTTCCTATGTAAATTCTATCTTGGGGTAACCCCAATGGCCCAAGTTGATGAGGGGAAGTTTTTTGTTGTTGTTGTTGTTGTATCTCTTTCTTTTTGAGACCGAGTTTCACTCTTGTTCCCCAGCCTGGAATGCAGTGGCACGATTTCCGCTCGCCGCAACCTCCGCCTCCCAGGTTCAAGTGATTCTCCTGCCTCAGCCTCCCTCGTAGCTGGGATTACAAGCATGCGCCACCACACTCGGCTAATTTTGTATTTTTAGTAGAGACAGGGTTTCTCCATGTTGGTCAATGTGGTCTCAAACTCCCGACCTCAGGTGATCCACCCGCCTCGGCCTCCCAAAGTGCTGGGATTACAGGCATGAGCCACTGCGTCTGGCCAATGAAGGGAAGTTTTCGTTTTTGTAGTTTTCTGAGACAGAATCTCCTTCTGTTGCTTGGGCTAGAATGCAGTGGTATGATCATAACTCATTGCAGCCCCAAATTCCTGAGCTCGAGCCATCCTCCAACCTCACCCTTCCAAATAGCTGGGATTCTAGGCACATGTTACCGGGCCCCCTTAATTTTTTTTAATGTTTGTAGAGTCAGGGTCTCACTATGTTGCCCAGGCTGGTCTTAAATTCCTGGCTTCAAGTGATCCTCCCTCTTTGGCCTCCCAAATTGTTGAGATTACAGGCATGAGCCACCACACCTGGCCAGAAATATTTTACTTCTAGAAGAAGGCTGGTTAATAAATGTAGAAAAATGACAGAATTAGAAAGCTCACCACTTGCAAGTCCTAATAAAACAACTGATTCAGGCAACAATCATCAACAGATGAAACCATTAGACGAAAGGTTGATGGGGAAATTTACCATAAACAGATTAGGCACCTTATCCAACTGATGAATCTTTTTTGGGTTTTTTTTAGACGGAGTCTCACTCTGTTGACCAGGCTGGATTGCAGCGGGGCGATCTCTGCTCACTACAACCTCTGATCCTGAGTTCAAGTGATTCTCCTACCTCAGCCTCCTGAGTAACTGGGACTACAGGTGCAAGCCACCATGCCAAGCTAATTTTTGTATTTTTGGTAGAGACAGGGTTTCACCATATTGGCCAGGCTGGTGTCTCAAACACTTCAGCCTCACAAAGTGCTGGGATTATAGGCAGGAGCCACTGCACCCAGCCACCACTGATGAATCTTAACATCACTAACAACAGAACCACCAGACATTGTGTGCCATTTGGTGTGTTGAAATAGAAATCTCACAGCACCACCTCTGAAGTGTCACAAATAATAACAATAGTTATAGTAAGAAGAATAAATAACCTGAAGGCAATAGAGTCTTAAGAGCTAACTTCCAACTCCAGGAAAAAATGGAATGGTGGGGGTGGATAAAGAAAATGTTAAATAACACCACAAGAGAGCAAAGAGAGAAATCCAAAAGACAGGTCCTTCTACACGACAACTGCAACAAGTCAGTGGCATGAAACAAAAAATTGGAAGGCAGGACCTGCTCTAGGATTAAGGAACCCTCAAGAGACATGCCAAACCATCCAGTGTGCTCTGGTTAGAACAAGCCAGATGTAAAAAGACATTTGATTATGAAGACAATTGGGTAACTGTGGACTTGGTATTATGAGACATCACCAAGGAATTGTCACTATCCTCCATGTAATAATGGTATAGTGGTTTTAAGATATTCTCATTTTTTAGAATTGCATACTGAACTATATAGGGATATGATACAATGTCTAAGATTTGATTTGAAATACTTCAACAAAAGAAAAAATAGAATAGATGAAATAAATGCAGTAGAATCTTATACACTGTCCAATCTGGATAGTATATCTATGTGTATTCATGGTACTACCCTCTGCATGTTTGAAATGTTCATAATTTTTAAAGTTAAAGTTTTCTGAGACAATGAAAGGGGATCCTGACTCTAAGGAAATGTTCAGAGTAAGTTGGAAAGGAGCATTTTTAGTCAAGCCTTGTTTAGATTCAGTAACTAGGACAGTTTAAATGGGTGAGAAATGAATCAAACCATTCCCAGCTATTTATACACTATGTAAAAAATTTCCTTATGATAGGAATGTGTTTTTTTTAAATAATCATTAATGCTGGATTAATAATCATTAATATTCTATTTATTGAGCTGCACAGTGGTTAAGTGGGTGTTCATTTTATAACTATTTCTTCATCTGTAAGTCTTATGCACATTTCTATCTGTACATTATATTCCACAATTTAAAAAGTTAAATTTTTGAAAAGTATAACTGAATAGTAGAACATGACACTTTTTCTCCTAATTCAGTGTAGCCTCACTGACTGGTTAAGGAGACCATCGCAGCCCCGCGAAGGTGCTTTTGTTCACCAGATGGTGGAGTACTGTCATTTCAGAGATAGAAACAGGAGCAAATATGGAAGGAGCTTCTTAAATCTTCCAAAACCTGTTTATCTCCCTGCCTGCTCAGGGCGATAAACAGAGGGACACAGGCAGAAAGGAACTAGGGCTCTTCCGTTCCTGGAATGTTGGAGTTGATTCAAAAAAGGGACTGTGGCTACAAGTACATAACTCAGTTTCCCCTACTGTTCCCCCGTCTTCTCTCCTTACAACTCTGCCTGATGATTTCTGTGTGCTCATCTCATAAAGACAGGCCTTTCTGGAGCGCCTTCTCCTCCCACTGCAAAGGGAGGAAAGCTGCTTCAGAGTGGATAGCCACGGGGTGGGGGGGTCAGTCCAGCTGGCCCCTCCCACCCTCCTTTGCAAGGCATTCCTTTCCTGTCACTGTTCCTTGCCATTGCCAACAACAGAACAATCCTTTCTCATCACGGCCTTGGAAGGTCATGAGTGACGGCTAACTTTATCTCAAAAGAGAGATCTTGACCTGGATCTTACTATCTCATTTTGCCATCAGTTAGCCTTCACTCAGCCTTCACTCATGACATTCCGAGGCTGTCAAGAGAAAGGATTGTTCTGTTGTTGGTGATGGCGAGAAACAGTGATGGCATTCAGGGTCTCATCCCTGTCTGCTGAGCGTCTATCAGGCCACACCACATTGCTTCCAGCAGCTCCAAACACACTACTCTCTGGCAACCTCCGCAACCCTTTGTACAGGCTGTTTCACTCACCAAGTCGCCTTTTTAAATGGAATAAAGAGGTACATCGTGCTGATTATGCCTTGACACTGTTCTGAACACTTCACAGATATTACCTCATTTATCCTCACAACCTTATTGTAAGTGCTATTATCACCCCACTTAACAGATGAGGAACTTGAGGGTAAGAGGCATGGGTTCAAACCCAAGCAGTGTGGTTCCCTAGTCAGTGCTCTGAGCGACTGCACTATGCTGCCTTTTAAACTTTTGACTCACTTCCATTTCTTCCACACTGACCTTGGGTGTCAACACCTCTCCCCACCCCGCCCCTGACATTTTTGACCTCCCACGGCTTTCAGTTCTCACCTTTGCTTCACACTGTGATGAAACAATCTGATTGCTTATTTTACTTTTTCATTTTTAAAAACTTTGTATTGAAGTAGCATAACACATAAGGAAAGTACTCATTCTCTCTCTCTTGCCACCATGTGAAGAAGGTCCTTGCTTCCCCTTCACCTTCCACCATCATTGTAAGTTTCCTGAGGCTTCCCCAGCCATGCAGAACTTTACGGGGCTTTGACACCTGGGTACACGTACCTCACCGAAAGAAGGCACTGACTTCTGCCAGTATCTGACACCAAACTCAAGCTAACCAAAGCCTCGTCTTTAAACCCGGGCAAAGTTTATATCTTCCAGGTTACAGAAATTCCATGTAAAGATGATGATCATGCAAGGATTCTAGCCAATTCTTGTCTCAGAATCAGACTCTCCTGCTAATGCACCTGGGGACCCTTAGACCAGGCAGCTGGAGATTTCCAATCCCTGGGCTGGCAAGGCCAGCACCCTTAAATCAGCAAGAAGAAGATACAGATGACTGTCCTCCTCCCTCATCAACCCTTAAGAATAAGGGATGGAAATCTCTGAAGGGTGAATGAAATAGAAAGAGCACTAGGTGGTTACAGGAGGATGAAAAAACTGAACAACTGCTAAAACAAGAACTAGGCAAAGAAATCATGAGACAATAGAAAATCTAAAATAAGGTAGAGAAAACGGCCAGAATCCCAGCCAGGGTGACACATCCATGACTCTTCTGGAAAAACCCAAATAAGGGAGAAAGGGGGTGGTAACCGGAGGGTCAAGGAGCTGAAATCCCCTCCTCAGGAGACCAGCTTGAGCCACATAGTATGACTCTGTCTCAATAAAAAGAAAAAATAAAAGAAAAGCACTCGAGACATAAATGCACACTCTCAATGAACTGTTACTAAACCGCTCGAGTAATCAGCTCTGAAATCAAGACCCAGAACATTCCCGGCACTCTAGAAAGTCTCTTTGGCTGAGTGCGGTGGCTCACGTCTATAATCCCAGCACTTTGGGAGACCGAGGTGGGCAGATCACCTGAGGTTAGGAGTTTGAGACCAGCCTGGTCAACATGGTGAAACCCCGCCTCTACCAAAAATACAAAAATTAGCTGAGCATGGTGGTGGATGCCTGTAACCCCAGCTACTTAGGAGGCTGAGGCAGGAAAAACGCTTGAACCTGGGAGATGGAGGTTGCAGTGAGACAAGATCGCACCTCTGCACTCCACCCTGGGCAACAGAGCAAGACTCTGTCTCTAGTCACTCCACATTCTCACCAGTACTTGGTATTGTCTTTTTCTTTTTAGTCAGTCTGCTGAACATGGTTTCATTTTGCATTTTCTTTTTTTTTTTTTTTTTTTTTTTTTTTTGGGACGGAGTTTCGCTCTTGTTACCCAGGCTGGAGTGCAATGGCGCGATCTCGGCTCACCGCAACCTCCGCCTCCTGGGTTCAGGCAATTCTCCTGTCTCAGCCTCCTGAGTAGCTGGGATTACAGGCACGCGCTACCATGCCCAGCTAATTTTTTGTATTTTTAGTAGAGACGGGGTTTCACCGTGTTGACCAGGATGGTCTCGATCTCTTGACCTCGTGATCCACCCGCCTCGGCCTCCCAAAGTGCTGGGATTACAGGCTTGAGCCACCGCGCCCGGCCCTCATTTTGCATTTTCTTGACTACCATGAGGTTGAACACATTTTCCTAAGTTTTTGACCATTTGGATATCCTCTTTTGTAAGGTCCCTGTTCAAGTGTCTTGCCTGTTATTCTATTGGGTTATCTGTCTTTTTCTTATTGGTTGGTAAAAGTTCTTTGTATATTTTGGATATGAGCCTTTTATTGGATATATACTTTGCAAATATTTTCTCTAAATCTATGACTTACTTTTTCAATATTTTAATCGTATCTTTTGATGACCAGAAGTTTTAAATTTTAATGCTGTTCAATGTATCACTCCTTTCCTTTATGGTAATTACTTCTTGGCTTTCCTTACCCCAAGATTATAATTCTTTCCCTACCCCAAAATTATAAAGATATTCTGTTATATCGTATTTTAGAAGCCTTATTATTTCGCCTTTTTTTTTTTTTTTTTTTTTTGAGACAGAGTCCCACTCTTCGCCCAGGCTGGAGTGCAGTGGCATGATCTCGGCTCACTGCAGCCTTTGGGTCTTAAGCAATCCTCCTACCGCAGCCTCCGGAGTAGCTGGGACCACAGGCCCGTACCACCATGCCCTACTAATTTTTGTACTTTTAGTAGAGACGAGGTTTTGCCACTTTAGCCATGCTTAAGCAATCCACCTGCCTTGGCCTCCCAAAGTGCTGGGATTACAGGCATGAGCCACTGTGCCCGGCCTGTTTTGCCTTTTTTGTTTTTTTTTTAAGACAGTCTTGCTCTGTTTCCCAGGCTGGAGTGCAGTGGTGAGAACACAGATCACTGCAGCCTCCTGGGCTCAAGTGATCCTCCCAGCTCAGCCTCCCAAGTAGCTGGGACTACAGGCATACACCACCATGTCCAGCTAATTTTTAAGATGCAAGTGGGTTCCAGGCCCACAGTCTGGTAGCAGAGCCTGCATTTCCTAAGCACAGGGCGCAGGTCTGAGTCAGCCAGTACCATTAGTGCCCAGCACTGGGCCTAACATAAAACTATTTGTCATAAATGAGGGAACCAACGGATGAAGGAAGAAAGGAAATAAAATACAATTTCTTACGTCAAGAAAATTGGAATTCTTGAATGCTGTAACTTAGGGGAGCCATGGAAGCATCATTTGGTCACGATTTAATCATATTTGAAACAAATATTTTTTTCCTTGTCTTCATAGCTCTGCCTACCAGATGTTCTCCTCCCCTTCCTATTCTGCTATCCTGGGACACGGCTTTAAGTATGGATTCCTGCCTTTCTGCTGACCCCGAGAAAGTGGGGATGGCACAGGAGATATCCTGAGAGGGGTTGTTCAGAGTTGTGTAGCTCTCCTTTTCCACCCCCAACCCCCTCAGCCAACCTCCAGGCCTTGCAGAGAAAATGCCCATAGAACCCCATTCTAAATCAGTTTATGAATCCCACCCTCTCCAGGCCCTAAGCACGCCTCCCATCCCAAAGCTTTTGAGAAACTTTCACCGGACCTTTGTCCCGACCCAGACCCTAGCATCCCCGCCGCCCTGCCTCCTCTGCACTTGTAGCCCATGTGAGTTGCTCTCTCAGCAGCCTCTTGGCTCTCTCTCCCCACCTCCACTCATGCCTCTCTTGAACATCTCAGAAAGGCCAGAGCCTGACTTCCCCAGCCAGCTATTGTCCTGGCAGCACAGCCGCCACGCCAGAGTCCCCACCCAGTCAGCCAGCCAGCCGGCTGCTCCCTGGCCTCTCCAGCCCCCACTCCCCGCCCCGCCCCAGGGAGGACCAGGCTGGCAGCTGGGAGTCTCCCTGCCTGCTCAGCCTCCCTTCTTCCCTCCCTCTCCCTCCCTGCCTCCCTCCTCCTCCGCCCGCCCCTGAGGCAGGGACCGTGCAAATCGAGGAGAGGGGGGACGGACAGGCCTGATGGGGTCCAGCTTAGGGCCCCGGACTTCCCAGTGATGCTCTATCCAGGCTGGGCGTCCTCAGCATCGTGGGACCTGGATTTGTGTGCACAGAGGTGGTTCCCAGGCCAGGAGGGCCCCTCCGGCAGGCCCTTGGTGCCCTCGTTTTGCATGAGGACCCCCCTCGGATGCTCTGAGCCACCCTCCTCAACCCGGATCTAAAACCCGGGACACAGCTATCAGGCCAGCCTCTCTCTCCACCCCACCCCCTCTTTCTGGCGTCCATCCCCTCCCCAACACCACCTCTGCTGCTGCCTCTGGCTGTGGACCTGCACCTCTTCCCCACCCCCGCCAGGCCTGGGGAGCGGGGTGAGCCTGGATGAGAGCCCCCCCAACCTGGGGCTCTCCCAGGCCATGGCCCGTGTGCTCCCAGGGAGGAGCCCCAGACCCTGAGCATCTGCTGGAGGCTTGGCAGAGGCCCCGCAGGGACCGTGTCTTCTGAGGACAAAAGGCGGCGGGCAGCAGGCAGACGGAGGGGGGGTGGGGGACGGGGGGACGGGGGACCAGCAGCCAGGCAGGCAGACGGGTAGCAGGGGCCAGCACTGGTCCCCCTCCCAGCTTGGCAGTGGCATGAAGATGGGGGTGGGAGTGTATAGTGGAGGAAGCACCTGCCGGGACCCCCACCTGCCAGCTAGTTGGGCACCCCAAGGCTGTGTGCTGCCCACCTGGTGTTCCCCAACACCCCCAGCCCTGCCCAGTGCACCCCTCCGGTGCCTGCTTTCCCTGATGCCTGCGATTTAGACCAGCCCGGCTGTATCCACGGCAACAGAAGCGGGAGTGTCACTGGCCGCCAGATCACTGAGGGTCCCACAATGTGGCCCGGGCTGTGATTTATCCTGGGTGAGACAGCTTGAGCTCCCATCGTGGATTCCAAGACATCCCTGCTGAGAGAGCCCAGGTAAGCAGTCAGCATCCCTCCACCAAGGATGGGGAGGCTGGGACTTCTGTTCTGTCTCCCCACACATATTTCAGAGTCTCCATCACTGCCATGCTCTCTGTCTCTCTCTGACTGTTAGTCTCTTTCTGCTCCATCACAGGGGCTCCTTGGCACCCAAGCCTAGAGACTCCTCATCTTCCCCATCTTCCCCAATCCCAAATGTCCCATGAGAAAGGGAACCACCACCTGTTTCCCCTCACAGGGTCTGTTTTTATCATCATGGTCACGTTTGGGCATGAAGCTGTGTTAATCTTTCCTTGTGTGCTGTCTGTGGAAGGGATGCCTGGGAGCCCGGCTGTGTTCGCTTCACAATGCCTGCACCCTGGGCAGGCTCAGCCTCTTGCGGCTGCTCCTCCTCTCCCTCTCCCTCCTCCTCCACTCTCCTCCAGGATCCTTGGCCTGCTGGCAGGGTGTGTGTGTGTGTGTGTGTGTGTGTGCGTGCGTGCATGCACCTGGGTAGCAAGCAGGTGGGTAGACATGACAGAGAAGCTGCTCCCAGACCAGACCACCCCCCACTCCTTCTTTCCTTCTTTCCTTCCTTCCTTCCACCACCCCCCGCCCCGGCCCCATCTCTCCCTACAGGTAGCAGACTTTTGCTCACTCGCCACTGAAGATGTTGCCGATTCCAACTAGTGGGAGGAAGCCACTGTAGGGCTGAAGGAAGGTGAGGTGGCTGGGGGAAGCACTTCCAGGCCATAGGCTGCCTGATGGTTCTGTGGGGGCAAAGACCAAGCCCCATGACAACCTGCAGGGGCCAGGAACAACATGGTTGTCCCCACAGTGTGGACCCCAGCCTCCACCACAAGGCTCTCTGTCTCTGTTTCAGATGCCCATGTTGTGTCTGGGATCCCCTGGATCTTGTGGCCTTGTGCCCAGTAGCCAGAGGTCCGTGTATCTGGAAGGGCAGGAAAGTCTGGTACACGGAGAACATGGATCCTCCCAGGGACACTTCCCCCTACTACTAGCTCTGCAACTTTAGTGGAAGCATGCCACCTACTGAACCTCAGTTTTCCCATCTGTCAAAGAGGCCGGCAACCCTTCCCTGATGGGTATGTGTAGGGACTGAATGAGTTGGTGCATGTAAGTAAGGGATGCGCATCGAGGTGGCACTCAAGCAATGTCAGCAAAGCTCATGGTCAACAATGTTGCTGATTATTCATGATTAATAGTGCTATTGATTACTTGGAGGAGGGACTGGTCCTTCTTCTCCAGGGCCTCAGTAGAGATCTGGGGAGGGCAGCAAGTGGGCAATAGAGGAGAGTGGAAGGGAGGCAGGAAAAGCCCTGTGTTGATACTTCTCATTTGTAGAGAATGATAAGTGGTTATGGGCAGAACCTCCCTCCCCCACCCCACTCCAGGCTTCTTTCCCTGCACTTGCCTGTTTGTTCGCGTGCGCGCGCGCGCACACACACACACACACACACACACACACAGAGGCTTGAGCCCCCATGAGCCAGTAGAGGCCTGGCTTGCAGCCTGCAGCCTTCCTGGCCCTGGTGATGTATGCGTCTCCCTGTTTGTGGGAGACTTGGCAAGAGTTTAGCCTGTGGTCAGTGGTTGGCAGGGCCTGGAGATGAGGCTGAAGCTCCTGAGATCACGGGGCTTTGGGTAGGGCTGGGGTGTGGCCCATGCAGCAGCCAGACATGTAAGGCACGCGTCCCGGGGAGCTGCTCACCTAGAGCCTGGGGTGGTGGAAGACTGGGGTCTGCTGGCTGATTTGGGGGTGTGGAGATATGATGGGACACAGACTATGGGGTCGGTGGCCAAAAGAAAAGGAGGAGGGGGAAAGACTGAGGCCCAGACGACCGTCTCTGTGGAGGCAGGGCAGGGGGTTTTGAGTTATAAAGTAGACTTTTCTGAAGAAGCATTTGGTGTAGGAGAGGACCTAGTCTATGGTCCAGAGGCCCCTGAGCCCGAGTGTGGCTGTATATATGCTACTGAAAATGTGTGGCTGCATGTGTAGTCTGTGTGTGTGTCTGTTCATGGGCACTGTGGCTGTGTGTGAACCTGTGTGTGTGAGCAGGCCATGCGATGGCATGCATGTGAGTGTGTGGCATGCATGTGTGTGTGCACCGTGGGGTGGGCATGACTTTGCATGTCTGTCTGGGTGAGCAAATGGGCATGTTTGATTTTGAGCCTGAGTGTGGGTGTGTTTTCTCTGAGCCAATGGTCCTGTTGAATGTCTGGTTGTATACATGTGTGGCATCAGTTTTTCTTTGAGTGTACGTGTCTGGTTGTATGTGTATGGGTGTGTGGGCTTCAGAATGCCTGGGTATGCATATCCAATTAGATGAATGCCTAGTTGTATCTGATTGTGCATATTGGTATGTGCTCACATGTGCATCTGACTGTGCATATTGGTGTGTGATCATGAGTGCAGGTGCATCTAAAGGGTGTGTTTGTGAGTGTAAGGACATATGTGTGCATGTCCATGCATGTATGAGAGGGTGTGTATGTGTGTGTATATATGAGTGTGTCTGTCCTGCATTTGTGTGAGTAGGCTTGTGACTTTCTGTGAATATCTATATGTGGCTTCTCCAGCATTTTAAATTATATAGATGTCCATGTGTGCATGTTCCAGTGTATATCACCTGTAGACAAACCTTTATGTTCACATCCGATTAGGGAAATGTTAGTGTAGGTGGGCACACTAGTATAAGGAGAACTAATTGTGTGGGTAGAGGAGAGTGTGTGAATGAAAATCTATTTTGTAGGTATGCCTACATGTGCACATTTGATTATGTATGTGAGTATGGCTGTGTGGAGGAGTGTATGTCTGTCTGCACACAAACACACACAAGCAAAAGGCTGTGTGCATAGGTGAATTGATGCACTGTCTATATGTTTAATTGTGTTTGTGTGTACACTGTTATGTGTGAGTACATGTCTGATTGTGACATGCATGAGTAGCTACTTGGGTGTGCATGTCTCATGTGTTTTGTCTGAATTTCTGAGTGTGTGAGTGTGCATGTGTATTTGAATATGCCTGTGAGTGACTGTGAGTGTATATGTGGGTGTATATGCTAGTACGTGTGAACATCTGGCTGTGTGTGTTTCATTGAACATGTCTGTATATGCTTGCCTGTTCATACACATCTGTGTGTGTGTGAATATGCCTGTGTGTATGCCTGTCTGAATGTACAGGCATACACACATACAATGTGTGAACATGCCAGTTTCTACAGTTCTAATTATTTGCATCTATGTGTTTGTGTTTATACATCTTTGTTCTGGAACAATGTAAGGAAATGTGCATGCATGCCACTCTAAGCCTATAAGTGTGTTAAAGTGTGTGTGTGTGTGTGTGTGTGTGTGTGGATGTGTGTGTCTGTGATGAGTGTGGATTGGTCTTTTTTGTGTGGATGTACAGTTGCGTGTATGTGAGTGTACTTCCATATGTGTATGCATGTGAATATACCTTTGTGTCCAAGTCCATCTGTGAGAATGTGGGTGTAAATGATTCCTCTTTATTCTGTAACTTCTCATATGGGTGTATGAACATGTGGGAAGATACATGGTGTACTATCTGGCTGTGCTAGTGTGAGCGTGTTTTGTGAATACATTTGTATTTCCATGTCTGAGTGTATGCATATGGGAATGAATTAATGAACAAGTCTATGTGCATATGAACATGCCCAGTTGTGTGTACAAGTCTGTGTTAGGAATGTCTGCATATCTATACATAATGTCATTTACAAGCATGTGCATATCTAGGTGTTTATGTGTGTGAGTACACCCACACAGGTGTGTGAGTGTGTAAATATATGTGGTCATGTCTGGGGGGTGTGTGTGCACACATTTGGGAGCTTGCCTCTCTGTGTCCATGTGTTTTCATCATCTCCTTGGGTGCGATACAAAGTCTGCTTGCGGACATGTGAAAGTATGCCTGTATGTACCCCAGTGTTTGTGAGTGAATGTATGTCATTCGTGGGCATTATGTCATGTGAATGTATGTCATGCATGCATGCCTATATTTAAGAGTAAACTGATGTACACGTGTGATTACGTACAGTGTGAGTGTGTCCATGTGTACGAATGAGTGTATTTGTGCATGTGCCTGTCTGTTGGTGTGACAGAGAGATACTTGGCCTCGGGCCTGTGCAGACTGGGCCTTACTGGTACGGGGATGAAAAGGGAGGATACTTACAAGTCTGTGTATCTCAGTATATATTTATGTGTATGACTGAGAGTCAGTAGCACCCTGCGAGACTATGTCTGTCTGTAAGTGTGTAGACATCCTGCAGATTGGCAATCTATGACACCTGAGCAGCCTGTGACCCCCATTCTGGGGCTTCTCTGGCCTTGACCATGTGATGGGCTTTTGTGGGGGGGGGTCTCAGGATAATTCCTGTCATTTTTCACACTCAAGAAGTGGGAACCAATTGTGGCCAATGTCCTACTGGGGAAAAGAGGCCTGTTTAGAAAAAGATTCCTTGAAACACAAAGACCTCCCTTCTCATCCCCCCGACCATCAAAGGCCGAGAGTAGAGTGGCATTGTATGGTATCTAAGGTTGGTAAATAATTTTCACTGAGAGAACCCAAATTATGCCATCCAGGCAGAAATCTAGATGTTAATGTGTATACATAAAGCTGAAAGTTCTGGGTGCGGTGACTCACGCCTGTAATCCCAGCACTTTGGGAGGCCGAGGCGGGCGGATCACCTGAGGTCAGGAGTTTGAGACCAGCCTGGGCACCGTGGTGAAACCCCATCTCTAATAAAAATACAAAAATTAGTTGGGTGTGGCGGCACGTGCCTGTAATTCCAACTACTCGAGAGGCTGAGGCAGGAGAATTGCTTGAACCCAGGAGGTAGAGGTTGCAGTGGGCTGAGATTGTGCCATTGCACTGCAGCCTGGGCAGCACAGTGAAAATTCCGTCTCAAAAAAAAGTGAAAGTATATCTTAGTAGAGTGTGTGTATGTGTAGGGGGGTGGTATATCTGGTGAGAGAGAAAGGATGTGGTCTGCATGTGTGTAAAAGAGAGCATGGGCCAGGTGCAGTGGCTCATGCCTGTAATCCCAGCCCTTTGGGAGGCCAATGCAGGTGGATGGCCCAAAGTCAGGAGTTCAAAACCAGCCTGACGAATACGGTGAAACCCCATTCTACTAAAAATTAGTTGGGCGTGGTGGTGCATGCCTGTAGTCCCAGCTACTCAGGAGGCTGAGACAGGAAAATTGCTTGAACCCAGGAGGAGGTTGTAGTGAGCCGAGATCACCCCACTGCACTCCAGCCTGGGTGACAGAGCAAGAATCGGTCTCAAAAAAAAAAAAAAAAAAAATAGAGAGAGAGAGCATGGGTGTATGAGTGTTTCTGGGTAGGATGTGCATATGAGGCATTTGAGTGTGTTTGGGAGTGGGCGGTGAGTGTGGCTGCATGTAAAGTGGCCTGTGTGAGTGGAGGATGGTGTAAGTGAGAGTTGGGTTGGGGATATATGTGAGGATGTGTATATTTGAGGGGTGTGTGAGTATGGGTTTACCTGGATGGTGAGATAGGGTGGGGGGTATCTGGGTGGTGTATGTGTTTGCTGATGTGGCTGTATCTGTATTGTGTGTGTAAGAGAGTGTGGGTATTTTCTGGGTGGAGTATGTATATGAGGGAGTATGGGTGTATTGGGGTTAGGAAGACCTAAGCATGGTTGTATCTGGATGATGTTTCAATAAGTGAGAGCACAAGTGTATCAAGGCAATGGAAGTGTGTGATAGGGTGTATAGTGATGGTGTGCATGAGAAAGAGAATTTGGGCACATCTGGGTGAGGGTGGGGCGTATGTAATTGGGGGTGTCTATGGAGTGTGTGTATGGGTGGTGTGTGTGAGACAGTATGGATGTATCTGCATTGTGTGTGTAGAGTGTGGGTAGATCTGACTGCTGGTGATTAAGAGAGAATTGGGGGTCTAGATTGTGTTTGTGTATAAGAGAGAGTGGGGGTGTTTCTGAGTGTGGTAGGGCTGTGAGCATGAATGTCTCCTGTGGGAAGAGCGTGTATGTGTATCTGGATGGGGTGTGAGAATTTGGGTTTAACTGGATTGGAGGTGAGTGTGGATGTAGTGGGGGAGTGTATCAGAATATAGGTGCATGTGAGGTGTGGGTGTATCGGGCTGGTGTGTGAAGAGAAAGTGTGTAGGTACATTTGGGCTGTGTGTAAGACAGTGTGTGGATGTGTTGGGGGTGGAGTGGGTTTGAATGTGGGTGTATCTGGATGGTGGGTGAGTGAGAGCATGGGTATATTTGGGGGATGGAGCATGTAGAAAGGTATGTCTGGACGGTGTGTGGTGAGAGCTTTGGTTGTATCTGGGTGGAGAGTGTGGGCGTATATATACTTGGGTGTGGGTGTGAATGTGTATAACTGGATGGGGTGTGTGAAAGAGAGTTGGGGGCACAGCTGACTGGGAAGTGCGTGTATGGAGTGTGGGCACCTGTGGGTGGTGTGGAGGAGACGAGAGCATGGGTGGATCTGAGGAGTGGGGCATGTGCAGAGGTGCACCTGGATGGCATGTGTGAGAGCTGGATATGTCCAGGTGGGATGTGTGTGTAGATGTAGCTGTACCTGGGTGGTGCATGTGGCTTTGAGTGGATCTCCATGGTCTATATGGGATGAATCTGGATGATGATGTATGAGAGGGTGGATGTGTCTGGGTGGGGCTTTGAGAGTGAGAATTTATTTGAAGAGAGAGAGAGTGAGTGTCTGTGTGTGTGTGTGTGTGTGTGTGTGTGTGTGTGTCTGTGTGTGGATGTATTTGGCTTGGGAATTTGTGTGAGTACTTGGGTGCAGTGTGGGTAAGTGTAGTGCCTTTGGAAGATATGTGTGTCATTGTGGGTGTGTCTTAATACTGTGTGTGAGAGACAGAGAGATTGCAGATGCACCTGGTTCAGTTATGAGGGCTCTGAGTTGGAGTGGGGTACAAGTTTGAGTGTATCTGTGTGATGTATGTGAGAGTGTGGGTGTACTGAATTGGGAGTTTGTGTAAGTGTGGAGGGCCTGTGCGTGTTAGTGCATTTGAGATGTGTGTATATGAGGATGGGTGTATTTAGATGGGATTTGTGTGAGAGGGTGTGGGTGTATCAGTGTTGGGTATATGTTTGAAAGTAGATGTGTTCAAGGAGAATGTGGGCACATCTGAGTTGGAGCATCTGAGAGTGTGGGGTACATCTAAGACCACAGATACCTGCAGGATGTGAGCAGGGCTCGGTCTATCTCTGAATGTCTACATGGCTATGAATCAGATGTGTATATCTAAATAGGATGTGTCATCTCTGGGTGGTGTGAGAATGTGCTGGGGTGTGTGTGAGAGTGAACCTAGGGAATGTGCATGTGGCCACATGTGAGTATGAGGATAGCATGTGTGAGTATTTGGGTGAGGAGCACGTCTGAGAATGTGGTGTATCTGTGTGTGTCTAGGTAGTATATCTGGCAGTTTTGTGTGTTTGATAGTATGGGTGTGTCTGGGTAGGGTGTGTGATTGTGGGCATGTGTATGAATGTGTATGTACTTCCCAGGGCATATGTATCTCTGCTGAAATGTCTGTAAATGTGAACATGTCCATGTTTGTCTACGTATGTGACTAGGTGCATGTGGCCATTTGTACCTGAGTGTATCAGCTGGATTGAGTGTGCATGTGCTCGTGCTAGAGCTGTGTGTATCTGTACTTGTACAGGAGGTGAGTGTATTTCTACATGTAAATTGGATCTGCAAGATCTCTGGAGGCAGCCTGTGTGTTCTAATCCTAGTTCTGCCATGTATTAGCTGTATGGCTTTGGGCAAGTCACCTAAGTTCAACGAAGCCCCAGGTCATTGCCGGGCATGGTGGCTCATGCCTGTAATCCCAGCACTTTGGGAGGCTGAGGCAGGCAGATCACCTGAGGTTGGGAGTTCGAGACCAGCCTGACCAACATGGAGAAACCACATCTCTACTAAAAATACAAAATTAGCCAGGCGTGGTGGCGTGTGCCTGTAATCCCAGCTACTTGGGAGGCTGAGGCAGGAGAATCGCTTGAACCTGAGGGCGGAGGTTGCGATGAGTTGAGGTCACACGATTGCACTCCAGCCCGGGCAACAAAAGCGAAACTCTGTCTCAAAACCAAAAATACCTCAGTGTCTTATCTGTAAAAGTGGGAGTGCTATTACCTATCTCATAGGATGAGGATTGGGTGAGTTATATGAAAGGCACTTAGAGGCCAGACACGGTGGCTCACACCTGTAACCCCAGCACTTCAGGAGGCCTAGGCAGGTGGATCACCTGAGGTCAGGAGTTTGAGACCAGCTTGACCAACGTGGTGAAACCTTGTCTCTACTAAAAATACAAAAATTAGCTAGACATGGTGGCACACACTTGTAATCCCAGCTACTCGGGAGGCTGAGGCAGGGAACTCACTGGAACCCAGGAGGTGGAGGTTGCAGTGAGCCAAGATTATGCCATTGCACTCCAGCCTAGGTGACAAGAGCAAAACTCCGTCAAGAGAGAAAGAGAGAGAGAGAAAGAAAGAAAGAAGAAAGAAAGAAAGAAAAGAAAAGAAAGAAAGAAAAGAAAAGAAAGAAAGAAAAGGAAAGGAAAAAGGAAAGGAAAGGACTTAAAACAGTGCCTGGCATGTAATGAGTCCCCTGCTCCATATAAACCATTATGTATTACCATAATTATTAGCCATGCCAGTGTGTAACAGTATGTGTCCATCTGTAAGTATGAATGGGGTTTCTATGTGCGTGTTTGCCCCATTATCTGTGTCTACATGTATGTGTGAGAGAATAAGCATATCCTTTGTGTATCTGAGTGTGTTCGTACATGAAAGTGAGTTTGTACTTCTGTGTATAGCATGTGTCCAGGGCGTGAATGGAGGGGGGGTCGGTCCCGTGTGTATATTTCCCACTGCACACACATCTGGGTGTATGAGTGCACATGCCTGTATCTGTGGTAGTGTAGTGTCTGTGAGTGTGGGTGTGACCTGCATTGCTGGTGTGTCTGCACACATAAGCATGCTTCTATCTGTTTGTGTGCATGCCAGTGTGTTTTTATCTGCCCATGTAAACAGGTTTCTAAAGGTCGTATGTAGATGTATGTATGTGAATCTCTGTTGGGAGTGCCTATAAATGTCAGAAAGTTGGTATCCAGGTTTATATGTGATGATCCAGGTGCGTGTGTGTGTGTGTATGTGTGTGTAAAGGGCTAGTGTCTATATGGCCATGTATCAGGATATGTGCATCTGGGATGTGTGGGTATATCTGCAGGTGTGAATGGGTGTGTGCATCTAAGGGTCTCTCTGTATTCATAAACCTCAGTGGCTATATGGGTGTGTATTCGTGAGTCTGCATTGCTCTACATGCCTGCTTGCCTTTGTGTGTGTGTAGCAGTGAGGCTGAGCCATGTGCTTGTATGTGTGAGCATGTCTGTATATGGATGTGTTCCAGGGCACATTCGTGAGAGTGATTTTGTGTAATAATATAGTGGGTTTTAATCTCTTAGTGTAAAAGCCAGTGGGGTGAGGCATGGGAGGGCCTGGATTTATAGGATGTGAGCAGGACTTGACCTATGTCTTCTTATGTCTGTGCATGTAAGACTGTATCTGTAAATGTATAGGATCATGTAATTTGGTTCATATGTATGTATGTCTATAAGTGCCTATGTGAATGGTGAATGCATCTCTGTCTAGGCCTGTATTTCTTTCTTTTTTTTTTTGTAGAAGAAAAACGATTAAGAAGGCTTTGAATTTTAAAACTAAAACTCTCAATACAATTTTTTTCTTTGTGAGACAGGGTTTCGCTCTGCCGCCCAAGCTGGAGTGCAGTGGCATGATCTTAACTCACTGCAACCTCCGCCTCCACGCCTGGCTAATTTTTGTTAAATACAATTTTTTTAACTCTTAAATCAGCTCAACTAATATATAATCAGTAGTTCAGCTGTGTAAGATTAAAGGTCCATTACTTTATTTAAAATAAAATAAGTTTTAGGACAGGTGTGGTGACTCACACCTGTAATCTTAGCATTTTGAGAGGTCAAAGTGGGCGGATTGCTTGAACCCAGGAGTTTGAGACTAGCCTGGGCAACATGGAGAAACCCCATCTCTAAAAAAATAGAAAAATTAGCCAGGTGTGATGGATGCACCTATAGTCCCAGCTATTTGGGAGGCTGAGGTGGGAGGATCACTTGAGCCCAGGTGTTTGAGGCTGCAGTGAGCCATGATCACACTACTATACTCCAGCCTGGGTGACAGAGTGAGACCATGTCTCAAAAAAAAAAAAAAAAAAAAAAAAAAAAAAAAAAAA
>NW_022437104.1:84835-105711 GCF_009761245.1 Sapajus apella
CAAAAAAAAAAAGAAAAGAAAAAAGAAATATGAAGATTCTGGAAACATCAACTGACACCTGGCCCGCATAGTCATCACTCTTTTCTCTCTTTCTCCCTCCAGCAATTTTGTGAAATGAAACATTTTATCATCCTATGTGTAAGTTCATCCAGAGATTTTCAAACCACACCCATGGAGCTACTCATGATCCCTGACAGAGGCATTAAGGATAATGAGGCCTAGAGAAGTCCCCTGTGTGTGTGGAGGGAGGCTTGAACCCAGGAGGTAGAGGTTGCAGTTAGCCGAGGTCGCACCGTTGCACTCCAGCCTGGGTGACAAGAGTGAGACTCCATCTGAAAAAAAAAAAAAAAAGGCAACAGAAACCACAGTGGGAAGGGGATTAACTTTTTTTTTTTTTTTGAGACAGAGTTTTGCTCTGAACACCCAGGCTGGAGTGCAATGGCGCGATCTCGGCTCACTGCAACCTCTACCTCCCAGGTTCAAGCGATTCTCCTGCCTCAGCCTCTGGAGTAGCTGGGATTACAGGCATGTACCACCATGCCCAGATAATTTTGTATTTTTAGTAGAGATGGGGTTTCTCCATGTTGGTCAGGGTGGATTTGAACTCCTGACCTCAGGTGATCTGCCTGCATCAGCCTCCCAAAGTGCTGTGATTACAGGCATGAGCCACTGGCTGGAAAGGGGATTAATTATTAACAAAAAGTTAGAAATTTCTTGCTGGGGTGCCCCTACAGCCCTTCACCGCTGCCCCATACCCCCTCACCCCTCTCTGGCTGCACATAACTGATGTACAAAATGGTATATGGTTAGCCCCAAAAAGGGAGCAAAAATGTCACCATTCTCCTCTGGAAGTGTCTATACAGTCTGAGACTGTAGGCCTGTATTTCTATAGAAAGGCAGTTACATAGTTACATCTGTCTATTGTATATGTGTATGTCTTTGAGCAATTTGCTGGCGTGTGGGTATCTACATGCATGCCTAGCTGTTTCTGTGCAATTGAGGACGGATGTACGTGTCTGTATATGAATGTCTCATTGTGCTTATTAGCTGGTCTGAGTGTGAATGCAAATTTGAATTTCCATGTACACATGTCCCCATATCTGTCTGTATGTGCTAGTGTTTCTATGTAATGTAACTAGATGTAAATGTGTTAGGGCATTCACAACCTGGCACACAGAGAAAGTGAAATATTTTATGGCATACTGGAGTAAACTGAAGATGGTTTAGGGGTACTAGAGTTGGGTGAAAAGGAATTTCTTACATTTTCTTCATATTATACAATTATGGGAAGAAAAATTAAAATGCACAGTTTTAAGGGAGTTATTAAATATTGAATTTGTATACAACTTTCAAATGAAATCTTTTCAGTTTTTTTATGACACACTTGAGCTCACTTCTAGAAACATGTCTTAGTCTGTTTTATGCTTTCTAACAGAATACTTGAGACTGGGTAATTTTTAACAAGCAGAGATTTCTTTCTTACAGTTCTGGAGGCTAGAAAGTCCAAGGTTGAAGGGCATGCATCTAGCAAGGGCCTCCTTCCTGCGTCATCCCATAGTAGAGGGCAGAAGGGCAAGATAACACGCTTTCACATGAGAGAGAAAAAAAGAGAGAGAAGGGAACTGAAGTCATCTGTTTATCAGGAACCCTTCCTACGATAGTAACCCACTCCCACGAAAACAGGATTAATCCGTTTATAAGGGCAGAGCTCTCATTACCTCATCACCTCTTAAAGGTTTCACTTCTCAACACTGCTGCATTGGGGATTAGATTTCCAACACGCGAACTTTGGGGGACACATTCAAGCCATAGCATTCTTCCTTGACTCCCAAAATCCATGTCTTCCTCACGTCTCAAAGTCAAGGCTTTGGGGCTGTTTCATTCCATTAGCCCCAAAGCCTTGACTCATTCCAGCACCAACTCAAAAATCCAAAGTCCAGAGTCCCATCTGAATTAGACAGGAGAGACTCCAGGTGCAATTCATCCTGAGGCAAATTTCTCTCCAGATGTGAGCCTATGAAATTAGCAAATTACATCCTTCCAAAATACAATGGTGGGACAGGCATAGGATAGACATTCCCATTCCAAAAGGGAGACGTAGGCAAAAAGAAAGGGGTAACTGGTCCCAAGTAAGTTCAAAACCCAACAGGGAAAACAACATTGTTTTTTTTTTTTTTTCAGTTAAGCTCTCGCTCTCTGTCACCCAGGCTTGAGTGCAGTGACATGATCATAGCACCACAGCTCACTGCAGCCTCAACCTCCTGGGCTCAAGCTATCCTCTCACCTCAGCCCCCAAGTTTTTGTAGAGATGAGATTTCACCATGTTGCCCAGTCTGGTCTTGAACTCCTGGGCTTAAGCAATCCACCCACCTCAGCCTCTCAAAGTTCTGGGATTACCATGCCCAGCCAACATTAAGTCTTAAAGCTGGAAAATGATCTCCTTTGACTCTGTGTCATGCATACTGGGCACACTAGTGCTGGGCTGGGCCCCCAAGGCCTCGAGCAGCCCTGCCCCCTATGGCTTTCCTAGGCTCAGTCCTCCCAGCAGCTCTCATGGGTTGAAGTCTCGTACCTCCAGCCTTCCCAGGCTGGAGTTGCATATTTGTGGTCTTATATTTCTGTGGTCTTGGGACTGCCCCACTCCCACGTTTCCACTAAGTGTTGCTTTAGTGGGGGCCCTCTGCAGTGGCTCCATCCCTATGACAAGCTCTGCCTGGTTCTTTGAAATCTAGACAAAGGAATCCATGGTTCCACAACTCTTGCATTCTGTGAGCCTGCAGAATTAACACCATGTGGACACCACCAAGGTTTACAGGTTATGCCTTCTGGAGCAGCAAGTCGGGCTGTACCTGCGCCTGCTTGAGCCACAGCAGGGGCAGCCAAGGGGTGCTGCTCCAAAATAGAAGGAGCAGAGTCCCAAGGTAGCACAGGGCAGCAAATGCTGAAGTCCTGGGGATACCTCTCTAGAAACCTTGCCCTCAAGCTCCTAGCTTGCCTCAAAGGCCTCTGAATAGAACCTGGCTTCCTTCTGTCCTTATAAGTCTCTTTAGCAGTTTCTTGGCCACACCCTTAGTATTCTTTCCCCAATACGCTTTTGAATTTTGTACATGGTCAGGCTGAGAGTTTTCCAAATCTTTCTGTTCAGCTTCTCTTTTAATTATAAATTCTGTTTTAAAATCATTTTTCTCTCATTTTGCTATACATAGCCAAAAGTAGTAATGCAGCAGCTTAAACACTTTGCTGCTTATTTTTTCTACTATATTTCCTAGTTCATGACTCTTAAATTCTGCCTTCCACAAAGTCCTAGGACATGGACACAATTCTGCCAAATCTTTGCACACATATAACAAAGGTGGCTCTTATTCCAGTTTCCAATACCATTTCTCATTTCCATCTGAGAACTCATCAAAATGGCCTTTACCATCCATATTTCTGATCATGGGATTAGAAATAAAGCTAAGGAGCATAAATCTCCTTAGGGATTACTTAAGGGGTCATGATCAGAACCACTCCGGGGTTACATTTTTAACACGTGAACTCCAGAACTGATCATGGCCACTTAAGTAATCCCTAAGGAGGTTTAGGCTCTCCCTGTAGCACTTGTCTTCTTCTGAGACCTCACCAAAATCACCCTTAACCCTCTATTAATGGCATTACAGGCTTTTGCTAGCCTGCTCCTCCATATTCTTTCTACTTCTACTCATTATCCAGTTCCAAAGCCACTTCCACATTTTCAGGCATTATAGCAACAGACCCATTCTTGGCACCTATCTTCTTTGTCCGTTTTGTGCTACTGAGTAATTTATCTGAGACTGGGTAATTTATAAAGAACAGAGATTTTAGGCCAGGCGCAGTGGCTCATGCCTGTAATCCCAGCACTTTGGTAGGCCAAGGCGGGAGGATTGCTTGAGGTCGGGAGTTCAAGACCAGCCTGGCCAACATGGTAAAACAGCATCTCTACTAAAAATACAAAAGTTAGCTGGGCATCCTGGTGGCTGGCACCTGTAGTCCCAGGTACTTGGGAAGCTGAGGCACAAGAATCACTTGAACCCGGGAGACAGAGGTTGCAGCAAGCCTAGATTACGCCACTGCACTCCAGCCTTGGTAACAGAGCAAGACTCTGTCTCAAAAACAAACAAACGGCCGGGCGCGGTGGCTCACGCCTGTAATCCCAGCACTTTGGGAGGCCGAGGCGGGTGGATCACGAGGTCAAGAGATCGAGACCATCCTGGTCAACATGGTGAAACCCCGTCTCTACTAAAAATACAAAAAATTAGCTGGGCATGGTGATGCGTGCCTGTAATCCCAGCTACTCAGGAGGCTGAGGCAGGAGAATTGCCTGAACCCAGGAGGCGGAGGTTGCGGTGAGCCGAGATCGCGCCATTGCACTCCAGCCTGGGTAACAAGAGTGAAACTCCGTCTCAAAACAAACAAACAAACAAACAACAACAAAAAAAAAAAAACAGAGATTTTGTTTATTTTTTATCATTTTGGAGGCAGGATGTCCACGATCACGTGTCTACATCTGGTGAGAGCCTTCTTGCTGCATCATCCCATGGTGGAAGGCAAAGGGCAAGAGAGCATGTGCACATGACAAAGAGAGAAGGGAAGTGGGTAGAACTCATCCTTTTATCAGGAACCCATTTCTGTGATAAACAACCCACTCCTGTGATAATAGTATTAATCCATTTATGAAGGAAGAGCCCTCATAACCTCATTACCCCTTAAAGGTCCCATCTCTCAACACTGTTGCCTTGGGGATTAAGTTTTTAACACATGAACTTTAGGGGACACAATCAAACCACAGCAGACCATAACTTAAATTCACTAATGTGAATTTGTACTGGTCAGTATCCATGCCCACTTCCGACCAAGTCATGATTGCTTTGATTTATTTTATGATTCTTTGATTCATTTATGGTCATTTCAATCTTGATTTGGTAAATCCACTGGTGCTGAGCATAAATCTTCTACATCAAGTTATTGGTGAAAGCTCAAACAAAAGAAATGAAGCAAGTAACAATTGGTAATTTTGACACAGATATAAACTTGCACTGTGGCCTGCCACTTTTTGATCTTGGAAAGCATGTTGTTGAAGGTAAGACACATTCCACAGAGAGTGTTCAGTTGCAGCATGATGTTTGACCTAATGCCCTCAGTAATTAGCTTGAATGTATCAAATGCAGCTGCATGTTTCTACAGGTCAGCAGAGCTGACCTCAAAAACACAGGATTTGGGGTCATCAGATAACATTTTGGTTTCTCAGAAGTATCAGGTGCAGTTTCTAGTGTTAAGTATGACTGGTGCTTTCACACCATACCAGCTTTTCTTAAGAAATGGAACAACTGCTTATTCGTGCCTTCCTTTTCCATCTCCCTTGTATAATTCTCTTGTTCTTGCCATAGCCAGGCAGAGACTAAGGTTTTGTGCTTGAAATACCTACATGATCTTTTCTATCTTTTGGTAGTCACCATCAACAGGAAACTGCTGGCATAAGTAGGTTGCAGCAAATGGTCATAGAGTTTTTATCGGGTTAAAAACTCTTTTCTCAACAAATAATCAGAATTTGGATTATTTGCAGTGTTTGAATTTTGTGCTTCAAAGGGAGGATTCTTTTTTAAATCTAGCACCTTTTTTCTTTCTTTCTTCTTTTCTTTTTTTTTTTTTTTTTTTTGAGACAGAGTTTCACTCTGCTGTTGTCCAGACTGAATTGCAGTGGCATGATCTCGGTTCACTGCAACCTCTGTTCCTGGGTTCAAGCAATTCTCCTACCTCAGCCTCCCGAGTAACTGAGACTACAGGCATGCGCCACCACACCCAGCTAATTTTTGTATTTTTAGTAGAGATGGGGTTTCACCATATTGGCCAGACTGGTCTCGAACTCCTGACCTCGTAATCTGCCTGCCTCGGCCTCACAAAGTGCTGGAATTACAGGACTGCACCCGGTCCTCTTTCTTTTCTTTCAATCAAATATGATGTTGAAATTTCTTGTAACAAATGCAGGCCAGTTGCGGTGCCTCACACCTGTAATCCCAGCACTTTGGGAGGCTGAGGTGGGAGGATTGCTTGAGCCTAGGAGTTTGAGACAAACCTGGGCAACATGGCGAAACCTCATCTCTACCAAAAATTAGTTGGGCATGATGGCACATGCCTGTGATCTCAGCTGCTCAGGAGGCTGACGTAGGAGGACTGCTTGAGCCTGGGAGGTCGAGGCTGCAATGAACCATGATCACCTCACTGCACTCCAGCCTGGGTGACAGAGCGAGACCCTGTTTCCTAAATAAATAAATAAATGCTTACAAACCAAATGCAATAGAAAATTTTCATTTTGAGTATCTTAAAATAATGATGAAGCTTTTCCCCTAAGTGAATGCAGGCATTGCTCTACCTACCCTAATAAGTCTTCTTTAGTATTCAAACTGCAACACCAAGTAAACATCCCCCAGGGAACCATACTTGACTTCCCATCTCCTAAGTTGAAGTTTTGCTTCGAATCCATAAACTCTGTCAGTACACTCCAATCTATTCTTTAGTGTCTTTAAAATTTTTGATGCAACTTTATTAATGTGCAAAAAAAGCCATTTGTTGAAGCCAGTAAACATCAAATCTGAAAAATGAGAAGCACTCACAAAGAAACGTTGCCATGTTTCTTTTGCCTCATACTTTTTTTTTAACCAAAACTCTAAACACTTAGATTTAAAACAACAGGGAAGGGTGTGATCCCAGTTCTTTACAGAAAGCCAAAAGGCAGGTGGGAAATGTCTTAGATTTAATTACATTCATCTGGCATAATTTACTGTGGAAATAAGACCTACAGATAAACTTGCAGGTGAGGGCTCCTCAGTGAATGAATCTCAGTGTTTTCTGAACAAACTGCTGTTGTGAACAGCAGCATCTGTCCACAGACTTATGCAGAGTTCCCACAGTATTTCAAAATATTCATGTATCACTGTGAATATTTCAATCTTAGTTTATGTGAGTGCTTCCTGTACTTCTCTTCAAGTTTCTAACTAGTACTGTAAACTATGCAGTGTCAACCTCCATAATGCATGGATAGAAAATAAAACCCTTCTGGGCCAGGCGCGGTGGCTCATGCCTGTAATCCCAGCACTTTGGGAGGCTGAGGCGGGGGGATCATGAGGTCAAGAGATCAAGACCATCCTGGTCAACATGGTGAAACCCTCTCTCTACTAAAAATACAAAAATTAGCTCAGCATGGTGGTGTGTGCCTGTAGTCCCAGTTACTCGGGAAGCTGAGGGAGGAGAATTGCTTGAACCCAGGAGGCAGAGGTTGCAGTGAGCCGAGATCGCACCACTGCACTCCAGCCTGATGCCTGGCGACAAAGCGAGAGACTGTCTCAAAAAAAAGAAAAAAAAAAAAAAAAAAAAAGGAAAGAAAAAAAAAAAAAGAAAACGCTTCTGATTGAATATCTAAGTTAGTGTCATCTCAGTGTCCTTTGATCTGTCATCAGTGTGTCTCCTAACAGCAGTACTTGAAAATGGCCCCTTTCCTATTCCCTTTACCTCATTGTTCCCAAAAATAGTGTGGATAATTTCCCTGCACACTGCTAACCTGTGAGATTCTCCTGGGGCGGGGGGCATCTTAGCTTTACTTGTTAATCATGTAATCCTGTCACTAGCACGTTGGGCTCCAGCTAAAAATGTTCCAACCCATCTCATAAAAGATCCCAGTTTGGCCAGGCATGGTGGGTCATGCCTGTAATCCCAGCACTTTGGGAGGCCGAGGTGGACGGATCACAAGGTCAGAAGATGGAGACCATCCTGGCCAACGTGGTAAAATCCTATCTCAACTAAAAATACAAACATTAGGTGGACATGGTGGCACATGCCTGTAACCCCAGCTACCGGGGAGGCTGAGGCAGGAGAATTGCATGAACCAGGGACTCAGAGGTTGCAGTGAGCCGAGATCATGCCACTGCACTCCAGCCTGGGTGACAGAGTAAGATTCCATCTCAAAAACAAAACAAAACAAAACAAACAAAGATCCCAGTTTCTCAATTTGCACAGCCAGATGCTTTAAAAATTCCATATCTTTCTATTGAAAGGATCAGCAGACGTCTGTGACTTCTGAAAACTGATTTTTCTCTGTTGTCTTAAGAAAGTAACACTCTGAAACAAAGCCATAAAGCAATTCAATTAAACTATTGTTAGGCTTCATTCATTTATTGACAAATATTTTTATGTAAAAATAATAAGCATGAAATCCCACCAAGAATCAGATTTGGCTGATTTTTAGTATCAAATACCAATTACAAGTAAATCAATAAATAAACCAATAAATGATAAAAATTATATTCTTGTAATCTTTTTAAAAGAGTCCTGTTCTTTTAGGAGTAGATACTGAAATACTTAAGGATGAAATGGTATAATAGATATGATTCAGAATACTGGGAGTGAGGGAAGTGCGTAGGGTTAGGGGCAGAATTAGACAAGCTATGAGTTGGTAATTGGTGAGTCTGGGCAATGGAACCACTGAGGTTCATTACAGCATTCTCTCTACTTTTTAATGTTTGAAATGCTCTATGATAAAAAGTTTTTTTTTATTATAAAGAAGTAACAATCAGGAAAATCAAATAATTCTATTGTCTTTAAAAACACCTGATGCTATATAACATTCCACATAGCAACAATCATACAACACTTTTATTTTTTTCTCTATTTCTTTGTGATGAGACATGCCTCCTATTTTTATTTTGAGATGAAGTCTCACTCTATTGCCTAGGCTGGAGTATAGTGGCGCGATCTCAGCTCACAGCAACCTCCGCCTCCCGGGTTCAAGCGATTCTCCTGCCTCAGCCTCCTGGGTAGCTGGGACTAGAGGCGCCCACCACCATGCCTGGCTAATTTTTGTATTTTTAGTAGAGATGAGGTTTCACCATGTTGGTCAGGCTGGTCTCAAAACTCCTGACCTCGTGATCCACCCGCCTCAGCCTCCCAAAATGCTGGGATTACAGGCATGAGCCACTGCGCCTGGCCAGCCCTTCTATTTTTGTAGAAGAAAAAATTGTGGAAAAATAAGAACACAATCAAATTAAAAGAAAAACAGGTGGGGTGCGGTGGCTCATGCCTGTAATCCCAAGATTTTGGGAGGCTGAGGCAGGAGGACTTCTTGACCCCAAAAGTTTGAGACTAGCCTTGGCAACATAGTGAGACTGCATCTCTACAAAAAAAACTTTAAAAACTAGCCAGGCATGGTGGCACATGTCCCAGCTACTCTGGAGACTGAGGCAGGAGGATTGGTTGAGCCCAGGAGGTTGAGTTCATGCCACTGCACTCCAGCCTGGGTAACAGAGCGAGAGCCTGTATAAATAAATAAATTTCAAAAATGAAGTCTAGGCGTGGTGACTCAGGCTTGTAATCCCAGCACCTTGAGAGGCTGAGGCAGGATTTCTCGAGCCCAGGAGTTCAAGGCTGCAGTGAGCTGTGATTACACTACTGCACTCCAGGCTGGGTGACTGAGCGAGACCTTGTCTTTGTTTTTTTTTTTTTTTTTTTGAGACGGAGTCTCGCTCAGTCACCCAGGCTGGAGTGCAGTGGCATGATCTCAGCTCACTGCAATCTCTACCTCCCAGGTTCAAGCAATTCTCCTGCTTCAGCCTCCAGAGTAGCTGGGATTACAGGCGCCCACCACCACACCCAGCTAATTTTTGTATTTTTAGTAGTGACAGGGTTTCACCATGTTGGCCAGGCTGGTCTCGAACTCCTGGCCTCAAGCGATCCATCTGCTTCGGCCTCCCAAAGTGCTAGGATTACAGGTGTGAGCTACCATGCCTGGCCAACCTTGCCTCTTAAAACAGAAAAGAAAAACAAATATCGTCCATATAGATATAGGTCAAACCCCAAAACCACTGATGATAAACAACTAGCAAAGTAATAATCATACTATTTGGGATGTTTCAAGGGGAAGTGATGAAAAGTTACCACTTCCCATTGCACATGGCTGCTCTGGAGCCATTCTTGCTCCAGCCCTCTGCTGTGGCAGGCGCCTATCAGCTGGGCAGCTCTGCTCATTTGTCCACCTATAAGTGCAAGAGTTAGCTGGTCTCTGCATATGAACAGGTTTGGCTATAGGGGTATACCTGTTGCAGGATGTGTATATCAGTTAAGTGTATCTGTGTGTGAGCAAGTTTATATGTGTGCACGTTTGCCCATGTGTGCTTGTCTTTGTGTGCAAGAGTGTGTCTGTATATGTACAATATGGAATTTTTATCTTTGTGTTTGTTTGCATATTGCTAAAGTGTATGAGTGTGCTTCTGTGTGTGTGTGTTGGAGCTGTTATAAGTCTGTTCATGGGTGGGAGTGTATATGTGAATGGGTGTGTGTGTGTACATATACCAGGATATACATACTTGTGTTGATGAACACACCTAATCTATGTGAGAGAGTTTGAATCTGTCTTTGTGTTAGAGTGTGTGTGTATACGTGAGCAGTTTTTTACTTGCCTGCTTTTTTCTCAGTGCATATATATCCATAGGTCTCTGAGGGCGATTCTATGTACTATACTTGTGTGTGTGTGCGTGTGTGTGTGTGTATACACACACATGGTAAGGTTCAAATGCATGTCAGCCTGCTGGCATATGTAAGTAACTTTGAATCTGAGTGTGACAGTGTTTATATATGTAAAAATATCAATATACAGCTTTGTGCATATCTGTGTTCTGTCTGAATATGTGAGAGGATTTGAATAATCAGCTGTATTGGGTCAATGAGTATATATATGTCTGTGTGAGTGAAAGTATATGTAAGTTTGCTTGTGCGTACCTATCTGTCAGTGTTTGAGATCTCATTCATCTATGTGTGTGTTAGGGGAGTTATAAAGGTGGTTTTGTGGGCCATTGCGTGTGTGTGTGTGTGTGTGTGTGTGTGTGTGTGTGAGAATGAGTGTGTGTCTGAGTGTGTCTGTGTATGTGAACAATTCTCAGCCCTCTCATACCCAGTGCCCTCTTTTACATAACAGATATTTTGTAACACACTTTTAGTGTCTGGAAATGAAGTTCTTAGATAATATAATCTCTCTGCATATTTTTTTTTTTTTTAAATGGAGTTTCACTCTTTTTGCCCAGGCTGGAGTGCAGTGGCGCGATCTCGGCTCACTGCATCCTCCACATCCCAGGTTCAAGTGATTCTCCTGCCTCAGCCTCCCGAGTAGCTGAGATTACAGATGCGTGCCACCACACCCAGCTAATTTTGTATTTTTAGTAGAGACAGGGTTTCACCATGTTGGCCAGGCTGGACTTGAACTCCTGACCTCAGGTGGTCCACCTGCCTCGGCCTCCCAAAGTGCTGGGATTACTGGCATGAGCCACCATGCCCAGCCCTCTGCACATGTAATTTAAAAAGAAAATCCATATAGTATTTTATACAATATCCATATTGTATTAACTATAGTACAAATAAGAAATAAATGGAAAATGATTTATAAGAAGACAATTTGTATTTCAATATGTAAATGCTTGGGCATGATACTCCCCAGGAGATTCAAGGAAGTAATTAGATGCTCCCAATGTCTTATACTGGGTAATATGGATTTAGGAGAAGGGGACCCATCAAAGGCAGGACATGAAGGAAAATGACAGGCACAGGCCTTAGGGGTGAGATTTTTCTGAAATAGTCAACAACTCAAAGGAAAGCTCATCCCAAACCAAAGTACAGCCTCCTCTTTACTTACATGACAGCCATGTTCCTGGATAATTTGGGGCATGTTAAAATCAAGAGGAAAAAAATGGTTTTTATCTGTGAAATAGATTCTAGGTTCACTTACCTAAAAGTCCTAGAGGATGCAGGACATGTTGGCTGCGTGGGACTGTCCCCCATGTCACTGGACGGCCAACATCCTCCCCCTGGCTCCTAAATGTCGGAAGGACACCCTGCACCCCAGCATTGTGGCCGTCAAAAATGCTCCTACACAAATTTCCAAAATGTCCCCTAGAGGGCAGTAACGTCTTTGTTGAGGACGAAGCACTGGCGCTTGGAGAAGGTACGCTGTGTACCTGTGTGAATGCGGCAGAGTACTAATGTACCTCCGCCTCCGTGTGCGTGTGTGCCTATGTGTGTGAGTGAATGTGTGCGCGCACAAGCGTGTGTGCGTACGTGTGTGTGTTACACACACACGCGTGCGCACGCGTTTCTCATGCAAAAGCGGGTTGCTGTCCACGGGTGTCCACAGCAGTAGACCGTTTATGGGGGTAGGGGGTGTGCAGGTGTCCGAGCTCGAGCAGGTGTGCGTGTGTTCTGTGTTGGCACGCGTCCTGAGCCTCAGCTGGGCCCTAGCTGAGGCTGCCCGTCCGCCAAGGAGAACCCTCTCCTCACTTGTTTGTAAAATTTCTCCAGCTTTCCCCGAGCCACCAGAGTTTTGTTTGTTTGCTGCTATTGTTTGGGGGGATGTGGGGATTTTTGTTTTATGTTTAGCTGTTTTCACCGAGACTCAGGGCTACACATTATCCACCTTCTCGGTCTTAGTGTGGCTCTCCGTGTCTCCCTCTCTGTCTCCATCTTTATTTCTGTCTCTGTCTCTCTCCAGCTCCCCTCTTTTATCTCTGCCCCACCTCACCCCGTCTCTATTTTTCTTTCTTTCCTGGCGTTAGCCCTCTCCCTCTCTCTCCCTGCTCTCCTTTTCTCTCTCTTGCGCTCTCTCTGTCTCTATTTCTGGCGTGCTGGTTTCTCTGTGTGTCTCTGCCTCTTTTTCCTCACTCTTATTTTCACCCTTCCTTCACTTTCTGTCTCTCTCTTCCTCTCTGTGTGTAAGGCTCTCTCCCCTTTCTCGGTTTGTCTCTCTGTCTCTTTCTTCCTCCTATGTCTCCGTCTCTGTCACACACACCTCTGTCTCCTTCTGTCTCTCTCTTGTCTCTCTCTTACATTCAGTCTGTCTCTATCCCTTTTCCCCTGCCTCCCCTCAAGGTAAAGGGGAGAGAGAGAGAGAGAGAGAGAGAGAGAGAGAGAGAGCGCACGAGTGTGTGTTGACACTCACCCGCAGGCTGTCCCACAGTTCTGAGATTTCAGGGTGCCATCAAAAAGTCTGGCTCAGGTGCAGTGGCTCACGCCTGTAATCCCAACAATTTGGGAGGCTGAGGCAGGCAAATCATTTGAGGTTACGAGTTGGAGACCAACATGGCCATCATGATGAAACCTCGTCTCTACTAAAAATCAGCCGGGCATGGTGGCACATGTGCCTGTAATCCCAGCTAGTTGGGAGGCTGAGGCATGAGAATCACTTGAATCCAGAAGACGGAGGTTGCAGTGAGCCGAGATTGTCCCACTGCACTTCAGCCTGGGCGACAGAGCGAGACTCTATTTAAAAACAAACAAACAAAAAGAGCCGAGCCCTAGGTGGGTGTGGCAGGCCAGGCTGGATTGAGCTGGAAAACCGTGCAGAGGGGAGATTTTTCCTGGGAGGGAAGGAGTAGGAAGATATCCACTCAAGTTCCACCCCACAATCCCAGCCCAGCCCCAGCTCCAACAATCATCCTGAGTTTCCCCAGTTTCTGTCCGGTTGCCTCACTGCCTTCCCTCTGGGACTTACACTGTTACCTCGTCACATCCCCACACTCCCGGGGCTCTCCTCTTTCCCCTCAGCTTTGCTTTGCTGCTCTCACCGCCAGATACACTCCCAGGCCGTTCTTGCAGGGAATCCTGCCTGGATGTCTCCAGGGCGCCCTCTCTGACCCACAGCCACAGCCCATTTAATCCCTCAATTCATTTGATAGATTGTCACTGAGAGCCTACCATGATGTACTATGTAGTGTTCTTTCAGAGGAGAGTCAGTGAATCTGTAACTCCTGCCCTTGTGGAATTTTCATTCTGATAGGATGAGGCAGGCAATAAACCAAAATTTAAAAGTAAATTATATAGTGTGTTAGAAGAGAGAAATTACAGGAAGCAAAATAGGGAGAGGGATGGGGGGGGGCATTATCTGTCACCTGGATTGCTGCAGGTGACAGATAATGATTCTAGGTTCACTTACCTAGAAGTCCAAAGTCCTAGAGGATGCAGGACATGGTGGCTACGTGGGACTGTCCCCAATATCACTGGATGGCCAACATCCTCCCCCTGCCTCCTAAATGTCAGAAGGATGCCCTACACCCCAGCATTGTCGCCATCAAAAATGCTCCTATACAAATTTCCAAAATGTCCCCTAGAGGGGCCTCTGAGTAGTCTCCCTACTTCTACCTGCACCCCATGTGACCTCTGCTCTTTACAACGGCAAGTGGGATTCTGTTCCATCCTACTTCACACCACATCTGGCCGCTGCTCAGAATCTTGCCATGGCTCCCATCTCATTCAGAGGAAAAATCCCTCACCATAGCCTCTTTGATCTGGCCTCACCACCTTTCTGACCTCACCCCCCACCACGTTCCCCTGACTCACTGTGTTCCACCCACGGTGGCCTGCTTGCTCTTCCTCAAACATGCCATGTAGAGTCCCACCTCGGGGCCTTTGCTCTGGCTGTTCCCCCTGCCTGGACTTCTCTTCCCTCAGATATCCGCATGACTCACTCTCTCACCTCCCTTAGGTCTTTGCTCAGACGACACCTCCTTCGTGAAGCCTCCCCTGTCCACCTCATCTAAAACTGCAGCACCTTCCCCACCCCTAGCACTTCCTATCTTCCTTCCCTCCTTTATGTTTATTGTTAGGAACTTGTCATCATCTGACATACTGTACTTCACCCCTGTCTCTTCTTTATTTTATTTTATTTATTTATTTTTTTTTTGGAGACGGAGTTTCGCTCTTGTTACCCAGGCTGGAGTGCAATGGCGTGATCTCGGCTCACTGCAACCTCCGCCTCCCGGGTTCAGGCAATTCTCCTGCCTCAGCCTCCTGAGTAGCTGGGATTACAGGCACGCACCACCATGCCCAGCTAATGTTTTGTAGTTTTAGTAGAGACGGGGTTTCACCATGTTGACCAGGATGGTCTCCATCTCTTGACCTCGTGATCCACCCGCCTCGGCCTCCCAAAGTGCTGGGATTACAGGCTTGAGCCACCGCGCCCGGCCCCTCTTCTTTATTATCCAGAATGTCGGTTCCACAAGGGCCGGGATCTTAATCTGTCTAGTTTACAGCTGCATCCTCAATACCTAGAAAAGTGCCTGGCACACAGGATATGCTTGATAAATATTTTTTCAGTATATAAATGAATATGCACTTTATATTCACATATACTTGCCTCCTCACCTAAAATAAAAATCAAAGTCCTCATCGTGGCCCACAGCCCTACACAATCTGGCCCCAAGACACCTGTGCGACCTCACCTCCCACCACTGTCTTCCTTGTTTTTACTGTTCCTGCCACACTCGTCTTCCTGCCGTTCCTCAAGCATACTAAACACATTCCTGATCAGGAATAAAGAAATCAATTAAATGGGTGATACCAGCATTTTAAGAACACATGAAATAGAATAAAAACAAATGGGGTACATTGCATATAAGATCAGTATTGTTTTGTGAAACTTTTGGTTGAGCTGTGTGTGTGCGTGCATGTATGTGGAGCGGGTTGGGATGTAAAATGTATTTTTTTACTATGGGTGGCAGTAGAAAAAAGTCTGAACACAACCTTAGCGCTTTGGAAAGGGGGAGAAGAGCTGCACCAACATCCCCACCCCACAGACCCACCATTGGAGGAAACAGGTAACCAAGGACATCCGGAGAAATGTAGCATCCTCACCCACCAACAAGGAGTGGGTAGGAGCAGGAATGGTCCAGGGGTAGGGCCTGGCACCAGCCAGGGCATAAGTGGGGATGGCTCGTTGATACACTAACCCTGCCCTTTCTGTTTCTTCCTCTTCTTTCCATCTGTTTCTCACGGTCTCTCTCCTGTCTGTCTGTCTGTCTCTCTCTCCTCTCTTCCTCCTCACTCTTTCTCATCCCCTCCATTTCTGTGTCAATCTCTTTCCATTTATTTTGGTCGCCTCTTTTCTCTTTGTTCTCTCTCTCTCTCTCTGCCACTTTGTCTCTGCACACCTGTGTGTTTTTCTCCCCCTCTGTCTCTCTCCTGCCCTCATCTCTCTGTCTCTCTGTGTCTGTGTCTCCCCCCCATCCCCATTTGCAGGTGCAGTGTAGCAGGACAACTCATGGAGCCCGCCCGGGCCCATCGAGTACTGGACTGGCTGATCCCATAGGGTTGGCAGTAGGCCCTGGCCCTCAGTATGGCCAACACCACTGGAGAGCCTGAGGAGGTGAGCGGCGCTCTGTCCCCGCCATCCGCATCGGCTTACGTGAAGCTGGTACTGCTAGGACTGATTATGTGCGTCAGCCTGGCGGGCAACGCCATCTTGTCCCTGTTGGTGCTCAAGGAGCGTGCCCTGCACAAGGCTCCTTACTACTTCCTGCTGGACCTGTGCCTGGCCGATGGCATACGCTCTGCCGTCTGCTTCCCCTTTGTGCTGGCTTCTGTGCGCCACGGCTCTTCGTGGACCTTCAGTGCACTCAGCTGCAAGATTGTGGCCTTTATGGCTGTGCTATTTTGCTTCCATGCGGCCTTCATGCTGTTCTGCATCAGCGTCACCCGCTACATGGCCATCGCCCACCACCGCTTCTACGCCAAGCGCATGACACTCTGGACATGTGCAGCTGTCATCTGCATGGCCTGGACCCTGTCTGTGGCCATGGCCTTCCCACCTGTCTTCGACGTGGGCACCTACAAGTTTATTCGGGAGGAGGACCAGTGCATCTTTGAGCATCGCTACTTCAAGGCCAATGACACGCTGGGCTTCATGCTTATGTTGGCTGTGCTCATGGCAGCTACACATGCTGTCTATGGCAAGCTGCTCCTCTTCGAGTATCGTCACCGCAAGATGAAGCCAGTGCAGATGGTGCCAGCCATTAGCCAGAACTGGACATTCCATGGTCCCGGGGCCACTGGCCAGGCTGCTGCCAACTGGATCGCTGGCTTTGGCCGTGGGCCTATGCCACCAACCCTGCTGGGTATCCGGCAGAATGGGCATGCAGCCAGCCGGCGGCTGCTGGGCATGGACGAGGTCAAGGGTGAAAAGCAGCTGGGCCGCATGTTCTACGCGATCACACTGCTGTTTCTGCTCCTCTGGTCACCCTACATCGTGGCCTGCTACTGGCGAGTGTTTGTGAAAGCCTGTGCTGTGCCCCACCGCTACCTGGCCACTGCTGTTTGGATGAGCTTCGCCCAAGCTGCCGTCAACCCGATTGTCTGCTTCTTGCTCAACAAGGACCTCAAGAAGTGCCTGAGGACTCATGCCCCCTGCTGGGGCACAGGAGGTGCCCCAGCTCCCAGAGAACCCTACTGTGTCATGTGAAGCAGGCTGGTAGGCAGACAGGCAGAGAGAAGGTCATGGCCACCATGATGGGGCCAACAGCAAGGAGGGGTAGGGGCCCACACGGGAGCCCTACTTTCTGAGCTCCAGCCCCAGCCCCTCAAACCACCTGTATAATCTAGGCACCTTTGCAAACACCTCCCAAGGATGGAGGACTGGGCGAGGGACTGGGAAAGAGGCATATTTAGTTTTGTGGGACCTGTCTCCACTGACTCCTTCTCCACTTCTACAACCTCATTCTCTCTCTCTCTCTCTCTCAGAAGTGACAATTCAGAAAAAGAAACAACTGAGAATGCAGGTTTTTCTACTAAGAGTTGAGGAGACAGGCTTTCTTACTTTAATGTCTCTCCTTCTGACACTGTCCAGAAGGGGGAAATTTGTCTTGTAAAATAGACTTCCAGAGCTCTTATTGCCCCCTCTGCTCCCATGCACCCTCCCTTCCAAGTCCTTTAGCAAGGCCTAGATGTTTAGGGAGAAAGTGGTCCAAGGCTGCTGACAAGACGGACCAAAGGGGGTGCTGGGTTCCCAGAGAGCAGGGATGTTTAATTGCTATGTCATGTGCAATGTTGTTTTAGGCCAACCCTGGCCTCTAGCCCAGTCTTCTCCCCCTCCCCACCATGTCCAGACCTCCCAAATGGTTCTTGTGCATCTCTTGGAGAAGCCAGGGGAGTAGGGAGAAGGGACCCAAGGATGGGCCCAGGTTAGGTGAAGAGTAGAATGTGAGCTGAACTCTTTGAGCTGAAGAGAATGGTCACACTTGGTCACATTCTCTCATGCTGGTCACGCTCTTTCACGCTGCCTTCAGGATCCCCAGCCCCCAACTCTTCTTCCTGAGAATGGAAATCCACTCCAGCCCCATTAGGACTGATGTGGGTGCCACACAGGCAGGAGCAGCCCCCCAGGGAAGTGTAGGGAGGGAGCTGAACTCCCCAGAGTAGCTGGACCACAGAGACGGGTCAGAGCCGAATTCAACCCCAGAATTGTCTCTTGGGCTTACCCTACTCTTCTGAAGATGAAAATTTGTTTGGGGCCTTGGTAACCAATAGAGATACGAACTCCAAGGCACTATGGACTTGAGTTCATTCCTATCTGACCTCTTTTTGTCCCCCTCGAGCCCCTCCTTAGTAACCCTTGGCCTACTGGGCCCTGAGCCCCAAACGTACTTCTTCCCAACAACCCTCTTTCCCCTTCCTTCCACCACCCTTACCTACACCCAAAGTGGAGCAGACTGCAGCCAGATTCTCCAGGCGGGAGATCCAAGCCTCCCTCCCTGGGGTGGAGTCCATTTTGGGCTTACTTCGAGGCCTCTTCTGTGGATTGGTGAGCCAAGCTGGCACTCTTTGGCCTGGTCTTGCCCAGGCTCTCTGCCCCCCTCTCACTTTCTGTGGGGCTGGAATCTGTATTTATCCACCCCTCTTTCCCTTCTTTATAGAAGTCCCTGTCCTAAACTCCCTCCCTACCCCAAGAGAGTCCCAGAACTGGGGAAGCCTGGTCCATACAGAATGGAGAGGGCACTCTAGGCAGGAGAGACATTAATGAGCCTGGCAGCAGAGTGACCCTGGAAAGGCAGGCCAGAGTGGCTGAGAGGCCAGGAGTGGGGGAGCCTGTTCTCTCAGCGATAGTGATGGGGGTGCCTTTCCAGTGGGGTGGGGTGGGAAGACCAAGGGGGTGGGGGGTAAATAGGGTACATTCAGGAGGGTTTTCCTCCATTTCTTTTTTCTAACTGCCTGGATTCACCATTGGATTTTGTAAATGGAAAAACTGAAATGAACAATGCTATATTGGATGTTTTCTCTTTCTGACTGTGTGTGTGTGTGTGTGTGTGTGTGTGTGTGTGGTGTCTGTGTGCATGCGTCCTGTGTGACCACATGTGGAGAGACATGATTGAGTGACAGTGTGTGTCTGTGTGACTTTGTGTGGGGAGGCACTCCTGAGGAAAACTTGCCTGGTACACACATGTAAGCAAAGGCCTGTATGTGGGGACATATACAGCATGTGCATGCACACACACACACACACACAAACACGTCACACACAGTTGAGGAGACAAACTAGAGTATGTGCCCGTGGTAGGAAGTATAGTGGTCAAGAGATGGATCTTAAAAACCGTACATAGGTAGGTAGTAAGAGGATAGACTCCCATCTCACAAGATGGGCCTCCATTGGCCCAGGCTCTGAGCACGGGAGGGCTGGGGCCGGGGTACTTGAGAACCTCATCTCCTCACAAGCCTGTAGCCCCATCTCAGCTCCGTCTCAGTCTCCTTTCCAAACTCAAACAAGGTGTTCCTAAAATTGGATCACCATGGAGAATGGGGACTGGAAATTGGAGATCAAATGTGAGTGAAACTGATGGGGTTAGGAAATGCCCCCAACAAAGTAGTGGCTTCTGGAGGGACTGCTCAGTCTGGGATGGGAGCCCTTCCTAGAGGCCACTTATGCAGCTAGGACTTCGGTCATCTTTGACCAAATTTAGAGGGAGGGATGTCACGGGGAAAAAACCCAAGCCCAGAAATCTACCCAGCCAGCCTGCTCCCTAGACACTCAGTTGATTTACTATCTATTTAATCTCTCAGGTGCACAGAATTGAGTTGACCATACTCCTCAGTTCTTGGCACACTGTGTCATCATTAGTCCATGTGAGGCCCTTTTATTCTTTTGTTCCTTCAGTTTTGTCCCCTTCATCACCCATTCCTGATCCCATCCTCCCCGCCCCTTACATAGGCACCCACTCTCGTGTATTTAACATATGTCCTTCCAATCCACCGTTCATGTGTTTATTTACATATCTGTGTATCTGTGAAAAATATATGGTATTGCTGTGTGTTTTAATTTACATAAACAGTATTGTACTATAAATCTTGTTCTGTTTCTTTTTTCACTCAACATCTGTCTTTGAGAGATCCAGCCATGTTGCCGTATATAGATCTAACTCATTCTAGTGGTCCATCTTAAACATATATCACATTTTTCTCATCCATTCCCCGATGATGGATCCCTAGGTCTCCTTTTCTCTGCTCCGCTACAAGGCTGCAATGGGAAGTTACCTACACCTTTCTTTAGGGATGCCTAAATTAAGGGAGAGAAAACTGAAGCTCAGAGAGGGGCAGTGATTTGGTTAAGGTTACAAAATGAGGGGCACACTCATTATGTGAATCCCAGCACCAAAGCTAGCCCTCCACCACCATGCCTCACAAAAGACCATCTATCTCTGGTTTAAAAAGAAAAATCTTAAAATACAGCATACACTGGGGAAAGGGAGAGGAAAGGATGGAAAGGGCAGAAATGAAGAGATGGAAAGTGCTAGAAAATTCTAGCAGATGAGCTGAATCACAATCACTTTTATGACGCAGAGGAAGTTACTTTTGTGTGTGTGTGATTATTATTTCTAGAGCCATTTTGCAGAGATGGAAAACGCCACGTCAAAACCTGGCCCCCAAACCAAACACCCTGGGTGCCTAAATTGCAGGCGCGGGCGGTAGGGCAGCCCGAGCCCCGAGGAGCGACAGCAGAGTTCACCCAAGGGGCAGACGCGGGGGTTGGGGGAAGAGGCACAAGCGGTGGGGGGGGGGGGGGGGGG
>NW_022437104.1:105811-252336 GCF_009761245.1 Sapajus apella
GTTGGGGGAAGAGGCACAAGCGGTGGGGGGGGGGCGGTGAGGGAAGAGGCAGAAGCGGGGGTCCGGGGGTGAGGGAAAGGGAAGTGCGGGGATGGGGGAAGGGACAGAAGCAGGGGCTGGGGGTGAGGGAAGGGGTAGAAGTGGGGGGATGGGGGTCAGAAATGGGGAATAGGGAAAGGGGCAGAAGCGGGGGATGGGGGAAGGGGCAGAAGCGGGGAATGGAAGAAGGGGCAGAAGGGAGGGATGGGAAAGGGGAGACGCGGGGGTGGGGTGGGGGAAGAGGCAGATGCGGGGAGTTGGTGAAGGAGCTGAAGGAAATGGGGGAAGGGGCAGATTTTAAAAGTGCGTAGTTGCTGAGGGGAGGGGGGCGGGGGAAATGATAACGAGGCTCTCCCAATTTCATGTGAGCACATCCTGCTCAGCGCTTGCGTTTGTTTTTCGTCTGGTTTTTTCGTCTTCAGAACCACTGGTACTTTTCCCATTGGATAAAACGCTGAAAGGGTGAGGGAGAGGGGCTTCTTCCCCAGCTTCGTCGCAGCCAATCGCCCTGCAGTTTCGCTCCGGTCGCTGAGGGAGTTAGCCCGTTGATTGGCGGGCCCGAGGGCAGCCAATCGGAAACTGATGATGTGTGGTGTTGGCAAGCAGATTGCGTGAGAGCGGGCAGGGGTCGCGGGAGCGCGAGCGCCGCCGCGGCGGCCGGCAGCCAATGACAAGGCCGAGCGGACCCCTGCGTCAGGAGGGGGCGGGGCTTCAGCGATTGGCGCGGAGGGAGTAGAGCGGGCGCTGTGGGAGGGAACGCCAGAGCGAGACGGTGAGGGGAGCTGGTTGCGTGATTCTTCGCAGCTCCGCTTCCCTGTGCGACTAGCTGCAGCGACGCGGCTGAGAGCGAAGGGGCGAGTGCTAGTCCCCTGAGCTGTGCGAGCGCGGTCGCCATGGACCGCCCAGATGAGGGGCCTCCGGCAAAGACCCGCCGCCTGAGCAGCTCCGAGCCTCCAGAGCGCGACCAGCCCCCGCCGCCGCCGCCGCCGCCGCCGCCGCCGCTCCTCCGACTCCCCCTGCCTCCACCCGAGCAGCGCCCGAGGCTCCAGGAGGAAACGGAGGCAGCACAGGTGCTGGCCGATATGAGGGGGTTGGGACTGGGCCCCGCGCTGCCCCCGCCCCCTCCCTATGTCATTCTCGAGGAGGGGGGGATCCGCGCATACTTCACGCTCGGTGCTGGGTGTCCCGGCTGGGATCCTACCATCGAGTCGGGGTACGGGGAGGCGCCCCCACCCACGGAGAGCCTGGAAGTACTCCCCACTCCTGAGGTCTCGGGGGGGAGCCTGGAAATCGATTTTCAGGTTGTGGAGTCCAGCAGTTTTGGTGGAGAGGGGGCCCTAGAAACCCGTAGCGCAGTGGGGTGGGGGCCCCAGAGATTAATTGACCCAAAGAGCAAGGAAGAGGCGATCATCATAGTGGAAGATGACGATGAGGATGAGCAGGAGAGTAAGAGGAGCAGCAGGAGGCGGCGGCGGAGGAGGAGGAGGAGGAAGCAGAGGAAGGTGAAGAGGGAAGGCATAGAGAGAAATGCGGAGAGGATGGAGAGCATCCTGCAGGCACTGGAGGATGTTCAGCTGGACCTGGAGGCGGTGAACATCAAGGCAGGCAAGGCCTTCCTGCGTCTCAAGCGCAAGTTCATCCAGATGCGAAGACCCTTCCTGGAGCGCAGAGACCTCATCATCCAGCACATCCCTGGCTTCTGGGTCAAAGCAGTATCCTTCTCTTCTATACTCAAGGGCCAGAAACCCATGACAGGAAATGGGAAGGTGGGGGAGGGACAGAAAAGATAAAGTGGGTGGAGGAGAGCCAGAGATGGGCGTGAGCCCCCTGTCGGAAGACGGACTAGACTGGGTGGAAGAGGGATGGAAGGAGGGCAAAACAGCAGAGGAGCTGCACTGGAGATGACGAAGGGGCGGGCATAAAAACTGGACCACAGGCCGGGCGCGGTGGCTCAAGCCTGTAATCCCAGCACTTTGGGAGGCCGAGGCGGGTGGATCACGAGGTCAAGAGATCGAGACCATCCTGGTCAACATGGTGAAACCCCGTCTCTACTAAAGTACAAAAAATTAGCTGGGCATGGTGGCGCGTGCCTGTAATCCCAGCTACTCAGGAGGCTGAGGCAGGAGAATTGCCTGAACCCAGGAGGCGGAGGTTGCGGTGAGCCGAGATCGCGCCATTGCACTCCAGCCTGGGTAACAAGAGCGAAACTCCGACCCAAAAAAAAAAAAAAAAAAAAAAAAAAAACTGGACCACAGATAGGAAAGGGGGAAGAGGAGGACCATAGCATTAAAAAAAGGATCACAGATGATGAAAGAAGGGGGTAGTAAAGGGACACATAGCAGGAAAATTGGACCAGAGGTGGTGAAAGGAGGAGGAGAGGGTCACGTAGAAGATGAACTGACTCAGAGACCTTGAAGAGGGGGAGGGGAAAGGCACACAGCAGAGTAACTGCCTAGAAAGGGTGCCTGAGCCATCCATACAAGGCTCTCTAAACCTAGATCTTTGCTTAGGATACTAAGAGACCCTAATCTTGGCTGGAGTGCCTTTCATTGGCGGGAAAGGGGCTAGAGAGGGGCTGGAGCCCCTGAAGGGTCAGGAGAGGGAGTGTCTAGGTATGGACAAAAAGGAGTTAAATGAAGGAAAGGGAAGAGTAGATGGGGGATACATATATGTACATGTAACATGTTAGGAACATGAGTTTAACATCTTAATAGAATTATGTGGATACAGACCCTTAGCACCCTCATACGAAACAGCATATAGAGGCCCTTAGCACCCAGGCATAGGATATCCTCTAGACATAGGATATTAGCTCCTAGACACAGTATAATATGACCACAGGTCCTCAGCATGTAGACATGGCATCACATGAGCACATGCCATCAGAGCCATTCACACGTGTGGCCATGGACCTTCAACACCCATACATAAAACATCATGTGACCACAGGCCCTCAGCAATCAGATACAGCATCACTTGGACATGGGCCTTCAGCACCCAGTGACATATACCACATGGACACAGACTCTCAGCATCCTGCAGGGCCACCTAACAGAGGTTTATAATGGGAATAAGTATGGGTTATGTCCCATGACTCACCTGTTTCATACAAACCACATGAACATAGAAGGAATCCTGCTCTAGCCTCTCTTACTGTGCCCTCCCTGGCCATTCCTCCCTCCCTTTCACTGGATAGTCAATCCTTGACCTAAACTGCTCCACTCATCAGTTCCTCAACCACCCCAGAATTTCAATTTTGATCAACCGACGTGACGAAGACATTTTCCGCTACTTGACCAATCTGCAGGTCAGGCCAGAGAGATATTTTTTAGTAGGATCGGGCAACGAATCTGGTTCTTGGAGGTGAGGGGAGGTGGGTGGGAAGGGCCATGGTGTGTGGGGGGAGACATTCCACCATCACCCCCACCTGGAGCAGGTACAGGATCTCAGACATATCTCCATGGGCTACAAAATGAAGCTGTACTTCCAGACAAACCCCTACTTCACAAACATGGTGATTGTCAAGGAGTTCCAGCGCAACCGCTCGGGTAAGAAGCAGTCCCAGCATAAATCCATGTTCCCTCCCACCCAATCTGTCCTTGTTCTGTCCCATCTCTATAGCCTTCTCTCTTCCTAGGCCGACTGGTGTCTCACTCAACCCCAATTCGCTGGCACCGTGGCCAGGAACCCCAGGCCCGCCGTCATGGGAACCAGGATGCGAGCCACAGCTTCTTCAGCTGGTTCTCAAATCACAGCCTCCCAGAGGCTGACAGGATTGCTGAGGTGGGGCCCTTCCTGGCATCACCAGAGAAGGCCTTACTAGGCTTGTTGCTGGGCATGTGGGGAATTAAGAATAGGATCTGGGGCTTGTACTCATGGTGCTCTTATCCCCTTCTCTCCTCTTTTCAACAGATTATTAAGAATGATCTGTGGGTTAACCCTCTACGCTACTACCTGAGAGAAAGGGGCTCCAGGACAAAGAGAAAGAGGCAAGAAATGAAGAAACGGTAATGGGGATTTGGTGGCTGAGAAGGGGTTTGTTGGGGGTGGGGCAAAGACTAGTGTAACACAGGATTTATAGAGCCAAAAGGGACCTTCGAGATAATCCCAGTGGAATATGTTTTAGAAGTGGGGAATCATGCCCAGAAATGGCCTAAGGTTACACAGCCAGGGGCAGAAATGGGACTTGATCCACCCTAGCCCCATCCCTGGGATCCCTTAAAGCCTACTGCTTCTCCAGTTACTTTCCACCTTTGAGTGCTATGAGTACACCCCCTCCCACCAACCCCATACTCAGCCCCAGCTTTCCCTACAGTAAAACCAAGGACAGATGTGAGGTGGTGATCATGGAAGACGCCCCCGACTATTATGCAGTGGAAGACATTTTCAGCGACATCTCAGACATTGACGAGACAATTCATGACATCAAGATCTCTGACTTCATGGAGACCACCGACTACTTTGAGACCACTGACAACGAGATAACTGACATCAATGAGAACATCTTCGACAGCGAGAGCCCAGACCACAATGAGGCCCCCAACAATGAGACCACCGATAACAATGAGAGTGCTGATGACAACGAAACCACTGACAACAATGAGAGTGCCGATGACAACAATGAGAACCCTGAAGACAATAACAAGAACACCGATGACAACAAAGAGAACCCTGACAACAACAAGAACACTTACGGCAACAACTTCTTCAAAGGTGGCATCTGGGGCAGCCATGGCAACAACCAGGACAGCAGTGACAGTGACAATGAAGCAGATGAGGAAAGTGATGATGAAGATAATGATGGCAATGAAGGAGACAATGAGGGCAGTGATGATGATGGCAATGAAGGTGACAATGAAGGCAGCGATGATGACGACAGAGACTTTGAGTACTATGAGAAGGTTATTGAAGACCTTGACAAGGAGCAGGATGACTACGCAGATGTGATAGAGATCATCTCAGACGAATCAGCAGAAGAAGAGGAGGGCATTGAGGAAGGTGAGCTAACCCCCCACCCTTGTCTTCCCTCTTTTCTTTCAGAGCAAGCCTGGCCAAGGACGGTATCAAGGCATGAACACGGTCTGCGTTTATGGAGGAAAGAAAAAGCATTCTGAGCAACTTTTTAAACAAAGGAAATCCAGAGAACATTTAACTTAAAAAATGTAACAAAACCCCAAAAAAATCATTTTACTTCTAGGTGATGGGTAAACGGTTGTAACAGAGCAAAAGAGGGAGAGTACACAGAGATAGGGGACAGTGGGTGGAAAACTAAAAAGGACATTTCACATCGAATTGGGGGAGTGGCAAAACATTGCGTTTCAGCACACTCTGTACCCAGCCTTGGCCTTTGGCAAATTCCCAGGCTTGTGCTGGGAGCAGAGCGTGAAGTGAACAGTGTGCTCTCTCAGCCCAGAGAAGGGTGCAGCCAGTTCTACCTCAAGAGTCAGGGGGAGGCAGGCAGGAGAGAGCTAGAGGAAGAAGGTGACATTTGAATTGGAGGCTGCATTCACACTGAGGATCATTATGGAGCATTCTCCATGGAGTAGATCATCTGAACAAGGACCTGGAAGGGTGAAAATGCATGGTATGTCGGCCAGGGTTTCCAAAATTAGGTCCTGAGGAGCCTTCACTAGATCTGACAGCTGCTTCTCACAAAAGGTTTCAGTGGTAGTATATGTTGGGCAAGTACTGCATATAATAATACCAGCACCTAAGGGCTCTGAGAATAACTTCGGAATTATTAAAAGCTCTGAGAAGTATTCAGATGGAAGGTAGAAGGGGCAGGAAAATCAACTGCTCTTGGGGGTTTTTTGGCCATGGGGTCCCTGGCAAACTTCCACTGGGGCAAGGCCAGGGGGCCATGGGAAGAGGTATTGAATGAGTATGGAGCTTCAATCTGGACATGTTCAGGTAAGACCGGGAAAAGGATTCTCAGTCCTTTTCCCTTCCCCCTTGACGGCATCTCTTCTCTCAGAGAAGGGGAGGCAGAGCTGTCTGCCCAGCCCTGAGGGTGGGAGTGGGAGTGGGGGTGGGGAATTGGGTTGAAGAAGATAGATTGGGGCCTGTTTGGATCAAACTGGGGGAGAGGAACAAGGAAGATGCCTAGAGATGAATAGGTTTATTCAGCTGAGGTCAGAACTCAAGGAGACACATCTACTATCAGAGATATATCAGTTTTGACTGAACAGAGGCAGGGGGCCCACACTGCCTGCCTCCCTCCAACTCCCTTATGTGGGCTTGCTTGAGTACACTGGCACACACTCTTGGCCATTCCAAGCAGAGGCGCTTGGCAAATTGTCCCAGGCTATGGACTCTGTTCCCTTTTAGAGGGACACCTACCTGCTCATCTAACCGCCTAACTCCATTTCCCCTTCGTTGCTTCTCCCCTGTGCAGGCATCCAGCAAGATGAGGACATCTATGAGGAGGAAGGAAACTATGAGGAGGAAGGAATTGAAGCTGTCTGGGAAGAAGGGGAAGATTCAGACGACTCCGATGTGGAGGAGGTGGTTCAGGTCCCAAACGGTTGGGCCAACCCTGGGAAGAGGGGGAAAACCGGGTAAAGGTTTTGCCCTTTCAGGGATCACCTCTCTGTATCCCCCACCCCTTACCCCATTTGCCCTCCCCCTCAGCTAGGGCCACGCGGCCCCACATTGCACTTCTGGGGGGTGACCGACTTCGTACACGGGTTTAAAGTTTATTTTTATGGTTTAGTCATGGCAGAGTTCTTATTTTGGGGGGAGGAAAAGGGGGCTAGCCCCCTTCTTTTGGCCCTCCACCCCTGCAGGCTTCTGTGTGCTGCTAACTGTATTTATTGTGATGCCTTGGTCAGGGCCCCTCTGCCCCCCTTCTCCCAGTCAATGTTGGCCCCAGCCCCAATCCCTGTGCTGTGTGGAGTGGACACCCTGACCCTGAAGCAGGGAGGGCTGCTGTGGCCTTCGTCACAGCTGCGCAGTGCCCTTGGAGGCACTGTTGCCACCCTGCTCTCCCAAGTTCTCTCTCCGTCCCTTTTCTCTTCCCGCCGCGCCGCTAGCCCGCCTCGGTGTCTATGCAAGGCCGCTTCGCCATTGCGGTATTCTTTGCGGTAATCTTTGCGGTATTCTTGTCCCCCTCCCCCAGAAGGCCCGCTTCTCTCCCTGGACCCTGTTAACCCTAATAAAATTCTGAGCAAATTCAAAGTGTCGCTTCGAGTCTTTTGTTTCGCCAGGGGCGCTGGCCCCACCGGTCAGTTTCCCCCAGGCCCACACGGAGCCACCTGGCCTACGCAGTAGCCTGCAACATGGTAGTTGCGGGGGGTTCGGCGGGTGGGGGTCGGGCTCCGCCAGGCCGCAGAGACGTTGCGTCAGACCAATGCGGACCATCCTGGCCAATGGCAGGGCGAGGCTGAGGAAGCCCCTCCCTCTCCTGGCGCCCGCAGCGGACCCAGCCAGGTAGCAAAGGGCTTCCCACGCCTTCCTCTTAGGCGCATGCGCATAGAGACACCCTGCACCGTAGAACATCATTTATCAGTGATTCATCTTTTAATTTATAGTGCGTCAAACCTTTCCTCGGGCCTAGAGTGATACGGCCGTGCGGAGCCAAAGGAATCCATTTTCCTCATTCGTGTTTAATAAAAATAAAAAAAGACTTCGGTCCGGATATCACAACCCAATTATGCAGGAGCGCTCTCGTCTTTGGGAGCGGGTACAGAGTCCCTGAAGCTGGGCTTGGGGGAGAAGACGGGAAAAGATACCTCAGGCAGAGGAGTGTCCATAGAGATAAAGGAAGAACAAAGGGAAATTAACTACGTAACTGTGCGAAAGGATGGAAACGCAGGGAGTTGGACATCTGAAAAGCTTTATCCGGGAGACCTTGGAAAGGCTGAGTTATATTGTTTAGGTACATAAATTTTATCTCAGTGGGCGCCAGAAATATTTCCCAGATTTGTTCTGGATCACAATAACTTTTACTGAGACATCCGAGTCGGTCTTTTATACTATGCCTCCCGAACTTTCCATCCAACGCCTTTATTTTGCTGGAAGGCTTCAGATATGGTTAGATTTGCGTTTTAGAGAATGCCCTCTGCTGGCTGCCAGGAGAACGGACTGGAAGGAAGCAAAGCAGTAAGGAAATAGACGCTAGACCTCAGGTGAGATTGGCAAGATGGGGGCAGATATGGGAGGTTTTAAAAATAAACTTAATTTCAGAACAGTTTTAAATTTACAGAATTATTGTGAAGATAACAGAGAAATTCCGTATATCCCACAGCAAGTTCTCCTTATTAACAGTTTACATTAGTGTGATACATTCGTCACAGTTAATGAAACAATATCAGTACATTATTATTAACTAAGGTCCATACTTTATTCCGATTTCCTTAGTTTTAACTTAATGTCCTTTTTCTGCTCCAAGATTCCATCCAGAATAGCATACTACATTTAGTCATCTTGTCTCCTTAAGCTCTTCTTGGCTATGACACTTTCTCAGGCTTTCCTCTTTTTTTGATGACCTGGAGTCATTTGAGGAGTACTGGTCAGGTATTTTATAGAATGTCCCTTAATCATGATTAGTCTGATGTTTTCTTTCATGACTAACTGGGAATATGGTTTGGGGAAGGAAGACCACAGAAGTCAAATGCCATTTTCACAAGATCATATCAAGGGCATGTACTATCAATATGATTTATCACTGTGAATGTTAACTTTGATCACCTGGAGGAGGCAGTGTCCATCAGGTTTCTCCACTGTAAAGCTACTCCTCTTTCCCTTTTTCCATGCTGTACTCTTTGGAAGGAAGCCAACTAAGCGCAGCCCATGCTTAGGGAATGAGGAGTTATGCTCCATTTCCTTAAGAAGGAAGTATGGATATAAATTAGTTGGAATTCTTCCACATGAGCAATTTGTCTATTCTATGAGAGCTTTCAAGATGTTTCAAGCCTCGACAGGCTTTAGATATGGAAGGAGAGGAGTTAAGATGACTGCCAGGTTGGTGTGAGACCTTTGGCAAGGCCCCTTCCCTCTCTGGGTCTCCTCTGTGAGATGGTTGGAATACCAGATCCTGGACACATCTCTCCATGATTCTGATAAATGTTTTGGGGACAGGATGGAGGTTTTGATGCGCTGTCAGAGGTGGGTAGGGAGGACTAAGGCTCAGAAAGGGGAATGTCTTGCGCAAAGTAATGCAATACCTCAAGGCCAGAGCTGAAAGTGCAGGATCCTAAGTCAAGGCATCTTGTGTAGAGAAAAGAGACTTCTGCATGCAATATCTGGAGCCAACCCCAATGAGTATGCGGTGAAGAGGAGGGGAGGGGAAAGCAACAGGGGCAAAGACATTGGAGTAGGCCAGGAAGAGGTCAGCCTGCCAAAGGATCCTAGCCAATCAGAGCCAGAGTAGCCAGCCTGGTTACTCTTGCCTCAGTTGGCCCTACCTCACAACATGACTCTTCTTGTCCTCTCTAGAGGGCCTCAGTTTTCCCTCTATAAACTGAGGCTTATCATGCTAAGGGATCAGTCCAGGAGAAGCAACCTGCCTAAATTCTCAAGACAGAGTCTAGCCTCGAAGTGGGTCTCTGAAGTCTGGCTTTCATTGTGCTCTTCCCTGGTTCCTGTCTCCCCAATTAAATCCCCAGCCCCTCATCCTAGCATTTGAGACTCTTCTTCACCCACCCTGTTAGAGAGGGCCTCTGGTCTTCTTCTTCAGGGATGCTCTTAAGAGTCAATTGTAGGAGTCTAATATAGTTGGCCAGGGTGCTCATGTCCTTGGCTGAGGCATGGGAGGACAGGATGTTCTTTGCCCAGAGTAATATCTTGTTCCCTGTGCCCTCACTCTTCAGTCTGGACCTCTGAAAGGGAGGGCTGTTCTAGGTCTTTAAGGTCACATCTAGCTCCAAGATTTTGTCTTCGCTGAAGGCCAGAGAAAACAAGACCTACTGGCTAAGACCTTAAACAGAAACCAGGAGGATAAAGAGTCATGGGCCAAATGTGCCCTAGGGCCTATTCCCATGTTGAAACTACTTGTCTTCATATTCTTCCTAGCTTACCCTCACTCCTTTGCAGCAGAGGGCCCTGCTCCTGGGTGGGAGGTTCCTGGGATTTCCCGAGACCAGACCTTTAAATTGCCATCTACTTCTGTGAGCAGAATCAGATTGGCAGGGACAAAACCAGATTCAAGAATGTCCTTCCCTCTTAGGTGATCCAAAGGGCCAGCACTGGCTCCCCCAATTGGGGGTGTGCAGAATGTTTGGGAAGGAATCCTATTATTCATTCAGTAAACACTTATAAGTACCTACTGTGTGCCTGAACTACTGAACTGGGTGAAAGGGATACAGCAACGAAACAAGATAGGGCAAGTCTTTGTCCTCCTGGAGCCTAGGGTTCAAGACAAATATTAATATTTTTTGTGCCATGGACCCCTTTGGTGATCTAGTGAAGCCTATGGACCTTTTCTTCCTTCCTTCCTTCCTTCCTGCCTTTCTTTCTTTTTCTTTCTTTCTTTCCATGGAGTCTTGCTCTTGTCATCCAGGCTGGAGTGCAATGGGGCGGTCTTGGCTCACTGCAACCTCCACCTCCTGGGTTCAAGTGATTCTCCTGCCTCAGCCTCCCAAGTAACTGGGATTACAGGCACCTGCCACCACACCAGGCTAATTTTTGCATTTTTAGTAGAGACAGGGTTTCACCATGTTGGCCCGGCTGGTCTGGAACTCCCGACCTCAGGTGATTTGCCCACCTCCATCTCCCAAAGTGCTGGGATTACAGGCGTGAGCCACTGCGCCCAGCTGGACCTTTTCACAGAAAAAAAAAATCGTTTAAATTCATAGAATAAAATATCTAGATTACAAAAGAAATTGGTTATATTGAAATATAGTTATTAAAATATGGAAAAAGCAAATATGTACTATAGTATAGTTGTATATGTACTCCCCATTCATCCATTAAATCATAAGATTTCATGGAGGGTCTAATGACTCTCATTTTTAAATAATAGAGATTATGATTTTCAAGAGATCTGCAACATCTATAATGTGATATGAAAATCTCTGATTTCTATCAGTGACAATCAGTACTGTTACTACTACTGCTACTATGGCTAGTTACATTCTTTATTGAAAAAATGCTAAATTTCCGTTAGAGGAGAGGGAAAATAAAGATGTAAATTTGTTCCCATTCAAATTCAAGGACCTCTCCAAACCCTGTCCCCAGACTCGATTAGAGGTCTGTAGAATCCAAGTTAAGAACTTGCAAATCGGAGGGTCCTTCCCTTCTCTGCTTCCTTCCTAAACAGCTTTCCTTTGGAAGACGAAAGGCCTGGGTTTTATTCTGGGTCTTATTGCGCCGACTGCTGGCGGTGTATGGTGAGACGCCTTAAAGACTGGTCGTTGAGGGGGGAGTGACAATGGGAAGAGACAGGGCCAGAGCGCGTGAGGGGTGGGGCCTGCTGTGTGACTTCAAATAAGTTAGTTTGCCTCTCTGGGTCGAAAGTTTTGTCCGCCTGAGCACTGGGAAAGAACTGGGAGGAGAGAACTTAATTATTTATCCCCCAGGCAACTGATTTACATATGCCCTCTCATTTTATCCTCACACACTCTGAGGAAAATTTCAAAACACCTTTCCATTTCCAGATGGTTAAACTGAGGCGCCTAGCAAGGTTGTCACTTGACCAATGTCTTAGTATCAGGGACCGGTGGGTGACGCGCCACATCCCTATAACCACTTCATCCTCCATGCATGTGGAATTAGGAACTCTGCTCATTTTGAGCGAGAAAACTGGCTTAGGGATCCCTGCAGGTGGGTGTGGAGCCATAGGAAACTGGGTGCTAATCGCGTCTCTTAGCAGAGCGGAGGCATTGCAAGGTGGCTTATGGAGAGTAACACGTCAAAGAAGCCAAGCATCTCGATTGTTCGGTGACTCGCCCTGCGTATTCCCAACTAGCCCCCCACCAACCCTGTCAAATAGACCGGAAACGGCCAAAGACAAGAACTCCTTTCCTGGCCAATCCTGTTAAAGGGTGGGCTTGGCTCTTAAACCAACCAAAGTCCCCCGAAGGGGCAGAGTTTTCCTCAGTTTGGATCTAAGCCTCGGGGACAAAAATAAAGTGCTTCCATCCCCAGCCAATCCCAGGAAAGGCAGAAGGGCAATCCTCCAATGGGAGCCGGGGAGCCGTCCGTAGCGGCGTAGGCCCGTTCCCCCGCTCGCGCTCCAGCCCGCGGAAAGGTCGCGTTCAGTGTATCTTCCAGTTAATGCTGCAAGCCCCTCTTATCAATGCGCTCGCGCGGCGGCTGCGGCGGCGGCGGCGGCGGCGCCTGCGTCGGCTGCGTCGGCTGCGTCGGGAGCGTTTGCGCCGACGCTGATGGCCGGAGGTGTAAGGTAAGAAGCCCTGGACGTCTTATTTTCTGTTTCCATCCTGAACTCCTTTGACCAGGCCTTAAGGAACTCACCTTCGGTTATCAGCAAAATTCTGTTTATTCTCATCCTGCCATCCTGGCGGTTGGGGGAAGTAGCAGCGGGAAGAGGCCGGCCGTAGCGTGCGAGGGGTGGGGCCTGCGCAAGCTTTTAACTGGGCGGCCTCTAAACCCTAGGTCAACTGGTTGCGGAGGATCGTGCGGGTAGCAAAGAGAGGCCGAGTAGTCCTGCGGCTCTCAGCCGGCAACCAAGTGAGTACCCTGCAGAACACTCGGTGCCCGTTGCTGTCCTCCGCGGCCCCACCTGCCACCCTCAGTGTCTTTCGAAATGATTCCTTGCGGGCCTGCCGCTCACATGATCGTTTGTGTTCGTGTCTGTCTGCATATTCTCTCCCATTTCTGTCTCTTTCTGTCTGTCTCCCTTTTTGAGACATAGTAGACATAAGATGCTGACCTGACCAGTTTAAACCAGCTATGAGACTTTGAGCCATCTCCTTCACCCACCTGGGCCTCAGTTTCCTTATCTGTCAAATGGGGACGTGATAATCTGTACCTGAGACAATGCATGTGCGTTACTTTGCCCAGCACCCAGTCCTTAGAAAATTTTCAATAAATAATGACTATCTTGATTTAAAAGCATATTGTCTCTCTTGATCTCTGTCTTTTCTGCCTCTGACCGTTCCTCCATTGGATCTTTATGAATGCTTGTCTTTCTGTTACTGTTTTTCCTCTTTTTACCTGCTTCTTTCTTAACCCTAAAGAGGCTAGAGGTGCATAGTTCATAGCAATAAGTTTGGCCCGAGGACATGAGCTTAGCCCGGGGCTCCGACCTGTGCTGTGGGTGAAAAATGGAGCCTGGCTTTGGGTTACTTCTGGTCTCATTTAGGAGAGAGCTCTCTTTGCTCCCCAGTCTACTCTGTTAAATGGGTAAAGACACCCAAAGTGGGCAGCAACTTAGATTAAAAACCACTTTTTAATGGCCCCTTATATAATGTTAGTCACCACAAGAAGCCCACAGATCTCCTGGTTACATCTCCATACAGCCCTGGACATCTTATTTTCTATTTCCATCCTGAAATCCTTTGACCAGGCCTTAAGGAACTCACCTTCAGTTATCAGCAAAATTCCCTCCATTCTCATCCTGGCTTCTGAATACTCCCTTTATTTTCTTGCTATTCTTTGGTCATTCTCATACCTGTTGGACCCAACATTGCTTTTTTTTTTTTTTTTTATATATATATATAAGGTATATCTTGGAATGCTTTATTATTCTAAAATGAAGTGCATGGAAAATAGAATCTATCTACACACATAATTCCCTGAAAACCAATACAATGCCCTACTTGTAATATAGGGAGTAGTAAAGGAAGAGTGGTATATAAAATTATTATATAATATCACATAATATATAATATTACTGTATATTACATAATGTGTATTTAAAGACTGGGATATGACTCCGCTAGAAGACATAATGAAATGGCTTACACTTAATGATAGTGACAGCTACATGTGTGTTGATTGGTGGCTCAGAAGCCACCAATGTTCATCATTTCCTAAATGATGAACATTCTTCACGAAGTTCTAAACAAAACAATGTGAAATAGTTTCTCAATTTATATGGCTGTTGAATTTCTGGAAAAATCAGTATTTATTAATATCCATGATGAGACCCTCTTAACCTCTCTGACCTTATCTCCCACCACTCTCCCTCCTTGCTCACTCTGTCCACTCATGCTGGTCTCCTTATTATTATTTGAACACCTTAGGGACACTTACACCTTGGGGGTTTTGTGTACTTGAAATGCTGTTTCCTCAAATATCCACAAGGCTCAGGCCGTCACTTCCTTCAGGCCTCTACTCAGCTGTCACTTTCTGAGAGAGCCCCTCTGACCATCCCGTTTAAAATCGCAGCTGTCTCCTATCATGCCCCTGCTCTATCTCTTCCGTGGCATTCTACACCACCTTCACAGTGTAGCATTAACTGCTTAGTATGTTTGCTGTTAATTGTCTGACTCTCCCACTCAATTGTAAGCTCCAGAAGGGCAGGGATTTTTGTCTTTTGTGTTCTCTGATATAAACCTAATACCTAAAATAGTGCTTGACACCTGGTAGACTTTCTCTCATTGAATGTTTGTTGAATGAATAAAAGAATAAATGAACAGGTTTTTCACCTACATGACTGTCTGGCGAGATACTCTAAAGTTGTATGGGATGTGGTATGATTCTTCGTGGTGTGAAGCTATCCTTTACACTGCAGAGGGCTGAGCATCCCTGGTCTATAGCCAGGGTTGTCACTGATCTCCAGTTATTGTCACAGTCAAAAATGCACCCCAAACAGGGCCAAGTGTGATGGCTCACGCCTGTAATGCCAGCACTTCAGGAGGCCAAGGCAGGTAGATCGCTTGAGTCCAGGAGTTCGAGACCAGCCTGGGCAACATTGTGAAACCCTGTCTCTACAAAAAATACAAAAATTAGCTGGGTGTTGTGGCACACACCTGTGGTCCCAGCTACTTGGGCAGTTGAGATGGGAGGACTCCTTGAGCCTGGGAGGAGGAGGTTGCAGTGAGTTGAGATCGCACCACTTCTGTCCAGCCTGGGTGACAGCCAGACCCTGTCTTAAAAAAAAAAAAAAAAAAAAAAAAAATGGGTCAGGCATTGTGGCTCATACCTGTAATCCCAACACTTTGGGAGGCCAAGGCGGGTGGATCACCTGAGGTCAAGAGTTAAAGAACAGCCTGGCCAACATGGTAAAACCCCATCTCTACTAATAATACAAAAATTAGCCAGACTTGGTGGCGTGTGCCTATAGTCCCAGCTACTTGGGAGGCTGAGGTAGGAGAATCACTTGAACCCGGAAAGCACAGGTTGCAGTGAGCTGAGATCGTGCCATTGTACTCTAGCCTGGGCAACAAGAGTGAAACTTCATCTCAAAAAAAGAAAAGGAAGAAAAAATGCCCCCGAAACACCCTTTAATTGTCCAGCCCCCACCTGTCACTGAGAACCACTGCTTAAATAGCAGTCTGGCTTTTGCCTGAACATTCTGTCCTCCCGGCAGCCCTCTCATTACCCCTCTTACTGGGAGACTGGGTGGTGAGGGTGAGAGAGTGTGTGCTTGCTCCTAGTTACCCTTTCCAGACACTCTCCCTCCTCAAACAACCCTTTTTTCATTTTTTTAAGAACTGGTTTTTTGGTTTTGTTTTGTTGAGATGGAGTCTCACTCTGTTGTCCAGGCTAGAGTACAGTGGCATGATTTTGGCTCACTGCAACCTCTGCCCCCCAGGTTCAAGTGATTATCCTGCCTCAGCCTCCCGAATAGCTGGGACTACAGGCACATACCACCATGCCCAGCTAATTTTTGTATTTTTAGTAGAGACGGGGTCTCACCATGTTGGCCAGGCTGGTCTTGAATGCCTAACCTCGAGTGATCCACCTGCCTCACTTTCCCAGATTGCTGGGATTACAGGTGTGAGCCACCGGGCCTGGCCAAGAATTTTTGAACATAAAATAATTTCTGACTTTTAAAAAGCTGCAAAAATTTACAAGAATTCTCATATATTCGTCACTTAGATTTCCCAAATGTTAAGAAATTATATAATTACAGGCTGGGTGCAGTGGCTCACACCTGTAATCCCAGCACTTTGGGAGGTCGAGGGGGTGGATCACCTGAGGTCAGGAGTTCAAGACCAGCCTGGCTAACAGTGAAACCCCATATCTACTAAAAATACAGAAATTAGCTGGATGTAGTGCCACACACCTATAATCCCAGCTACTTGGGAAGCTGAGGCAGGAGAATTGCTTGAACCCAGGAGGAAGAGGTTGCAATGAGCTGAGATCACACTGCTGCACTCTAGTCTGGGCGACATAGTGAGACTCTATGTCAAAAAAAAAAAAAAAAAAAAAAAGAAGAAATTATATAATTACAGTTTAACTACAAAATTAACATTGGTACATACAGGCATATCACAGGTTCAGTTCCAGACCAACACAATAAAGCAAGTCAGATGAATTTTTTGGTTTCTTAGTGCATATAAAAGTTATGTTTACATTGTACTATATTAAGTGTATAATAGCATTGTATCAAAAAAGTATATACCTTAATTTTAAAATACTATATTCCTAAAAAAATACTAATGATCATCTGAGCCTTCAGCAAGTTGTAATTTTTTGCTGGTGAAGGGTCTTACCACAATGTTGATGGCTGCTAACTGATCAAGGTGGTGGTTGCTGGTTAGGGTGGCTATGGCAAATTCTTTTTTTTTTTTTTTTTTTTTTTTTTTTTGAGACGGAGTTTCGCTCTTGTTACCCAGGCTGGAGTGCAATGGCGCGATCTCGGCTCACCGCAACCTCCGCCTCCTGGGTTCAGGCAATTCTCCTGCCTCAACCTCCTCAATAGCTGGGATTACAGGCACGCGCCACCATGCCCAGCTAATGTTTTTTGTATTTTTAGTAGAGATGGGGTTTCACCATGTTGACCAGGATGGTCTCGATCTCTTGACCTCGTGATCCACCCGCCTCGGCCTCCCAAAGTGCTGGGATTACAGGCTTGAGCCACCGCGCCCGGCCTGCAAATTCTTAAAATAAGACATTAATAAAGTTTGTTGCATTGACTCTTGCTTTCACAGAAGGTTTCTCTGTAGCATATGATGCTGTTTAATACCATTTTATCCACAGTAGAACTTCTTTCAAAACTGGAGTCAGTCCTCTCAAACCCTGCTACTGCTTTTTTAGGATTATGTAATACTCTAAATCCTTTTTTGTCATTTTCACAGTATTCCCAGCATCTTCACCAGGAGTAGATTCCATCCCAGGAAACCACTGTTTTGCTCACCCATAAGAAGCAATTCCTCATCTACTAACTTCTTTTCTGAGACAGGATCTCACCTCTACCACCCAGGCTAGAGTGTAGTGGCGCAGTCATGGCTCACTCTAGCTCTCCCAGGCTCAAGCAATCCTCCTGCCTCGGCCTCCCAAGTAGCTGGAACTATGGGTGCGTGCCACCATGCCCAGCCAATTTTTAAAATTTTGCAGAGGTGGAATCCTGTTATGTTGTCCAGGCTAGTCTCTTACTCCTGGCCTCAAGCAATCTTCCTGCCTCAGCCTCTGGAGTAGCTGGGACCACAGGTATGCGCCATCATGCCCAGGAATTTTTTTAAAATTTTTTGTGGAGACAGGGTCTCACTTTGTTACCCAGGCTCTATTAAAGTTTTATCATGGGCCAGGCACAGTGGCTCACACCTGTAATCTCAGCACTTTGGGAGGCCGAGGCGGGTAGATCGCTGAGATCAGGAGTTCACGGCCCGCCTGGCCAACATGGTGAAACCCCGTCTCTACTAAATACACAAAAAAATTAGCCAGGTGTGGTGGTGGGCACCTGTAGTCCCAGCTGTTCAGGAGGCTGAGGCAGGAGAATCTCTTGAACCCAGGAGGTGGAAGTTGCAGTGAGTTGAGACCGCACCACTGTATTCCAGCCTGGGCGATACTCAAAAAAAAAAAAAAAAAAAAAAAAAAAAAAGAAAAAAAAAAATTTTGTCGTGAGATGGCAGCAGTTCAGTCACTTCTTCACACTCCACTTCTAATTCTGATTCTCTTGTTGTTTCCACCATCTCTGCAGTTACTTCCTCTGTTGAAGTCTTGAACCCCTGAAAGTCATCCCTGAGGGTTGGAGTTAACTTCTTCTACACTCCTGTTAATGTTGATGTTTTGACCTCCTCTCATGCATCACAAATGTTCTTAATGACATCTAGAATGGTGAGTCCTTTCCAGAATATTTTCAATTTACTTTTCCCAGATCCATCAAAGGAATCACTGTCTTTGGCAGCTATAGCCTTACGAAATGTATTTTCTAAATAATAAGACCTGAAAGTCAGTATTACTCCTTGATACATGGGCTGCAGAATGGATGTTGTGTTAGCAGGCATGAAAACAGCATGAATCTCCTTGTACATTTCCATCAGAGCTCTTAGGTGTTCAGGTACATTGTCAATGAGCAGTAATATTTTGAATGGAATCTTTTTATCTGAGTACCAAGGTCTCAGCAGTGGGCTTAAAGTGTTTAGTAAACTATGCTATAAACAGATTTGCTGTCGTCCCGGCTTTGTTTTTCCATTTATAGAGCACAGACAGAGTACATTTTTTTAAGGGCCCTAGGATTTTCAGAATGGTAAATGAACACTGGCATCAAGTTAAAAGTCACCAGCTGCATGAGCCTCTAATAAGAGAGTCATCCTGTCCTTTGAAACTTTGAAGCCAGGCATTGACTTCTCTCTAGGTATGAAAGTCCTAGATGGCATCTTCTCCCAACATAAGGCTGTTTCATCTACATTGAAAATCTGTTGGCCGGGTGCAGTGGCTCACGCCTGTAATCCCAGCACTTTAGGAGGCTGAGGCGGGAGGATCACGAAGTCTGGAGTTTGAGACCAGCCTGGCCAACATGATGAAACCCTATCTTTACTAAAAATACAAAAATTAGCCAGTCATGGTGGCAGGTGCCTGTAATCCCAGCTACTCAGGAGGCTGAGGCAGGAGAATCACTTGAAACTGGAAGGCGGAGGTTGCAGTGAGCCGAGATCGCACCACTGCACTCTAGCCTGGGCAACAAGAGTGAAACTCTGTCTTAAAAAAATAATAATAGTAAAAATAAAATCTGTGGTTCATCAACTGTCTTGGCTAGATTTTTCTACATAACTTCCTGCAGCTTCTACATCAGCACTTGTTGCTTCACCTTGCTCTTTTATGTTATGGAGATGGCGTCTTTCCTTAAACCTCATGAACCAACTTTTGCTGGCTTTCAACTTTTCTTCTGCAGCTTCCTCACCTTTCTCAGCCTTCATTAGAATTGAAGAGAGTTAGGGCCTTGCTCTGAATTAAGCTTTGGCTTAAGGAAATCTTGTGGCTGGTTCGATTGTCTAGCCAGACCACCAAAACTTTCTCTATATCCACAATAACACTGTTTTACTCTTATCACTCATGTGTTCACTGGAATAGCACTTTTAATTTCCTTCAAAAACTTTTCCTTTGTATTGACAACTTGGCTAACTGTTCAGCGTGAGAAGCCTAGCTTTTGGCCTCTCTAGGCTTTCAACATGCCTTCCTCACAAAGCTTAATCATTTCCAGCCTTTGATTTAAAGTGAGAGATGTTGAAGGCCGGGTGCAATGGCTCATGCCTATAATCCTGGCCGTTTGGGAGGCTGAAGCGGGAGGATTGTCTGAGCCCAGGAGTTCTAGACCAGCCTGGGCAAGATGGCAAGACCCCATCTCTAAAAAATAAAAATAAAAAATAAGAGACGTTGAGACTTTTCCTTTCACTCAAATACTTAGAAGCCATTGTGGGGTTATTAATTGGCCTAATTTCAATATCGTTGTGTCTCAGAATAGGGAGGCCTGAGGAGAGGGAGAGAGACGGAGGAATAGCCCGTCAGTAGAGTAGTCAGAACATACATATTTGTCAGTTCAGTTTGTCATCTTGTTTTTTTTGTTTTGTTTTTCTGTTTGTTTGTTGTTTTGTTTTTTTTGAGACAGGGTCTCGCTCTGTCATCAGGCTGGAGTGCAGTGGCGCCATCTCGGCTCACTGTAACCTCTGCCTCCCGAGTTCAAGCAATTCTCCTGCCTTAGCCTCCCGAGTAGCTGGAATTACAGGCATGCACCACCATGCCCAGCTAATTTTTTGTATTCTTAGTAGAGACAGGGTTTCACCATGTTAGCCAGAATGGTCTCAATCTCTTGACCTTGTGATCCGTCCACCTTGGCCTCCCAAAGTGCTGGGATTACAGGCGTGAGCCACCGCGTCCAGCCTGGTTTGCCATCTTATATGGGTTCGGTTCATGGTACCCTAAAACAATTACAATAGTTAAACGAAAGATCACTGATCTAGGCAGGGTGAGTAGCTCACGCCTATAATCCTAGCACTTTGGGAGGCTGAGGTGGGCGGATTGCTTGAACTCAGTAGTTCAAGACCAGCATGGGAAAGATGGTGAAACTCTGTCTCTGCAAAAAATACAAAAATTAAGCTGGGCGTCGTGACATGTGCCTCTAGTCCCAGCTACTCGGGGAGGCTGAGGCAGGAGAATCGCTTGAGCCCAGGCGGCAAAGGCTGCAGTGAGCTGGGATCACACGACTGTACTCCAGCCTGGGCAACAGTCTTGAAACCCTGTCTCAAAAAAAAAAGCACTGATCACAGATCACCATAACAGATATAAGAAAAGGTTTGAAATGTGAAAATTACCAAAATGTAAGACAGAGACACTAAGTGAATACATGCTGTTGGAAAAATGGTACGAATAGATTTGCTCAATGTAACATTGCCATGATCCTTCAATTAGTGAAAGACATAGTATCTGTGAAGTGCAATAAAGTGCAACACAATAAATGAGCTACTGCCTGTACTCTTAATGAAACTGCAGGGTTTATTTAGATTACATCAGTTTTTCCACTAGTGCCACTTTTCTTTTCAAGGATTCCTTTCAGGCTCCCACATTAAATTTAGTCATCATGCTTCCTTAGGCTTTAACAGTATGGAACAGTTCTTTAGTCTTTCTTTGTCTTTTATGATTTTGACCATTTAGAAGAGTCCTGGACAGTTATTTCATAGAATTTGGATTTGTCTCAAGTTACACTGTGCTTATATTCAAGTTATGTAATTTTGGTGAGAATACCGCAGAAGAGAAGTTATGTTTTCAGTGCTTCCTATCGGGAGGCATGTGATGTCATTTTGTCCTGATACTGGTTTTGTTCACTTTGAGTCCTTGTTTAAGGTGGTGTCTGTCAGTTCCTTTTTTTCCACTGTAGTTCCTCTTTTTTCCTTCATGATTAATAAATGATTTAATACTTTGAGATTATATAAATATCAACCACCCTGTTGTAAATCTCAAATCATCAGAATATACCATCAACTACCACTCTGTATCATCATATACAGACATACACACATATCTGCCTCTGTCACTACCATTACTACATTAGCTATGATCTCACTGTCATTCTTTTTAACACTGGTCCAGTCCTAATTCTTGGTGATTTTAATATCTTTATAGATGATCCTTCCAGTATTTTTATCTATCAGTTCTGTGATTTGCTACCCCACAATGATCTTGCCTTTCATTCCCACCTCAGCTACCTACTCCAATAGTCTGACTCTTTTTTTTTTTTTTGAGACAGAGTCTCACTCTGTCACCCAGGCTGGAGTGCAGTGGTACGAGCTCAGCTCACTGCAGCCTCTGCCTTCTGGGTTCAAGTGATTTTCCTGCCTCAACCTCCAGAGTAGCTACAGGTGCCTGCCACCACACCCAGCTAATTTTTGTATTTTTGTAGAGACGGCATTTCACCATGTTGGCCAGGCTTGTCTCGAACTCCTCACCTCAAGTGATCACCCTACTCAGCCTCCCAAAGTGCTGGGATTACAGGCGTGAGCCACCACATTGGGCCTGACCTTTGATCTTATCAGTACCTGTGACTGCATTATTTCCGTATTCTTAGTTTCAGGCATCCTGCTCTCTAGCCAGTACCTCCTATTTTTCTAGCCCACCTCAGCTAGTACTCCAGCTCCAGCAGTCCTTCAACCCCAGTGGGACTGAACGTTTTCACTTCCTTCACTTCCCCCATGCTCCCATGTTCCTCCTTTAATCAGCTTAGATTCCACGGCCCACTGTTACAGTCATTCCTGGACAGACAGTCTCACTTCCCTTTGCCCTCTGTCACTTCAGTGTACTTACCATCCACTTTACAGGGCATAGCCTCAGTCTTGGCTAAATCCAGCTCTCTGTTTGCTCCATTTCATTTCCTCTCCTGCCCTGCTAGATTGTTTCATACCTTCACTCCTGAAATCTTCAACATTTCCTCTCCCATCCTTATACTCAGGCTTCTTACTTGACTGAAAAAAACGAAAACCATTGGAATAAAACATCTACCAATTCCCACCATGACATCCAACCACCACATAGCATCTGTACACGTATACTCTGCCTTCGTCTCTTTTCTAGATAAGCTGCTCCTACTGTCATCAAAATCTAGTCTGTCTCTCCTTTGTCACTTGATCCCATTGTCTCTGACCTACTTGAGGACATGGTTCCACCAGTTTTCCCCTCTCTGCAAGATCATTCTCATTAGCACATAGACATTCTGTTACTTCTTCCATCTTTTCGTTGCAACTTCATTGAGATATATGTCACATATCATTCAATTCACCTTTTATTTATTTATTTTTGAGACAGGGTCTTACTATATTGCCCAGGCTGGACTTAAACTCCTGGGCTCAAGTGATCCTCTGGCCTCAACCTCCTGAGTAAAATTCACCCTTTTAAAGGGTACTGTTAAAAATAATAATAAATACTGTTATAAATAAAGTATACTGTTTAGTAGCTTTATTTATTTATTTTTATTTTTTGAGACAGAGTCTCACTCTGTGACCCAGGCTGGAGTGCAGTGGTGCAATCTTGACTCACTGCAACTTCTGCCTCCCGGTTCAAGTGATTCTCCTGCCTCAGCCTCCCAAGTAGCTGGGATTACAGGCGGGCACCACCACACATAGCTAATTTTTGTATTTTTAGTAGAGGCAGGATTTTGCCATGTTGACCAGTCTGGTCTCAAACTACTGACCTCAAGTGTTCCACCCGCCTCGGCCTCCCAAACATGATCAATTTTAGAACATTTTTGTCCCCCTCCCCCACCAAAGAAGCCTCATACTCATTAGCAGTCACTTCCTGTTAGTCTTCTCCCCAGTCTTAGCCACCCACTAATATACTTTCTGTCTCTATCTAGAGATTTGTCTATTCTAGATATTCCATCTAAATGCAATCATACAACTGGTCTTGATGGCTGGCTTCTTTCGCTTAGCATAATGTTTTGAGGTCCATCCATGCTGTTGCATATATCATTCCTTCCTATTGCCAAATAATATTCTGTTGTATGGATCTACCACATTTTGTTTATCCATTCCTCAGTTGGTCAGTTCAGTTGCTTTCGTGTCTGGCCAATATGACTCAGGTTTCTCTGAACATTTGTGTGCAAGTTTTTGTGCGGATATATGTTTTGTTTTCTCTTGGGTGGATAGCTAGGAGTAGAGTTGCTGTCATATGGTGGCTCTGTGTTTAACTTTTTCTTTCTTTTTGAGACGGGGTCTCACTCTGTCGTCCAGACTGGAATGCAGTGGCTCGATCTTGGCTCACTGCAACCTCCACCTCCTAGACTCAAGTGATCCTCCCACTTGAGCCTCCTGAGTGGCTGGGACCATGGGCATGTGCCACAACACCTGGCTAATTTTTGTATTTTTTGTAGAGATGGAATTTTGCCATGTTGCCTGAACTGGTCTCGAACTTCTGGGCTCAAGTAATCTGCCCTACTCGGCCTCCCAAACTACTGGGATTATAGGTGTGAGCCATGGTGCCTGGCATTACATTTTACTTTTTGAGGAACTATCAAACTGTTTGCAAAAGTGGCTATGCCATTTTACATTCCTACCAGCAATGTATGAAGGTTTCAATTTCTCTATATCCTCATAAACACTTTCTGTTTGTCTTCTTTATTATAGCCATCCTAGTGAGTATGAAAATGGTGTCTTATTATACTTTTAATTTTCATTTCCCTAATAATTAATGATACTGAATGGTCTTTTATGTGTTTGTATATCTTTGGAGAAATGTCTATTCAAATTCGTGGCCCATTTTTAATTGGATTATGTGTCTTTTTATTACTGAGTTACAGGACTTCTTTTTTTTTCTTTCCTTTTTTTTTTTTGGAGATGGAGTCTTACTCTGTCGCTCAAGCTAGAGTACAGTGGTGTGATCTCGGCCCACTGTAACCTCTGCCTCCTGAGTTCAAACAATTCTCCTGCCTCGGCCTCCCAAGTAGCTGGGACTACAGGCACATACCACCACCATGCCTGGCCAATTTTTTTTCTTTCTTTCTTTTTTTTTTTTTGTATTTTAGTAGAGATGGGGTTTCACCGTGTTGCCTAGCTGGTCTCCAACTCCTGAGCTCGGGCAGTCTGCCCGCCTCAGCCTCCCAAATTGCTGGGATTACAGGTGTGAGCCACCATGCCCAGCCAGGATTTCTTTATATGTCTGGATATAATATAAGTCCTTTGTCAGATAATATGAATTGCAAGTATTTTCTCCCATTCTGTGGGTTGTCTTTTCGTTTTATGATGGTATCTTTTGATGTACAGTAGTTTTTACTTTCAGTGATGTCCAGCTTACCTATTTTTTTGTCACTTGGGCATTTGGTGTTATATCCAGTAAATCATTGTCTAACTCAAGGTGACAGAGGTTTATTCCTATGTTTTCTTCTAGGAATTTTATTATTTTAGCTCTTACATTTAGGACAGTGATCCATTTTGAGTTATTTTTGTTTCAAGACAGGGTCTCATTCTGTCACCCAGGCTGGAGTGCAGTGACGTGATCACAGCCCACTACAGCCTTGACCTCCTAGGCTCAAGTGATCCCCCCACCTCAGCCTCCCGAGTAGCTGACACTACAGGTGTGAGCCATCACACCCAGCTAACTTTTGTATTTTTTGTAGAGATGAGATCTCCCAGTATTGCTCATGCTGGTCTCAAACTCATGAGCTCAAGTGATCCTCCCACCTCAGCCTCCCAAAGGGCTGGAATTACAGACGTGAACCACTGTACTCAGTCCATTTTGAGGTAACTTTTGTGTATCGTGTGAGAGTAGGGGTACAAGTTTATTCTTCGGACATGGATATCTAGTTTTCTCAGCACCTTTTGTTGAAAAATGCTCCTTTTACCATTGGATTGTCTTGGCAACCTTATCAAAAATCAATTGACCATAGACCAGGCATGGTGACACCCATCTGTAGTCCCAGCTGCTAGAGAGGCTGAAGCAGGAGGATCAGTTTAGCCCAGGAGTTCAGGGCCAGCCTGGGCAACATAATGACACCCCATCTCTGGAAAAAAAAAAAAATAAAGCATTGACCATAAAATATAAACATAAAGGTTAACTTCTGGACTCTCTATTCCATTGATTTGTATGTCTGTCACTATGCTAGATCACACTGTCTTATTAATTATTGTAATTGTAGTAAGTTTTGAAATCAGGAAGTGAGAGTCCTCTAACTTCGTTCTTTTTCAAGATTATTTTGGCTGTCCTTGAATTTTCATATGAATTTTAGGATCAGCTTTCCAATTTCTTTCTTTTTTTCTTTTCCTTTCTTTTCTTTTCTTTTCCTTTACACATAGGATCTTTCTCTGTTGCCCAGGCTGGAGTACAATGGTATGATCATACTTCACTGCAGCCTTGAACTCCTGGGCTCAAGTGATCCTCTTTGCTTTTTTTTTTTTTTTTTTTTTTTTGGAGACAGGGTCTTGCTTTTTAGCCCAGGCTGGTATCAAACTCCTGGCTTCAAACGGTCCTCCTGCCTCATCTTCCCAAAGTGCTGGCATTACAGGCATGATCTACCACACTCAGCAGTTTGTCAATTTCTTTTTTTTTTTTTTTTTTAAAAAAAAAAAAAGGACAACTGGAATTCTCATAGAGATTATGTTGAATCTCTATATATCAACTTGGGGAGTATTGCCACTTAACAATATTGTCTTAATAATTTGTGAACGTGGGATTTTTTTAGATCTTTAATTTCTTTCAGGAGTGTTTTATAGTTTTCACTACAAGTCTTATAGTTCCTTTGTTAAATTTATCCCTGGGCATTTTATTCTTTTTGATACTGCTTTAAAATTTGATTTTTTTAATTTAAAAAAAATTTTTAGACCAGGCACGGTGACTCATGCCTGTAATCCCAGCACTTTGGGAGGCCGAGGTGGGCAGATCATGAGGTCAGGAGATCGAGACCATCCTGGCCAACATGGTGAAACCCCTTCTCTACAAAAATACATAAAATTAGCTGCTGGTGCGAGCCCATAGTCCTGGCTACTCAGGAGGCTGAGGCAGGGGAATCACTTGAACCTGGGAGACAGAGGTTGCAGTGAGCTGGGATCGCGCCACTGCACTCCAGCCTGGCAACAGAACAAGACTCCATCTCAAAAAAAATTTTTTTTAATTTCTTCATGATTTTATCTCAGAGGCAGGGTTTTGTTTTTTAGAGACAAAGTCTTGCTCTGTTGCCCAGACTAGAGTGTAGTGGCTCCATCATAGCCCACTGCAGCCCACTCATGGGATTATAGCTGTGAACCACTGCACCTGGCTGGATTTTTTTCTTAATTTTCTTTTTTGGAGGGGTGGGGGCAGAGTCCCACTCTGTCACCCACGCTGGAGTGCAGTGGCCCGATCTTGGCTCACTGCAACCTCTTCCTCCTGGGTTCAAGCAGTTCTTGTGCCTCAGCCTCCCAAGTACCTGGGACTATAGGTGTGTGCCACCACACCCAGCTAATTTTTGTATTTTTAGTAGAGATGAGTTTTTGCCATATTGGCCAGGCTGGTCTTGAACTCCTGGCCTCAGGTGGTCCACTGGACCTCAGCCTCCCAAAGTGCTGGGATTACAGGCATGCACCACCGTGCCCAGCCCTTTATTTCATTTTTTGATTGTTCATTGCTAGTGTATAGATATACAATTGATTTTTGTTTATTGATCCTCTATCATATGACATTGCTGAACTTGTTTATTAGTTCAAATCATTTTTTGGTGGATTCCTTGGAATTTTTTAATATGCAAGATCATGTTATCTCTACATAGAAATAGTTTCACTTTTTTCTTTCCTATCCGAATGCCTTTTTTGTTTATTTGTTTGTTTGAGACAGAGTCTCGCTCTGTCATCCAGGCTGGAGTGTAGTGGCACAATTTCAGCTCACCGCAACCTCCACCTCCTGGGTTCAAGCAATTCTCCTGCCTCAGTCTCCCAAGTAACTGGGATTACAAGCACCCACCGGCATGCTTGGCTAATTTTTATATTTTTACTAGAGATGGGGTTTCACCATGTTGGCCAGGCTGGTCTGGAACTACGGACCTCAGGTGATCCCCCCGCCTCAGCCTCCCAAAGTGCTGGAATTACAGGCATGAGCCACTGTGCATGGCTCTTTTTGTTTTTTTGACACAGGGTGTTGATCTGTAACCCAGGCTGGAGCACAGCATTGTGATCATAGCTCACTGCAGCCTCAAACTCTTGGGCATAAGCAATCCTCCCACCTCAGCCTCTCAAGTACGTAGGACTACAGGTGCACACCACCACATCCAGCTAATTTTTAATTTTTTTTGTATAGACAGGTCTCACTGTGTTGCCCAGGCTGGTCTCAGACTCCTAGAGTCAAGCAGTCCTTTCACTTTGGCCTCCTAAAGTGCTGGGATTATTGGCTTTGTTCTTTTTGCTCAACATTACTTTGACCATTTGGTGTCTTTTGTGGTTTATACAAATTTTAGTATTGTTTTTCCTTTTTTCTGTAAAAAAGTCATGGAATTTATTTATTTATTTATTTTGGGACAGAGTTTTGCTTTTGTTGCCCAGGCTGGAGTGCGATGGCTTGATCTCGGCTCACCACAACCTCCGCCCCTCAGGTTCAAGTGATTCTCCTGTCTCAGCCTCCCAAGTAGCTGGGATTACAGGCATGTGCCACCATGCCCAGCTAATTTTGCATTTTCAGTAGAGGTGGGGTTTCTCCATGTTCCTCAGGCTAGTCTCCCTCCCGACCTGAGGTGATTTGCCCACTTCTGCCTCCCAAAGTACTGGGATTACAGGTGTGAGCCACCATGCCCAGCCATCATGGAATTTTTGTAGGGATTGCATTAAATTTGTAGATCACTTGGAGTAGTATGGACATTTTAACAATATTAATTTTTCCAATTCATGACCACAGGGTATCTTTCCATGTATTTGTATCATCATCAGTTTCATTCATCAATGTCTTAATTGTTTTTAGGGTACAGGTCTTTTACCTCCTTGATTAAATTTATTCCTAAGTATTTTACTTTTTTTCTATAGCTATTGTAAATGGGATTGCTTTCTTGATTTATTTCTCAGATAGTTTGTTGATAGTGTATAGAAACGCTACTGATTTTTGTATGTTGATTTTATATCCTGCAACTTTACTGAATTTATTTGTTCTAACAGTTGTTTTTTTTTGTTTGTTTGTTTTTGTTTTGTTTTGTTTGAGATAGAGTCTTGCTCTGTTGCCAGGCTGGAATGCAGTGATGCAATCTCAGCTCACTGCAACGTCCGCCTCCCGGGTTCAAGTGATTTTCCTGCCTCAGCTTCCTGAGTAGCTGGGACTATAGGCGCACATCACCACGCCCGGCCACTTTTTGTATTTTTAGTAGAGACGGGGTTTCACCGTGTTGGCCAGGATAGTCTCAATCTCCTGACCTCATGATCCACCCACCTGGGCTTCCCAAATTCTGGGATTACAGGCGTGAGCCACAGCGCCTGGCCCAATTTATGTCTTTTTGTAATGTGTATGTTAACAAATTATTGTAGATATTATTTTAATAATTTTACCTCTTAACTTTTATACTATATAAGCAGTCTATACACTATTACAGTATTATGGTATTCTGAATTTGACTGTATACTTACTTTTACCAGTGAGTTTTATATTCATATCTTTTCGTGTTACTAATTAGCATCCTTTTCTTGCAGCTTGAAAAATTAGCACAGGGGTGTCCAAGGGAGAGAATATGGTCATGGGTTCTTAAGTTTCTTTTTCTGGTTGAGCCAATAAAGCCCCTTCCTTTACTGCTTATCACTAGAGACAGAAACTAAAAACCATGGCTTCAGGCTTCTGAAAGCTTAAAACAAAACAAAACAGAATAACAACAACAACAACAAAATGAGTCGGGTTGCACAAGCTAGCTTTAGCATTTCTTGTAAGACAGATCTGGTGGCAGTGAACTCCCTCAGCTTTTGTTTGTCTTGGAAAGTCTTTCATCTCTCCTTCATTTCTTGTTTTTTAATTATTTTTTGTATTTCAGTTGGTTTTGGGGGAACAGGTGGTGGTTGATTACATGAGTAAATTCTTTAGTGGTGATTTCTGAGATTTTGGTGTACCTATCACCTGAGCAGTATACACTATACCCAAGGTGTAGTCTTTTATCCCTCACCCCCTCCCACCCTTTCCCCCAAGTCCCCAAAGTCCATTGTATCATTCTTATGACTTTGCATCCTCATAGCTTAGCTCCCACTTATGAGTGAGAACATACACTGTTTGGTTTTCCATTCCTCAGTTACTTCACTTAAAATAATGGTCTTCAATTCCATCCAGGTTGCTGCAAATGCTATTATTTCATTCCTTTTTATGGCTGAGTAGTATTCCATGGGGTGTGTGTGCACACACACACCACACTTTCCTTATCCGCTCATTAACTGATGTGCATTTGGGCTGGTTTCATGTTTTTGCAGTTGTGAATTGTGCTGCTATAAACATGCATGTGTAAGTGTCTTTTTTGTATAATGACTTTTCTTCTCCTTCGTTTCTGAAGGGCAGCTTAGCTGGCACAGTCTTCTTGGTTGGAAGTTTTTTCCTTTAGCACACTGAATACATGATTTTACTTTTTCATGGCCTATAAGGTCTCTGCTGAGAAATCAGCTGCTAGCTTTATTAGAACTCCTGTACCTGTTATTTCCTTCCTTTCTTTCTTTTTTTTTAATTGCATTTTAAGTTTTGGAGTACATGTGAAGAACATGCAAGATTGTTACATAGGTACACGCATGGCAGTGTGATTTGCTGCCTTCCTCCCCTTCACCTATATCTGGCATTTCTCCCCTTGCTCTCTCTCCCCAACTCCCCACCCCCTGCTGTCCCTCCCCTATTTCCCCCCTGACAGACCCCAGTGTGTGATGCTTCCCTCCCTGTCTCCATGTGTTCTTATTGTTCAACACCCACCTATGAGTGAGAATATGCGGTATTTGATTTTCTGTTCTTGTGTCCGTTTGCTGAGAATGATGGTTTCCAGGTTCATCTGTGTCCCTACAAAGGACTCGAGCTCATCATTTTTTATGGCTGCATAGTATTCCATGGTGTATATGTGCCACATTTTCTCTGTCCAGTTTATCATCAATGGACATTTGGGTTGGTTCCAGGTCTTTTCTATTTAAACAGTGCTGCAGTGAACATTCGTGTGTATGTGTCCTTATAGTAGAATGATTTATAATCCTTTGGATATATACCCAGTAATGGGATTGCTGGGTCAAATGGAATTTCTATTTCTAGGTCCTTGAGGAAGTGCCACACTGTCTTCCACAATGGTTGAACTAATTTACCCTCCCACCAACAGTGTAAAAGTGTTCCTGTTTTTCCACATCCTCTCCAGCATCTGTTGTCTCTGCTTCTTTTCTCTTGATGCTTTCAAGGATCTTCTCCTTGTCCTTAATTTTTGATGGTTTGATTATATATTTTTGTATAGTCTTGTTTGCATTTAATTTGATTGTAGAACTTTGACCTATGCCTGGATATTTGTATCTTTCTCCAAACTTGGAAAGCTTTCTGTTATTACTTTTTGAAGTAAACTTTCTGTTCCTTTGTCTTTGTCTTTTCCTTCATGAATTCTATAATTCAAAAATTTGCTCTTTTGAAGCTATCCTATAAATCCCATAAGCTGCCTTATTTCCTCTCATTCTTGTTTTTCCTCCTATGACTGTTTATTTTCAAATAATCTGTCTTCAGGTTCACAGGTTTTTTCTGCTTGATCAGTTCTGTGTGGGATATCCCACTCAAGGGATATCCACAGAGTATCTTCTGAGCATGAGATGATTATAATTATGGACTTTAATAAGACTTTATCTTGGCAAGCTTCTTCTTGCCCATGGGCAGCTGTCATTTGCAGGGATAGCAGTCAGTTCCAGCCACCAGAGCATGGCTGTAGGGGAAGGTTGAGGTGCCCTTATCAGCGTTCTTCATGGTGACAGCTTTGTGTCTAGAGAAGCATTCAGCCAGGATCAGCACCGCTTTCCCAGGTTTCATGAACTTGCCCATTTCAACAGCAACCAACTAAGCCTACAGCAGAAAACACAAAAAAACACAAAAACCCCCTAATTTTTAAAATAATTTCAATCTCTGTTAAATGTTTCATTTTAGTCATTTTTTCATGATATTATTGAATTGTTTCTGCATATTTTCTTGAAGTTCTGAGCTTCCTTTATATAATTATTTTGAATTCTTTGTAAGCCAGTTCATAAATCTCCTCTTTTTAGGGTCAGTTACTGGTACTTTCTTTTGTTCCTTTGGTGGTGGTGTGTTTCCCTTTCCTTTCCCTGATTGTATTTTTCTTTTTCTTTTTCTTTTTTTTTTGAGGCAGAATCTCATTCTATCACCACCCAAGCTGGAGTGCAGTGATGCAGTCTTAGCTCACTGCAACTTCTGCTTCCCAGGTTCAAGCTATTCTCATGTCTCAGCCTCCCAAGTAGCTGGGATTACAGGCGTGCACCACCTAGCTAATTTTTGTATTTTTAGTAGAGACAGGGTTTCACCATGTTGGCCAGGCTGGTTTCGAACTCTTGAGCTCAAGCGATCCACCTCCCTCAGCCTCCCAAAGTGCTGGGATTATAGGTGTGAGCCCCTGTACCCAGCCGATCGTTTTTATTTAAAAAAAAAATTCTTTTGAGACAGAGTCTCCCTCTCTCCCTCTGTCACCCAGGCTGGAGTGCAGTGGCATGATCTTGGCTCACTGCAGTCTCTGCCTCCTGGTTTCAAGCGATCCTCCTGCCTCATCCTTTCAAGTAGCTGGGACCACAGATATGCACTACTACGTCCAGCTAATTTTTTGTGGAGATGGGGTTTCGCCATGTTGCCCAGGCTGGTCTTGAACTACTGAGCTCAAGCGATCCACCTCCCTCAGCCTCCCAAAGTGCTGGGATTATAGGTGTGAGCCACCACGCTAGGTTAAATTTTTTTTCCTTAACAAATAGAGACAGGGTCTCACTGTGTTGCCCAGGCTGGTCTCAAACTCCTGGGCTCAAGCAGTCTGCCCACCTCGGCCTCCCAGAGTGCTTGGGATTATTGGCGTGAACGACTGTGGTTGGCCTCCCTGATTGTTCTTGATCCTTGTGGCTGTGCATTGGTGTCTGCACATCTGAAGAAGTAAAGACTCATTCTGGTCTTTGCAGACTGGCTTTGTCTGGGAAAGCCCCTCACCAGTCAGCCTGTCCAGAGATCCTAGACTGGCCATCTGGCATGTTCTGTGGGTGGGCTTGCTGCTGGAGTCCTCAGGCATGCTAGTCTGGTGTCTGGGTCAACAGGTGGGTGGACCGATATCTGGGTCCATAGGGCTTGGCGTGGAGCCTGGATCCAAACAGATGGACCTGTTCATTGGGTATGTGGAGGTGGGCCTGGAGCCTAAGTCCACAAGGGCACAGCTGGTTCCTGGATCTGTGGGAGCCAGTTTCATGTCTGGGTCCACAGGGGCTGAAGTGGTGCTCAGGTGGACCTGGAGCCTAAATCTGCAGTGTCAAGCCTGGGTTCTGGGTCCATGGGGGCTGGCCTGGATCCTCAGTCTGCAGGCGTGATCCTGGAGCCTCAGTCCACAGGGGTTGGTTTGGCACCAGAGATTACTAGGGTGGGCCTGAACTCTGGGTCAGCTGGAGCCTGGGGCCACGAGGACCAGCCTCAAGCCTGGGAACAGTGTGGTGCTGGGGCCAGTGTGGAGCCTGGATTTGCTAGCACGGGGATCTACTGGGATGTACCTGGACCCTGGGTCTGTTGGAGCAGGGACCAGCCTGAAGGGTGGGGCCACAGAGAACAGCCTGCCACTGGACAGGCCCAGTGTCTGTGTCTGCAGGTGCCAGCCTGGTACTTGAATCTAGAAGTGTTCTCCTGTTGCTAGGACAGGCTGGCAGCCTAGGACTATGTAGGTCAACCTGGTTCTGGGTTGGGATGGAACCTAAGGCAGTCCTGGAGCCTGGGACCACATGCCCTGGAGCCTGGCACTGGGTGGGTCGGGAGCCTGTGTCCACAGGGTCTTGCTGGATGCTGGGTCTGCAGGTGCTGGCCTGACGACTAGTGCTGTGGGGGCTGGCCTAGTGCTTCAGGGACTGGCCTGGTGGTAGGATGGGCCTGAAATCTTGGGCCATGGGGGCTAGCCCCATGCTGAAGGTGATCTGGGACCCACGGCCACCAGGGTTGGCCTCTCCCTGGAAGAAACCTGGTACCTGAGTCTGGAGGGGGCTGACCTGGCACTGGGGTGGCTCCAGAGACTGAGACTGCCAGGCAGGCCTGGAGTGAGAGGTGGTGGAATCTAGTCTGGTGCTGGGGCAGGCCTGGAGGCTCAGTCCGCAGGTACCAGCCTAGAGGCTTGAGCTGTGGGTGCCTGCCCGGTGCTGGGTTTGACTGGGGCAGGCCTGGTGTTAGGGTCCAAGGGAAAACCCAGTGCTCACCTCCTTTCTCTTCCTGGAAGACAAAGTATCTCTCTTCCCACTGTGCTGCCTGGGGTTAGGGGAGGGGTGGCATTGATACGTGGAACTGTCTTATCTACCTTCTTCATTGTATCTTTTCTTATTTCTGTGCTACACTACGTGCTGTAAACTCTTACCTGGTTTCCTTAGCTCTCAGGAAGTATTTTTGTGTATGGATTGTTTTTCAAATTGATGTTTCTGTTGGGGGACGAGCACTGGAAAGTCCTACTCTGCCATCTTGCTGCCATCTGGACTCCCAATATTTCTTGTTTATCTATTTTTGTTTTTGTTGTTGTCATAGTTGTTTTTCTTGTTGCTGTTTATTTGTTCAGTGACTTTTCTGAATTCATTTTGTGGATTCCATCTCCCCCTGCATTATGTGGTCTCTGAGTTGTCTGCTAGCAGCTTTTTTTCTTTTCAGTTCTTGTTTTTAAGCTTGGATTCCTAGGGGTCACACCTGGTAAATAAATATAATTTGATGGTCAGCCAATGATTGGTCAGAATATATCCTTAAATGCCTTGCCTATACGTCTTTCACCCCTTGCCAAGAGGATCTGTGTAAGAAAGCATTGCCTTCATGAAGAGGGAAATTAAGTAATAACAATGGTAGTCTGTAATTGCTGCATAATGAAATAAAGTTGACTGTGTTGTGTTCAATATAAAACCTAACCCCCAGCTCTCCTTAAAATTAACTAAAAACATATTTATTCTCCCCACATTCTCAGCAAAGTTCCCAGGCATCTCAAGACTCCTGTTTTTCTTGCTGACCAGCTGCAAGATCACAGGGCAAGATAACACCCAGAGAATGTACAATGTGTTTCTCAAAATGTTGTTTTTCAAATGTTGCATACCTCACAGGACATGTTACAAGTTAACTGTTCTTTGTTCTGGCTTCTGTAAACCTGTTAGCTGCTACATCATCCTAGATGTATAAAAAGTACTCCATTTTCTTTGTCCTTTGCTCAGCCTTGGGATGCTAATCCCCTGAGCCAGTGACCACCTTAATAAAATCCTTCTGTTTCACCCATTGATCTCTCCAGTCTCCTGAGTATTCTACAGCATTCAAAGTCCAGCCAGTATACGAGATAGCCTTAGCTTTCACTTTCTGCTTGCACAGGGCCTGCAGTCAGCCAGAAGTGAGTGGCTTGGGTCCTCTCCTGTCCCAGCTCTTTCCTTGGCATGCACATAGCCTTGAGTATATGCATAGCCCTTTAGATCCCTAGGAATACGTCAGAGCTTTTCAAAGTTTCCTATGGTTGTCTCATTCTCTGGGATTTCCTGTAAAATTCTCTTTAAGTGGTCAGGTTTCTCTGCTGTCTGGAATTTGGTCAACTTTTGGATCCTGTACCACTGAGCTACGGAGGGACAGGGAGGGAGGATGGGAACACAGGTGAAATGTCATAGACGCCACTGGCTTACCAAGATTTAATAGTTTCTTTGGATAGATGATTTTCATTTCATTCTGTGGCTTTGGTTAATTGCCAGAGTTCTAAAATGGTTGATTTGAGTTTGTTTGTATGTTTTCACTGTTTTAGAGGGAAAGTGAATTCATCAAAGTCCTTGCTCTACTATTCCATCTATCTGCTATTACTCCTGTCTTTTTTTAAAAAAAAAAACCTTTAAATTCTTTTCATCTCACATGCCCTTGCAGTTACGACTTAATTTCTGAATTCCCCTAACAGCAAAACTCTTCAAAGAGTTTTCATTTCTCACTTTCTCTACTCTTTTCCTATTTGCCGTTTGTTCATATAACATATATTAGATATATGATAAAAGAATAGTCAGGATGTGGTGGCCCACACCTGTAATCCCAGGACTTTGGGAGGCCAAGGTGGGCAGATCACTTGAAGTCAGGAGTTCAAGACCAGCCTGGCCAACATGGTGAAATCCTGTCTCTACTAAAAATATAAAAATTAGCTGAGTGTAATGGCGGGCGCCTGTAATCCCAGCTTCTTGGAAGGCTGAGTCAGGAGATGAGTCAGGAGAATCGCTTGAACCCTGGAGGCGGAGGTTGCGGGGAGCCAAGATCACGCTACTGCACTCCAGCTTGGGAGATATATCCAGTGAGACTCCATCTCAAAAACAAACAAAAAACTCCAGAGTATATACATTATATACATGAGTTATAATAATATAAAGAAAACCCAAGAGCTCACAACCCCACCCAAGAACATTAATGATAGCATCTACCCATGTGTCATTTTCTGTTCCATTATTTACCCTCCCTACCACTCCGCTCCTAAAATCACTACTTTCCTAAGTCTTGTGCGTAACATTCACTTGCCCTTTTTGAAATATGGAATTTTTTTTATATTTGTGGGGATGTTTAACCAATACATTGTTTATTTGACTCAGTTGTGAGTCTTGTAAAAATAGTATCAAACTGTATGTGGTGGTTGTTTTTTTTTTTTTTTTTTTTTTTGAGACAGAGTTTCACTCGTCACCCAAGCTGGAGTGCAGTGGTATGATCTTGGCTTACTGCATACTCTGCCTTCTGGGTTCAAGCGATTCTCCTGCCTCAACCTCCCGAGTAGCTGGGATTACAGACATACATCACCACACCCAGCTAATTTTGTGTTTTTAGTAGAGTCAGGATTTCACCACATTGGACAGGCTGGTCTTGAACTCCTGACCTCAGGTGATCCACCTGCCTTGGCCTCACAAAGTGCTGGGATTACAGGCATGATCCACCATGCCTAGCGCTGTATGTGGTCTTCTGAGACTTAACTGTTTTCATTGAATATAATTATGTTTCTAAGATTCACCTATGTTGTTGCATGTAGCTAGAGTTTGTTCATTCTCAGTGCTGTACAACCCTTGGGTGACCATAAGACAAATTGTCCATTCATCTGTTGTTGGACATTTGGGTCATTTCCAGCTTTTTGCTCTATGGACATTGCTACTATGAACATTCTTAGGCATGTCTCCTGGGACACACACACACCCATTTTTCTCAGGTATACAGACCTAGGAATGGAATTGTTGGTTAATAGAACAGCCAAAAGTTCGACTTGACAGGATTATGCGAAACTGATGGTACCAATTTATACTACTTTCAGAAATGTATAAGAGATCCCATTGATCCACATCTTCATGCACTGGATATTGTCCTCCTTAATTTTTGTTATTATGCTGAGTGTAAAATGATATTTCACTGGGGACATATTAGCATTTTCCTAGTCATTAATGTGGTCGAGCATTTTTTCCATGGTCCTTAGCCACACGTTTCCTCTTCTGTGAAAGGACTATTAATATCTTTAGCACATTAAAATTTTTTTGGCTGGGTACAATAGCTCATGCCTGTAATCCTAGCACTTAGGGAGGCCAAGGCAAGCAGATCGCTTGAGTCCAGGAATTTAAGACTAGCCTTGGCAACATGACGAAACCCCATCTCTACAAAAAATACAAAAATTAGCTGGGTGTTGTGGTGCCTGCCTGTCGACCCAGCTACTTGGGAAGCTGAGGTGGGAGGATGGCTTGAGCCCAGGAGGTGGTGGCTGCAGTGAGCTGACATCATACTGCTGCACACCAGCCTAGGTGGCAGAACCAGACTCTGTCTTAAAAATTAAATCTTTTCTTTTTTTTTTGAGATGGGTTCTCACTACGTTGCCCAGACTGGTCTGGAACTCCTAGGCTCAAAGGATCCTCCTGCCTCAGTCTCCCAGGTAGCTAGGGTTATGGATGTGTATCACTGTGCCTAAATCATTTTTTATTGATTTGTAGGCATTCTCTATGTGGATCCTCAGCATTGGTCAGTTGTGTGTGTTGAATAGCTTATGTAATTTTGAAGCTTTTTTAATGGTGTCTTTGCATGAGCAGAAATTCTTATTTTTAATTTTTTTTTTTTTTTATTTGAGACGGGATCTCACTCTGTCACCCAGGCTGGAGTGCAGTGGTGGGATCACAGCTGACTGCAACCTTGACCTCCCTGGGCTCAGGTGATCCTCCTACCTCCCAAGTAGCTGGGTCTACAGGCATGTGCCATGCCTGTAAATTAGCCATACCTGGCTAATTTTTAAAATTTTTTTGTAGAGACAGGGTCTCCCTTTTGTCCAAGCTAGTCTTATTTTTGAGTTGAACAAATCCATCTTTTCCGTATTATAGCCAGCAGTTTTTTATTTTGTCTTCTCTAACCTACAGTCATAAACATGTTCTTTATTAAAAGTTTCAAAAGTTTGCCTTTCACATTTAAGTCCAAATGGAATTGGTTTTTGCGTGGTATAAGGTAGGGAGCTGGTTTTATTATTTTCCATATGGATAACATAATAATCTGAGGAGCCACCTCTGGCCTGGAGCATCAAAGTTCCATATCCATATAGATCTGTTTCTGGCCTCTCTTTGCTGTTGGCCAACCTTATATTCCCGAACCAGTACTATACTGCCTTAATTACCTTGCCTTCATAATAAATCTTGATATTTGGTAAAGCAAAATCTTCCCATCTTATTTTTCATCAGAAGTATCATATATTCTCAGCCCTTTGTTGTTTAAATTTATTTAGAGATAGGTTTTTGCCTTGTCGCCCAGGCTGGAGTGCAGTGGTGTGGTCTTGGCTCATATCAGCCTTGACCTCCTGGACTCAAGCAGTTCTCCCACCTCAGCCTCCTGGGTAGCTGAGACTACAGGTGCACGCCATCATGCCCAGCTAGTTGTATTTTTTGTAGAGACGGTCTCCCCATGTTAACCAGGCTGACCTTGAATGCCTGGGCTCAAGCAGTCCACCCATCTTGGCCTCCCAAAGTGCTGGGATGACAGGTATGAGCCACCTCGCCCGGCCCTCCTTTGTTATTTTATTTTATTAGTTACTTGAGGCAGGGTCTTGGCTCTGTCACACAGGCTGGAGTGCAGTGGTGCAGTCAGCTCACTGCAGCGTCAACCTTTTAGGGCTCAAGCAGTCCTCCTACCTCAGTCTCCAAGGAACTGGGACTATAGGGGCATGCCACCACACCCAGCTAGTTTTCCTATTTTTTGTAGAGACATGTTGCCCAGGCTGGTCTTGAATTTCTGGCCTCAGGTGATCCTCCCGCCTTGGCCTCCCAAAGTGCTGGGATTACAGGTAGGGGCCACCGCACCTGGCCCCCCCCCCTTTTTTTTTTAAACGCATTTCAAAATCAGCTTGTCATATTCTACAAAAAGGTTGGAATTGCAACTAATCTGTAGATCATTTTGAAGAGAATCGATATATTTATGGTATTGAGTCTTCCTCACTAAGAGCATAACATAGCTCTCTATTGTAAATAAATTCTTGAATGTCTTTTGGCAGAGCTTTTTTTTTTTTTCTTTTTTTGTGATGGAGACTCACTCTGTCGTCCAGTCTGGAGTGCAGTGGCATGATTTCAGCTCACTGCAACCCCCACCTTCTGGGTTCAAGCAGTTCTCTGCCTCAGTCTCCCAAGCAACTGGGATTACAGGCACTGACCACCACGCCTGGCTAATTTTTGTATTTTTAGTAGAGACGGGGTTTCACCATCTTGGACAAGGTGGTCTTGAACTCCTGGCCTCGTGATCCACCTGCCTCGGCCTCCCAAAGTGCTGGGATTACAGGCGTGAGCCATTGCGCCCAGCTGGCAGAGCTTTATATTTTTCTGCATAAGGGCTACATATCTTGTGTTAGATTTAATTATTGGTACTTTATGGGTTTGCTGCTGTTATAAGTGGAATCTTTTTATTGTATTTTTAATCTCTTTTGCAGGCATATAGAAATGAAGTTGGCTTTTGTATATTAGTATTATAACCATTTGCCTTATTACACTTTTTTTTTTTTTTGAGGTCCAGTCTTGCTCTGTCACCCAGGCTGGAGTGCAGTGGTGCAACCTTGGCTCACTGCAACCTCTGCCTCCCAAGTTCAAGTGATTCTTCTACCTCAGCCTCCCCAGTAGTTGGGATTACAGGTGCGTGCCACCATACCCGCCTGTTTTTGTATTTTTAGTAGAGACGAGGTTTTACGATGTTGGCCAGGCTGGTCTCGAACTCCTGACCTCAGGTGAACCTCTCACCTTGGCCTCCCAAAGTGCTGGGATTACAGGATTGAGTCACCATGCCCGGCCCTAAACTTATTTTTAAGCGAGTTTTTATTTTGGAATAGTTTTAGATTTACAGAAAAGTTAATTAAGAGATATACAGAGAGTTCCTGTATATTCCTCACTGTAGTACATTTATCAAAACTAAGAAAGCAACATTGATATATTACGGTTACCTAAACATCAGACTTTGCATGGATTTATCAGTTTTTTCACTAGTGTTCTTTTTTTTTTTTTTTTTTTTTTTTGTTCCAGGATCCAATTCAAAATATCACATTGCATTTAGTTGTCATGTCTCCATAGTGTGCCCTGGTCTATGACAGTTTCTCAGTCTGTCGTGTTTTTTTTTTTGTTTGTTTTGTTTTTTAAAGTCCGTTAAGTTGAGAATGTTCTTGTTTTTTATGAACTAACAGTTTTAAGGAATACTGTCGAATGTTCCTCAATTTCTATTTGTCTGAAGTTTTGCTCATATTTAGACTGGGGTTATTTTTGGAAAGAACGCCAGAGTTTAAGTGCCTTTCTTATCAGATTGTATCGGAGGTACTGGTGTCCACTTGGCATCCCTGGTTTTGTGACCCTTCATCCCTTGGTTAAGGTGCTGTTTGCCAGGCTTTTCCCCTGGCAAGTGGCTGCTTTTCCCTTTTCATAGTCTGTTCTTTGGAAGAATCTAGCCCACCCTCAAGGAGATGGGAAGAATTGAGCTGCAGCTCCTGGAAGGGGGTATATCTCTCTATATAATTTGTAATTCTTCTGTAAAGCTTTGTCTCTTATCATTAATTTATTCAATCACTTATTTATATCCATATGAACTCATGCATATTTATTTTAAAATTTGATTATTATTTTAAAATCTAATACCGTATACTTTGTTTTGTTGCCAAATCAGTCCAGTTTTGGCCACTGGGGACTCTTGCAGGTTGGCTCCTATGTCCGTTTCACATAATCCTGTCCTTTGGTTTTGAGCACTGCTTTGCTTGCCAGCACAAGGAGATGCTCCAGACTCATCTTGTATTTTCCTCCGTTAGTCCTGGAATCAGCCATTTCTCCAAGGAGCCCTGGTTCCTTTTAAGGTGTCTGTATATTCTTTTATGTTTTCTGTAGTGACAACCATATCAGCTATAAATAATGACAGTTTTGTCTTTTCCTTTCCAATGATTATACCTTTATTTTTCTTGTCATACTGAGATGACCAGGACATTTAGTACAGTGATGACAGCATGCATCCATGTCTTGTGAATTTTAGAGGAAACACCACTAACTTTTCCCTATTAAGAATGATACTGTATTTGCTATAGATTTTCCACAGGTTTTATCAGACTAAACAAGTTCCATCTTATTACTCTGCACTGAGAGGCTTTTATTAATCATGAAAGGGTGTTGAATTTTTACCAAATGCCTTTTCTGTTTCTTAGGATGATTATATGTTTTTTTCTCCAGTAATCTGATATGTGGTAAATGAATTTATAGATTTTCCTCATGTTAGACCATCTTTGCATTTCTTGTATAAACACCACTTAGTCATGGCCTTTTATTTTTTTATATAGTGCTGGACTCAGATTGGTAAACAAAAGTTTAGAATTTTGCAGCTGTGTCCATGAATAAAATTGGTCTTTACTTTTCCTTTCTCAGGCTGTTCTTATTGGCTTTTGGCATTAAGGTTCTGCTGGTATAGAATGAGTCAGAGTGTTCCTTCTTTTACAATATTCTGGAAGATGTTGTATAAGTTTGGAATGATTGGTTTTGTAGAACTCCTGTAAAACCATCTTGGTCTAGTGTTTTCCTTTTTAATATTGAGTTAATATTAAAACTTCTAAATTAGAACCTTTTCAAAAATTATAAATGAGAAGGTTGAAATTTGCTTCCATGTTTATTTTATAAGGCTTTATGCTTGAAATGGCTACACACAAATCCTGAGCAAGACTTTTTAATGATGCATTCTTCAAATTCCTAACAGTTGCTATCCGTAAACGTCTTTCATAAGTAGGTGATAAAATATTTAAAGCCAATTTTTAAATGTTTCAAAGATGTTTAACAATTGGAATTATATCTAACAGCTTTTCTTTTTGTTTCGCTGACAAGTATATTGTTAAAACTTCTCATGATGATGTGAATAGATTTCAAATCCAGTTAAACACTTTCATATTAACAATTTCAAAATAATGATGAAGCTCTTATTTGCAGAACATGCATCATTATTAGAGCCATCACCCTGCAGCTAGCTTGGATACCATTAAAAGGGCTCATCAGCTGCAAACGGATAAAAGTATCTGATACTCGGGAAGACAGAGTTTCAGGGTTTCTACCTGGAGCTACACCCTCTAGAAGCCCCTCCTTGGTCTCCCTGCACCCAGCCCCATCCCAGCCAGTCACAACTTGGGCTGTGCGTGGTGTTTCTTGGAAACTGGAACACAGACTCCTCCAGCAGCTCCACAGGTCCCTTTTCCTCAATGAGCAGAAGACTACAGGAGCTGCCTACTGAAGAGGCCGTCCAAGTGATAGAGCACCTTCTTGGCCCTGCTTAGCATTTACTGCAGAGTTGGATGCTACTTATTTGTGCTCACCACCTGCAGGAACTGCAGAGGGATTTGTCAGCATAGAGAGAATTGGTCTGCCTAGGGTCTCCACTGCCTCAGGTCCTGCCCGGACACTTCTAGGGCTTGAGGGAATCAATATCTCTTCACCTGCCTGTAATCCACATAGCAAGTGGAAGAATCTGCCTGCTATTTTTTGTTTGTTTTGGCGGGAAGAGTTTTAACTACTGCTGTAATTCCTTTAGTAGCTATGGAACTGTTGAGGATTTCCTTTTCTTCTTGAGTAGATTTTGGTAAGATACGGTTTTCTAGGAGTTGGTCTATTTTGTCTACATTTTCAAATTCATTGGCATAAAGTTTCCTTTTTATTCTCTGCTGTATATAAACTGTAACGATGTCTCCTTTTTCATTACTAATATTGGTTATTTGTGCCTTCTCACTTTTTTTCTTGATCAATCTCACCAGAGGTTTATCTATTTTATTAGTCTTTTCGAAGAACCAACTTTTGGCTTTGTTGCTCCTCTCTATTGTATCTTTGTTTTCTATTTCTTTAATTTCTGCTCTTATCTTTTTTGATCTCCTTCCGTCTACATTTTTTGGGTTTATTCTGTTGTTCTTTTTCTAATTTCTTTAACTGGACATTGAGCTAATTAATTTTTATTCTTGCCCATTTTCTAATTTGTGTATTTAAGGATATAATTTCCATCTAAATACTGCTTCTCCACAAGTTTAGATGTGTAGTATTTTCATTATTGTTCAGTTATGAGTTCTTCATTTCCATCAAAGTTACTTCTTTGACCTGTAATTTATATAGAAATGTAGATTATCAAATGTTTGGGGATTTAAAAAGTTACCTCTTTGTTATTGAAATCTATCTTAATTGCATTATGGTCAGAAGATGTGTTCGTGTGATAACAACTCTGAAATTTTTTAGACTTGTTTTATGGCTTAGTATGTGACCAATATTTTCGAATGCTTCCTATGTGCTAATTTATTAGAATGTGTGTTCTCTAATTGTTGAATACAGAGATCTGCATATGTCTGTTATCAAGTTTGTCAACTGTTGTTCAACTTTTACTTATTTATGCTGATTTTTTTTATCATGATCTAATAATTGAAAGAGGTGTGTTAATATTCAACTGTGATGGTGGATTTGGCAGTTTCTCCCTGTAATTCTATCTCGTTTCTTGCTTTATGTATTGAGGGTATTTCATTAGGAATATTCAAATTAAGAATTGTTATATCTTCCTGATAAATATGTAATGACCCTCTCTATTCCTGATAATGCATTTTTCTTTGAAATCTATTTTATATTAATGTAATAACACAAGCTTTTCTTGTTGGGATTTGTGTGGTATATAATTTTCCATCCTTTTACTTTTGAGCATTTTCATGCTGTTATGCTTTAATTATATCTCTAGGAAGCAACATATAACTGGACCTTTAAAGAAATCTAATCTGATGATCTCTTTTAATTGGCAAGTTTAGTCTGTTTACATTTACTGTGATATATTTGGGCTTGTTACTGCCATCATACTTTTTTATTTCTGTTTACCATCACTACCTTTTCTATGCTTCATTTTCTTTTTTCTCATCTGCTTTTTTAGTTTCGAGATTTGTTTTCTTATTCAATGTTTTTCTCCCTATTTTTAAAATTTCTTTTTCTATTCTTTCTGTGGTTATTCTTGATATTTTCCGTATATGTTTAACTTATAAAGTCTAAAGTTAAACAGTGTTTTAGTCCCCTTCTTGAAGAATGCAGGAAGCTTAGAAACCTTCAACTCTAGTAATTCCTCTCCTGACCACATACTATTGTTTTCAAATATGTTAGTTTGTTCCTTTTTTAACCTCACAATTATGCATCATTATCAGTATTATTTTATATAGATGGTGTTTGTTTGGATTTACATGCATACATTCTTGTATCTCAGACCATCCGGGATTATTTTCTTTCATTATGAAGATAGTGTTTAAGAGGGTTTTTTTTTTGTTTGCTTTTTTTTTTTTTTTTTTTTTAGTAGGGTCTCTTGATGTTAAATTCTTCCAGTCTTTCTTATATGTAAATGTCTTTATTTTATCCTCATTCTTAAGAGATAGTTTGTTACAGGTAGTTTTACTCAATACCTGGAAGATATGGTTCCATTCTCTTTTGGCTTCGAGAAGTCTACTTTGTTGCTGTTAAGAAGTCGACTATCAGACTAATTGCTGGTTTTGTTTTTGTTTTGGCGAGTAAGAGTGTGTGTGTGGAGTAGAATGTGCAGGGGTTCCTGCAGTTTTACTCTAACACGTTTACATATGTATTTTTTTAAATTATATTTTGGAAATATCATGCGTCATGGCTCGATAGATTCATGCTTTTCATAATTTCTGGGAAATCCTCAACCATTATCTCTTCAAATACTGCCTTTCTTTCATTTTTTCTAGTTTTTCCTTCTCAGAATACAGTTAGTCATATTTTGGACCTCCTCATTCTGTCTTCAATATCTCATAACATCTCTGATATTTTCTATCTCCTTGCCTTTCTGCACTTCATTCTGGATAATTTCTTTAGATATATCTTTCAGCTTACTGATTCTTTCTTCAACTATGCCTAATCTGTTCTTTAATCTGTCCATTGAGTTTTTTATTTCAAAAGTTACATTTTTCATTTGTACAAATGTCATATATTTTACTTGCTAATCTGCCTAGTCATCCCTAATAGACTATTATTGTTTGGTCATCTTTGTGATTACATCTGTTATTACTTCTTAAAACATTTTATATAATTTTTGTTCAACCAATAGTCACTGCTTGCATGAATATGACATTGTAAATATTGTTCACATCTAAACTACATAGTATATTCTGATTACATATCCCTTGTTGTTTACCCTTTTATTTTCCTTGGAGCTAATAATTGTGTATTTTGTTTTCTTTTGCTTAATGTTCTAGTACCTACTACTATTCTTCTCTGAAATTCTTTATACAATCCAAATCAAATCATGTCCTTTCACTATTCAGAATTCTCCTGTGGCTCCCACCACCCTCAACAGAAGCCAAAGCCCTCACCATGGCTCAAAAGTTCCTACATAATCTGGTTCCCTTTACCTCTCTTACGTTGTCTCTCATCACTCTCACTATCACTCACTCTTCTCCAGCCACACTGGCCTCCCTGCTGTTTCCCAGGCATGCTAGATACCCTTCCTTTTCAGGGCCTTTGTACTTGTTTTTCTCACTGCCTGGAACACCCTTCCTCCCAAATGATCTGATGAGTTGCCCTGGTACTTCCAGTGTGCTCAAATGTCACCTCCCTAGAGAAGTGTTTCCTGATCAACATATCTAAAATTGCTCCATCCCATGCATTTTCTATCTCTTTATCCTACTTTATATATGTTTTTCTACAAAGCACTGGTCACTGCCTGGTATATTTTATATATTGTGGTTAGTGTTTGTCTCTCCCCAGTAGACTGTAAGCTCCACAAAGCAGGGACTTCTGTTTTGTTCACTGCTGTATCGCCAGTGCCAAAAAAGAACACTGCATAGTACTTAATAAATATTTGTGAAATAAACTGAATGAATGGATGAATGACTTAATTGATTAATGTGAAGGATAGAGATAAATGCCTTGAGGAGTAGGCTAGGCATGAAGGGCTTTAATGCTATGCTAAGGAACTTGGATGTCATTTTTCAGAAGGGTGGGGGCTGTGAAGAAGCAGTGAGGATAGCTCCTGGGTTCTTTTGGGAAGCAAGTTATCAGTTGGTAGGGTTGTGGCAAAGCCCCATATTCTCTGACTGGCTGTACATCCTAGGGCTCCCGAAGGCAGGCCTTCTTATTCAAATAGCTCTCAAACTGCTGTGTTGTCGTGCTGCCTGTTAACCTGGTGAACAACAAAACCCCAACTGTCATCGAGCTTTCTAATCCTAGCTATCATTCCCCTTTCTCTTGCACTGTGAGAAACTGTTTCCTGGTCCCCTGGCCAAGCAGCGCTGACTCTCATTATACTTTACCTGTGGTACTTGGTGCAGGGGAGCGCGGTGCAGGGGATAGCATGGAAGGTGGTATGATGCTGGGCTCATAGTAAGTGTTGTTATCATGGGAGACACCATAGGAGGGTAAGTTAAGCTTAAAAAGAGTTTTTTTCATTGTCAAAGTGACAACAGGCTGCGTGGGGTTTTAGTGCTGACTTTGCCCCTAACCCTACTGGGGCCTAGCCTGGCTCCAATGTTTCTGCCTGCTCATGGCTCTGTATACTAATTCTCTTGTCTAATGTGTAACCCACTCTCCTGTTTTTGTCACCCACTAATTTCATCATAATGCCATCAGAATTATACAGAGTGCCATGTATAATTAGATCCCTGTGGCATGCCACTAGAGACCTTCCTATCTAGGCCAACATCAATTTATTAATCACTAGCACACTGAGTTTAACCATCCAACTAGCTATAAGTTCAGTTGAGCAAAATTTGACCACCAACTATGTGTCCGGCCTTGTGCTGTACACTGAAGACACAGAGATGAATGAGGTGTGTTCCCAGACACAGAACCATAATTTCAGGGCAATGTGGTCAGTGCAGTAACACTGGTGGGTAGAATAGATTGTGAGAGCCCCTAAGGAATACACAACCCAGCTCAGGGGACCAAGGAAGGTTTCTTCGAAGAGATGGCATATGAACTAAATCTTAAAAGGTGAGTAGGAATCTTCTAGATGAACAAAGGGAGGAGAGGGCAATCCAGGCAAGGTGTATTAGTCAGGATTCTCTAAAGGGACAGAACTAATAGGATAGATGTCTATATGAAGGGGAGTTTATTAGGAGAATTGACTCACACGATCACAAGGTGACGTCCCATGAGAGGCCGTCTGCAAGCTGAGGATCAAGGAAGCCAGTCTGAGTCCTGAAACCTCAAAAGTAGGGAAGCCGACAGTGTAACCTTCAGTCTGTGGCTGAAGGCCTGAAAGCCCCTGGCAAACCACTGGTTTAAGTCCAAGAGTCCAAAAGCTGAAGAACTTGGAGTCTGATGTTCAAGGGCAGGTAGCATCCAGCACGGGAGAAAGATGAAGGCTGGAAGGCTTAGCAAGTCAGGTCCTTCCGTATTCTTCTGCCTGCTTTATTCTAGCTGTGCTAGCAGCTGATTAGTTGGGGCCCACCCAGATTGAGGGTGGGTCTGCCTCTCCCAGTCCACTGACTCAAATGTTAATCTCCTTTGGCAGCACCCTCACAGACACACCCAGGAACAAGACTTTGCATCCTTCAATCAAGTTGACACTCAATATTAACCGTCACACACAGGATACAGCATGGGCAGAGGCCCAAAAATGAGAAGCAGCATGGTGTGTGCCAGCCTGCCTAATGACACTCACAGTTTTTCTGTCCTTCCACGACCCCATCCTAGAAGACTACTAAAATGCAGACATGAGTTTGGGACCTTCCCTGACATGCTAATCTGTTAACTATTCATAAAATTAATAGAAAATTGGTGTGACATGACTGTCCACAAGCTTGCCCATATCAGCTTCCCATGTCCCTGGTTTCCTTGCCTAGACTCTGAAGTTTATGTGACTGGCTTCCTCTAGACCTCCTATGGGGTTCCGGTTACTCCCACTGTCCTGGTGGTTATGAGGTCTCCTTTGGCCCCATATGTGGAGATACTGTGAGGAGGGGTTTTTCTGACTTCTGATACTGGCTGTGGAGTAGAAACCCTCATTTTTCAGGGAATGGACAGGACCTGCTCATCCTGTCCTCGATACCGGGGTTCATCTCTCCTTGAGCTGCATTCACACCCATACTAATCCAGGAAAAGTGTATTGTGGATTCTGGCAGGCCCAATTTTAAAGCAGGGAGGCCCCACATCGTGGTTGTGTGACCTTAGCCAAGTTACCTCTTCTCTTTGAGCATCAGTTTCCTCATCAGTAAAAGGGGCTGCCCACCTGGGACTGTTGTTGTGGGTATTAAAGCATATGTAAAGTACCTGGCCCTGGGTACTTTCTCACCATTTATTGAACACCTACTACTGTCGCTATTAAAGGGAGAACAGCATAGTGGTGAGAGCATGAGCTGTAGATCCAGGCCAACCTGGATTTGGATTGCAGCTCAGCTACTTACTAGTGTTGTGACCTTGGTTGAATTTCCTGGCCTTGTTCAGCCTTAGTTGTATCATTTGTGAAATGTGGTGAATGTACCTAGTTTAGAGTCATTTGTGTGTGATTATAGTAGTGTATAATATGCAAGATGGGGGCCTTCACAGATCCCAGGCCCCTCCCCAGCCTGCCCTCTTCAAAGACACCTCCCCCTGGGGACCTGCCTCTTCCTCAGCCTCCTCTTCTTTCTAAGTCTATCAGAGAGAACCAGGCTGCCCCCTCAGAGTCATAGAATCACCTTCTTAAGGGAACTTTTTTTTTTTTTTTTTTTTGAGAACAGAGCCTTGCTCTGTCACCAGGCTGGAGTGCAGTGGCACAATCTCAGCTTACTGCAACCTCCACCTCCTGGGTTCAAGCGATTCTCCTGCCTCAGCCTCCCGAGTAGCTGGGACTACAGACGTGCGCCACCACGCCCAGCTAATTTTTGTATTTTTAGTAGAGACGGGTTTCACCATGTTGGCCAAGATGGTCTGGATCTCTTGACCTCATAATCTCCCCGCCTCGGCCTCCCAAAGTGCTGGGATTATAGGCGTGAGCCACCGCACCCAGCCCTTAGGGAAATTTTCTAATGTTAAACTGCTCTTGCATTTCTGGGATTAAACTCAATATTTTTATGTTGTATTAAATCTTATTTTATTCATTCTGGATGTGGTTTGCTAATAAATTGTTTAGGATTTTTGCATCTTTAGCCATCTGTATTTGAATGGTTAAGTTTATAATGATCTCATCCAATAAATATGTGAGTTTTCTAGGAATTGGTCCAATTCATCTAAGTTTTCAAATTAATTATATTCTCTTATTTTAAATTTTTTGCTGTATCTTTTATGTTGTTCATGTTATTTGTGCCTTTTCTGTTTTGTGGGGGTTTTTTTTGTTAGTCCCTCCTAAGATTTTTTTTTAGGCTGGGCATGGTGGGTCACGCCTGTAATCCCAGCACTTTGGGAGGCCAAGTCAGGCGGATCATCAGGTCAAGAGATCAAGACCACCATGGCCAACATGGTGAAACCCCGTCTCTACTAAAAATACAAAAATTAGCTGGGCGTGGTGGCACATGCCTGTAGTCCCAGCTACTCGGGAGGCTGAGGCAGGAGAATTGCTTGAACCCGGGAGGTGGAGGTTGCAGTGAACTGAGAACGCACCACTGCCCACAGTCCAGCCTGGTGACAGAGCAAGGCTCTGTCTCAAAAAAAAAAAAAAAAAAAAAAAAAAAAAAGCACAGATTTTTTTTTTTTTTTAGCAACTGGCCTTGAAAGCTTACCATGTATATTTAACCTAAATTCCAAGGTTAAACCTACTCCCCACCCAAACAATTCACAGACTTTATAAATCTTTAATGTCCCCCAATTTACATGTTATTATGTCTACTGTTTTTGTCCTCCCTTATTAAGGACTACACTAACAATATTGTTATTTTATGTGCAGACATTGTTTGCTTAGATTTAAATACTCATTTACCTTTTATTTGCCCACCTTTCTTCTTTTACCTCAACTGTTGTTTTTTTGGGTGATTTTTCTTCTTCTTGAAATATATACAGAACTTTAGAAGATCCTTTAGTGTAGATCACTTAATTAGAAAGTCTTAGTCTGTTTATCTATAAATGCCTTTTTTTCCTTTTATTCTTCTTAAGATAGGTTTGATAGGTACCCAGTTCTAAAGTACCTTTTTAGAAGGATATTAAACACTGACACTAAGAGGACATTATGACACTCTTGTCTAGTTTCCATGATTACTATTGCAAAATCTACTGTTACTCTAATTGGTTTTTTTTTTTTTGTAGGTGTTCTTTTTCTCCGGCTGCTTTGAAGGTCCTTTGATTATTGCATGACTCTAAGATCTCTTTAGTTGGTGTTGTCTTGCAAATGTTCCTTTTTATAGCTTCCTAATCTTGCTTCATGAATGTATCGTTTTCTTCTTTTCTTCTTGTGGCTCTGATGACATTAAATAATAATGTCTTTTTTTAAAGTGTTCTTTTCCCTGCTTTTTTTTTTTTTTTTTTTTTTTAAGAGGCTCACTCTATCACCCAGGCTGGAGTGCAGTGGCACAATCTCAGCTCACTTCAACCTCCACCTCCTGAGTTGATTGTTCTGCCTCACCCTCCATGTAGCTGGGACTACAGGTGCCTGCCATCACACCCAGCTAATTTTTATATTTTTAGTAGAGACAGGGTTTCACCATGTCAGTCAGGCTGGTCTCAAACTCCTGGCCTCAAACGATCCACACCCCTTGGCCTCCCAAAGTGCTGGGATTACAGGCATGAGCCACCACACCCATCCCTACATAATTTTTGTTTCCAAACATATATATTTGGTTGTCAGCAGCCGTGAGAAACTCACTGACACCAGATTTGGCCAAAGGCACCAGAGATAACACATGTATGACATATTCTAAAGCCTTAGAATTTTGTATGAATGGTGGGCAGGGAGCCCCTCTACTGTGTGCAAACATGGGTCGGTGCCACAATTCTGTCACTTGCGAGTATGGTAGTGCAGTAGCCTCGAGCCAGACTGCCTGGATTCAAATCCCAGAGCTGGTCAAGTCACTTGACCTCAATCTTCTGTAGTTTCTTTTTTAAAAATGGGGATAGTGGTGTCATAGCTCTTTTAGAATTTGCCTAGCAGGTTTTCTGGGTTTTGCCATAACACCCCCTTAAAAAATAAATAAAACAAAAATGGGGATAGTAGTAATACGCACTTCATAGGATTATTGAGGGTATTAAATGAGTTAGCCTACATAAAGTATTTAGAATAATGCACAGCATGTAGTAAGCACTGTTTATGTGTTTGCTATTACTACCATTGTTACTTTTGCAATGAGGTGATTGAAGCAAGGAGAGCTTCTATGGTGCAATGGGGAAAAGAGTATATCCTACCCTGTGTGTTCCTCTAATATCTTGGAAACAAAAGCCATCCACAAAAAAACACAGGGTCAGGAATTTGAAGGGATTATTTGGGCCCTTAGAGTGTGGGCTATCGAGTAGGCAGTCAGAATGGGATAGAATTCTTCAGTGGGAAGAATTGGATATTTCCTTTTTGGAGCAGAGCAGTACCATATGGGGGAGCAGTGACAGAGGGGTTAATCTAGGGTCAGGGGATTTCCTAAGCAGTTAATAATGCTTTTCTCTTAGGAACTAACCTGTCAGGTACTGAGAGGCTTTGAAGATAGCTCTTCAGGCTGGGGACATGCCTTTGTTAAGGGGCAAGACTGCTGCCAGGAGTTGGTTCACATTCTCAGAGGTAGGATTGACCACATAAAAAAATGCTTTCAAATCTTTGTTCTAAATTTTCTTTGGCCCTCCCTAGGTTTGGGGAAAGTCTCAGCCTCAGTAACCATCCCAGACACAGTCCAGAGGATATGAGCAGGCGGAGTGGGTCATACGGAAAACAGGTGCGTGGTGGGGAGGCAAATTTGAGGAGCCATTAGTATTAAAATGGGAAGCTCAAGAGATACAAAAATTCTAAACAAAGCTTTATCAAATCAAATCCAATAATGTATTAAAAGGATAATGTATCATAACAAAATGGAATGGAATTTATTCCAGGAATGCAGGATTGGCTTGACATTAAAAAATCAATCATGCTTATGGGCGGGTGTTGAACAATGAGAACACGTGGACACAGGGAGGGGAGCATCACACACTGGGGTCTGTTGGGAGGGGGACTAGGGGAGGGGCAGTAGGGGGTGGGGAGGTTAGGGAGGGATAACATGGGAAGAAGTGCCAGATATAGGTAACGGGGTGATGGAGGCAACAAACCACCTTGCCATGTATGTACCTATGCAACAATCCTGCATGATCTGCATACGTACCACAGAACCTAAAGTACAATTAAAAAAAAAAATCAATCATGTAATTCAATATATTAACAAACCAAAAAAGAAAACCCATGTGATTATTGCAGTAAATGCAGAAATGGCATTTGACAACATCTAACATCTATTCCTGATTTTAAAAAACAAACACCTCTTGGCAAACTAGAAATGGAAAGGAACTTCTTCAATCTGATATAGGGCATCTGCAAAATAACCCACAGCTAACATTATATTTAGTGGTAAAAACTGAGTGCTTTCCCCCCAAGATCAGAAACAAAACAGAGATGTCCACTCTCACCATTTCTATTCATCATTATACTGAAGGTCCTAGGCAGTGCAGTCAAGCAAGAAAAAGAAGCAAAAGGCATCCAAATTGGAAAGGAAGAAGTTAAACTGCATTTACAGACAATGTGATCAGCTATGTAGAAAATCCGACTGTGTCCACCAAAAATAAAACCCTACTAGAACTAATAAGTGAGTTTAGCAAGTTGCAGGTTATAAGATCAATATACAATAATTAGTTGTATATCTGCATACTAACAATGAACAGTTGGGTACAGAAAATTTTAAAATACCATTTATAAATAACGTCTAAAAATGTGACTTAGGAATAAATCTGACAAAAGATGTGGAAGACCTGTACACTTATGTTGCTGAGAGAAAGAGGAGTAAAATTAATGAAAAACATGCGTGCATTGGAAAACTTAGTATTGTTATAATGTCAGTTCTCCCCAAATTGATCTATAGTTTAAATGTAATTGCTATTAAAATCTCAGCAGTCTTTTTGAAGAAATTGATAAACTGATCCTAAAATTCATATAGAAAGGCACTACAGAGCCTGGTATGCTGTGTAAAAACCCTGGGTAGGGTCCAGCCTTCCCACAGGATTAGGATTATCAGTGGAGCCCATATAGAGAGGAGAAACAGTAGCAGGGCCTCCAGTTGCAAACAGGTCTACAGAGGATATGAACAAGCAATTTCCTGAAGTGGAAAACCCAAAAAGCTAACAGGTGTAATAAAAGATGTTCAGATGTATTAACAGAAAAGTCTAAAATAAAACTACAATGAGATTTCACTTTAGATCTCACAGATAGACAAAATTTTAAAAAGCTCAATCATGCCAACTCCTTTAGTGGGGATATGGGGACATAGGAATCCTCATACATTGAGAGTAGGGACTTTGGCAGCCATTCCAGAGATAAATGTGGCAGTACGTAGTCAAATTCACTATCCCCATAGGCACTCCAAAGAAATTCTCCACAGGTCCATAAAGGGTCATGTAGGAAAGTGTTCATTATGGTGTCGTTTGCAGCAGTGGGAAGTTGAAGGCATGTTGCATGTCCATCACCGGGGGACTACACAGGGAAATAGTGACAGGTGCACTCCAAAGAGGACCTCTTAACCTTTAGGCCAGTGAGTTAGATGTACATAGGGCAACACGATGATCTTCGACACGTAGTACTGAGTGGAAAAGAATGAACCATATAACAATACTACTCACAAATTACAAATATATGCACATTCACACCAAATATACACCTTACAGAAATGCACACAAAAGGATATAAGTTAAACACATTTGAAAAATGCCTATGTCAGGGAGTTGGGAGGAATGGGAGCATGGATGACGGAATAAATAAAACAAGAAGGCGGTGGAATTGCCAAGCACAGTGGCTCACACCTGTAATCCCAGCACTTCAGGAGGCCGAGGCAGGCAGATCACTTGAGCCTAGGAGTTCAAGACCAGCCTGAGCAACATAGCTAGACCTCATCTCTACAAAAAATACAAAATTAGCCAAGCGTGGTGGTACGTGCCTGTGGTCCCAGCTACCAGGGAGGCTGAGGTGGGGGGTTCCTTGAGCCCAGGAGTCTGAGACTGCAGCGAGCCAAGATTGCACCACTGCACTCCAGCCTGAGTGACAGAGTGAGACCCTGTTTCCAAAAAAAAAGAAGAAAAGAAAGGGGGAGGAGAAGAAATAGCAGAAAGTGTCTATTCCCTTGGCCTAGTCACCTACTCCTCATGGCATGCATCCTTTAGAGCCTGCTCTTCACTGAGGAGGAAACAGCCCCACCTACACTCTGTTAACCTGAGGCCAGAATGCTCAGGTGAGTCTGGCTCAGACGGGCTGTACTTGGCTGGTTTTGAGTATGTGCTGCCCCAGCTCCTGCATACCCTCCCACCAGCACTGCAGCTGCCTGGAGCAGGTGTGGACATGCATTTCACCCCACAGAAGTTGCCTGCTGTGATCTACTATTGAGGGTGGGGGCTGGTCACAGAGCGATTAGAAGCGAAGAGTCAGAGCGACCCACTCCCCATCAAACCATGTGGTAACCAGACAACTAATTTCTGTTCTGCACAATAGCCCTGCCAGTGCCCTGACTGTGCTGAGACGTGGGTGTATTTTCCTGGCCCCATTCAGAACCTTACCCTCTGACTTCCCGAGAAGCAGCTCTTGTAAACTCTTAGGGAAACGGAAGCCAGACTCACTGTGACTGAGAAATTCTTTTCAGCTTATCCTCTCCTGAGAACTCATCACCTAATTGTCTCAATACTGCCCTTTCCCATAACCAGCTAGGTGCGTGCTTGCCGTTCGGTTTTCAAAACAAAACAATACCTTGTTCAGTGATACATACATGAGAGGTGAAGTTTTCTTAAAAAACAGGCCAGGTGTGGTGGCTCACACCTGTAATCCCAGCACTTTGGGGGGCCAAAGCGGGTGGATCACCTGAGGTCAGGAGTTCAAGACTAGCCTGGCTAACATGGTGAAACCCCGTCTCTACTAAAAATACAAAAATTAGCCAGACATGGTGGTGTGTGCCTGTAATGTCACCTATGTGGGAGACTGAGGCAGGAGAATCACTTGAACCCAGGAAGCGGAGGTTGCTGTGAGCTGAGATTGAGCCATTGCACTCCAGCCTGGGCAACAAGAATGAAACTCCGTCTCAAAAAAAAAAAAATTTTTTTTTTTTTTTTCTCACAAAAATCAAGGAAATGAGAACGTAAAAGTCAAGGTAGTGGTTTCTTCTGGGCAAGGGAAGGAGGTGAGGGATCCACAGGAGGCTTCTCAGGCACTATAATGTTCTAGTTCTCAAGCCAGCTGGTGGGTAGATGGGTGTTTTCTTACATGTCTTTAAACTGTACATGGAGGTTTTCAAAACCTTTCTCTATGTTGAATACATTTAAAAGTTTGAAAAGAACACAAAGAGATTTCAAACCTAATTATATTTGCACTTATCAGAACACATAGAATCAAAGAGAATGACAATAACCACATTGGAATATCTGCCTATGATGGAGAGGGTGTTAGAAATGGTAGTGAGGAATGAAGATATAGTGGAGTAAATAAGTGAATAAGTAAATAAAAAGATATGCATTTTATTGGTCAAAGATAACAATGTAACATGACCAGTGGAGTATACTTCCTCCTCCTTCTGCACCTGAGATTCAAAGGAAAAATAAATATTGAACGTGATCAAGACACCTGATCCTACTAAATCTGATTGATGCAAAACCAACAGGTACAAACTTAAATCACCTGAGTACCCAAAAGATTGTTATAATCAACTAAGTCATTGCCACAGTAAGTTTTCTGAGGTGAAGGATTTTGAAGGCTCCTTCAGAAGTTGGTCATTTCTCCAAAGTTTTTTTGGGATTGCTTCCCAACATTCCTGAAGGATTTCAAATGTGGCCCTTGGCTCATTAGCCCATTTAACAGTAAAACTCAAAAGCCAGTGGAGAAAGCAGGGGACTGAACTCATGTCCCTACAGGAGCAAAAGACCAAACCTTCATACCTTAGAAGTACAGTCCCATGTTGAACCATGTCTTGGAAATTGCCTCTGTAGCTTGAACACAAACAAAAACCTGGGTGTTGGAAAAATGTGTGCTTGATTTAATTTCACCCATCCTGAGACTAGAAAAAAATCATGGGGGTTATATTGAGTCTGCCCTTGGCCAAAGTAAGTCACATGTGCCTTGGTCACCCCTAGCCACACTCTCTCTCCTATTATCACCCAATCCTAGTGTCCCTATCTCCACTGATGGGCAAATGGATATTTCCCCTCAACACTGAGGCCACCTATTCTACCTTGTCTCTGCACTCAGGTTGCCTCATCAGATCTGCTGTGGGCAGCAGTTATAGTTGAGATCATGTCAGTTAGCTTTTATGAAATGAAGCTAATTTCACCATAGGGTGCTTCATTGAGGTATGTGCCTTCCTGCCTAACCTTGTATGTCTGCGGACATACCGGGTAGACATATTTCTTGCAAACAGCATAGTAATGTGCTGCAGGCCAGTTGGACTATAACCGGACCTCCCCATGCAATTCGTATCACCCTGGTCCGACCCACAATAGCTGACTTGATGGGTTGAGCCCCTACAGAAGTCCCAGCCAACTTGTGGACAGCTGACCTTAATAAAGGAGGGCAGCTGCTTAGGGTGCTCCCATTAAAATCAAAATCACACAGTACCTATTGCCATCTTCTTGCCCCAGTGTCTACTTTCCATACTGGCAGAAGAGGGAAATGAGCCCATCATCAATGTCCTCCTCAAACTGGGTGTCTTAATGCCAACCCAGAGTCTATAATCACTTGAACCCAGGAGGTGGAGATTGATACAACAGCCCTATCCTCCTAGTAAGAAAGCCAGCAAAATTTATTTCTAAGAGCAGATGGATCTACCATCATGATTAGGACTCATACCACAATAGTGAAACTATGTCACCCCTGTTCATCCCAGACTTCTGAATCATCCTCTCTGTGAATCCAGTTCAGGCTTCTTTGGGGTTGACCTGACCAACACTATTTTTCCGTCTCAGGACACCCCAATTCCCCAAAACTCTGTTTTTACCCACCACCAGCAACAGATAGTTTGTTTCTTTTTGTCTGTTTGTTTGAGATGGAGTTGTCACTCTTGGTGCCCAGGCTAGAGTGTAATGGCGTGATCTCAGCTCACCGCAACCTCTGCCTCCTGCATTCAAGCGATTCTCTTGCCTCAGCCTCCCGAGTAGCTGGGATTACAGGTGCACATCACCGTGCCTGACTAATTTTTGTATTTTTACTAGAAATGGGGTTTCACCATGTTGGTCAGGCTGGTATTGAACTCCTGACCTCAGGTGATCTGCCTGCCTTGGCCTCCCAAAGTGCTGGGATTACAGGCGTGAACCACTGTGCCCTGCCTTGTTTTGTTTTTGGGTTTTTTGTTTGTTTGTTTGTTTGTTTTTCCGTTTTGAGGCAGGGTGTCACTCTGTCACTCAGGCTGGAGTGCAGTGGCGTGATCATGGCTAGGTGCAGCCTCAAAACTGCTGGGCTCAAGGGATCTTCCCACCTCAGCCTCTTGAGTATCTGGGATTACAGGCAAGAGCCCGGCCGATTTTTTTTTTTTTTTTTTTTTTTTAGCAGAAATGAGATCTTGCTCTCTTGCCCAGACTGGTGTCTAACTCCTGAGCTCAAGCAGTCCCCCCACCTTTGCCTCCCAAAGTGTTGGAATTACAGGCGTGAACCACTGCACCTGGCTAACAGATAATTTGAACTGTCCCTTCCCAAGTTACATTGATTCTTCCCACCCTGGGCAGACGGACTGTCAGAATGTATCTCAACCTTCATGACACTACCTTCAAGGAAATCTGAGCTTGTAGGACATTAGTTGGTTTACTCACAGTGTCTGAGTCTGCTGAGTCCTGGTGACAGAACACCCTTCATTTACTTAGGGAACTGGATCATAGCAGCCTCAGGGCTTCTCACTTAAACCGTGGGTCAACTCACAGAGCAGTATTCAGGCCCCACTGTCTCTAAGGGAAACAGACAGTGTTCTGATAGTCCTCAGTATGTTGCAGTGTCACCTGAGAGCAGTAAATCTCTCAACTCATCAAACCCAATGTCTTCTTTTTTTTGAGACGGGGTCTTACTCTGTTGCCCAGGCTGGAATGCAATGGTGCTGTCTCAGCTCACCGAAACCTCCGCCTCCCGGGTTCAAGCAGTTCTCCTGCTACAGCCTCCCAAGTAGCTGGGATTGCAGGCATGCACCACCACACCCGGCTAATTTTGTATTTTTTTTAGTGGAGATGGGGTTTCTCCATGTTGTTCATGCTGGTCTCGAACTCCCAACCGCCAAGGCGGGTAATCCGCCCACCTTGGCCTCCCAAAGTCCTGGGATTACAGGTGTGAGCCACCGTACCCAGCCCCAATGGAATTCAGTAGTAATGGAACCCACTTACACACACAGTTTTTAAAAATCAAGATAGTATACTAACTTCAACATAAAAGGAATATATTAAGTGCCTTTTTTCTGTATCAGTTAAGATAATCTTACAATTTTTCTCCTTTAGACCAGTTATATGGTGAATCATAGTAGTGTGTGTGTGTGTATATATCTATCTATCTATATATATATATATATATATATAATTTTTTTTTTTTTTTGAGACAGTGTCTTGCTCTTGCCCAACCTGGAATACAGTGGCTCAGTCTCCTTAGTAGCTAGGACCCCAGGTGTGCACCACTACACCTGACTAATTTTTTATTTTTAGTAGAGACATCTCACTGTGTTGGCCAGGCTGGTCTCAAAGCAGTGTTCCTTACATAATTTATTTAATGTAATTTTCATCTTTCTCATGTGAGATAGTTACTATTTAATCTTTCCCATGTAAATCTCAGTTCAGCCACTTAGTGGATCCAAATCTCCAGGCAGCTGCCTTAGTCTCTATCCTATTGATCTCTTAGTCTCTTTCTGTCTCAGGTACTTTTAATCCATATTGTACAGTAAGGTAAATTTATAGATTTCAAGATCTATACATTCTGTATATCTATAGGTGAATTTAGCCTAACACAGTGGCTCACACCTGTAATCCCAACACTTTGAGAGGCTGAGGCGGGCAGATCATGAGGTCACGAATTTGAGGCCAGCCTGGCTAACATAGTGAAACCCCATCTCTACTAAAAATACCAAAAAAAAAAAAAAAAATAGCCAGGCATGATGGCATGCACTGTAGTCCTAGCTACTCAGGAGGCTGAGGCAGGGGAATTGCTTGAACCCAGGAAGCAGAGGTTGCAGTGAGCCGAGATCACGCCACTGCACTCCAGCCTGGGCTACAGAATGAGACTCCATCTACCAAAAAAAAAAAAAAAAAACACTATAGGTGAATTTATAGATTTCAGGATTATACCTGGGTTTTTGAAAAAAATGTTTCAACGCAATTTATTTTAAAGCACTCTTGATGCATTTAAAATTTATTTTTAAATGCATTAAAATTTAAATTGAGGGGGTGAGGGAAGGTTAATAAAAATAAAAATAAAATAAAAATAAAATTTAAATTGATTTTTTAACATTTAAAATTAATTTTTCTTTTTAGTAGAGACTGAGTCTCTCTGTGTTGCCAGAACTAGTATTGAACTCCTAGCCTCAAGAGATTCTCCCACCTCAACCTCCCAAAGTGCTGGAATATAGGTATGAGCCACCATGCCTTGCCAAAATTAATTTTTGAGCCCAATACAGTGGCCCACACCTGTAGTCCCAGGTACTCAGGAGGCCGAGGCAAGAGGATTGCTTGAGTCTAGGAGTTTGAAGATGTGATGTACGATTATTGTGCCAAGGAATAGCCATTGTACTCAAGCCCAGGCAATATAACTAATATGAACTTAATATGTAAATAGATTTAATGTATGTTTATACAAATAAGTATTTTCAAATCTGCATTAGGGTTCTCCAGGGAAACAGAATCATAGGAGGTGTGTGTGTGAGTGTGTGTATGTGTGTGTGTAGAGAGAGAGAGAGAAAGATTCATTGTAAGAAGTTGGCTCACATGATTGTGTAGGTTGACAAGTCCCAATATCTGCAAGGTGAGTTATCAGGATGAAGACCCAGGAGTACCAATGTTGTAGCTCAGTTCAAAGGCTGGCAGACTCAAGACCCAGGAAGAGCCAATGTTTCAGTTTAAGTCTGAAGGGAAGAAAAAGTTGATGTTCTAGTTTGAAGGAAGTCAGGCAGGAGAATTCACTGCTACTTTGGGGAGGGTAATCCTTTTTGTTCTATTCAGTCCTTCAACTGATTGGGTGAGGCCCACCCACATCAGGGAGGGCAATCTGCTTTACTCAGTCTACCAATTTAAATGTTCCTATCACCCAGTAACATACCCAAAGAAACCCTAGAATAATGTTTGACCAAATATCTGGGCACCCCAAGACCCAGTCAGGTTGCCACATAAAATTAATCATCACAAATCCATACCTTGTGAACTTGGCACCCATACACACCTCCTGAAACCATATGTAATCTTTGAATGAGGACCATAATGAGGTCATAATTCCACTTAACATGATACAACTATTCTGCCTACAACCAAAAACGTACTCACCATTTCCCCAGAAAAAGAGGTAAAGTTTTTCACTGATGTTTACTCTTTTCTTTGATATCCTGTAACTTAAATAGTATAATGTAAAGTTAACAATTCTTAAATACTATTATTTAAAACCAGCACATCTTATGTTACATAATAAGGGGAAAAGAGGAAAGAAAACAAAAGTATTTGATACATACACACAAATACATTCATAACAAAATGAGGAGGAAATATGACAATTGCAGCCCTTGTTTCTGTAACTGGTCACATGATAACTGATATTTATAACTACTACCCATTTCATATTCTGTTTGCCTTCAGCAAGCAACTCAGCTAGTCACAGTTCTTTACTGGTAGGGTAACGCAGACCTTCATTTCTGTAGAATCTGGGCCATTAGTCCTGCCTGGATTGGGTTGTTGTCGTTTTCCATTGACCTTAATCATAAGGGATGGTAACACTAAGAGATTTTCTTTTTTTTAATTATTTTTATTTATTTTTATTAAAGATGGGGTTTCACCGTGATGGCCAGGCTGGTCTTGAACTCCTGACCTCAGGTGATCCACCCACCTCGGCCTCCCAAAGTGCTAGGATTACAGGCGTAAGCCACCGCAGCCGGCCCTTTTTTTCTTCTTTTTTTTTTTTTTAACTAAGAGATTTTCTAGAGGATTTCTTGTATTCTAGAATACTCCTCCTTCCCTCCATTGTGGAGTAGTAGTCCAGTTTTCCCTTGGTAGGCAAAATCAATCACTCCAGCCAACACCACAGCTCCCGTCTTTGCCTTAACCTCTAGCTTAATGGAATCATGTCTCCTGGTGGAAGCATTCCTCCCTTTGGAACTGAAATCCCTAGGCTAGCAGACCATAAGGTCTCTGTAACAGAAGGAGAAATTTTGCTAGTGGGTCACTAGGGGTGATAGTGACCCATTGATTTCCACCCATTGATTCAAGGATCTATGAATCCTGACTGTGGGAGAAATAGCACCATATATTAGATATAGATTCAGAGTATATACAGACTTCTGGAGAATCTTACCCTAGCCCTGCAAGGTACTATAACCTAGCTGGCACTGTAACTAAGTCTTCCAAAGGCCATCCCACCATTCTTTCAAGCCAGCTATTTCAGGATGGTGGGGAACATAGTGAGAGCAGTGAATTCCATGAGATTGGGTCCATTGCTGTACTTCTTTGGCTGTAAAGTTAGTTCCTTAACCAGAGGTGATGCTGTATTTAATACCATGATGGTGGATAAGGAATTCTGTAAGACCATGGATGATAGTTTAGGCAGAAGCTTTGTGTGTATGGAAGTCAAACCAGTATCTAGATTGTCTGTTCCAGTAAGGACAAAACACTGCTTCTTCCCTGATGGAAGCAATCCAAAGTAATCAACCAGGTAGCTGACAGAGCTCCCCAGGAACGTGCCATATTGGAAACTCAGTGATAGTCTCTGCTGCTGGTAGATTTGATCACACTCAGCAGTGATCAGAGTCAGGTCAGCTTTCATGAGTGGGAGTCCATGTTGCTGAGCCCATGCATAACCTCCATCCCTGGCACCATGGCCACTTTGTTCATGAATCCATCAGGCAATGAGGTGGTAGCTGGGGAAAGAGGCTAACTGGTATCCACAGAAACAATTATTCTGTCCACTTGATCATTAAAATCCTCCTCTGCTGAGGTCACTTTTGGTGAAGATTCACATGGGACATAAATATCTTCACTTTTTTAAACCCATCTAAGGAATTCTATCCATATACCTTTTCCCCAAATTTCCTTGTCACTAATTTTCCAACATACTCCTCCCAAGTCCCTGACCATCTAACCAAACCATTCGTCACCCCCATGTATCCATATATGATTGCATATCTGTCCATTTCTCCTTCCAAGCAAAGAACAACTAGGTGCACTGCTTGGGAGTTCTACCCACTGGGAGGATTTCCTTTCAATGTCCTTCAGGGATGTCCTAGGATGGGGTTATAGTGCTGCAGCTCTCCACTTTGGGGTGGTGCCTACATATCATGCAGAACCATCTGTAAACCAGGCCCGAGTCTTTGTCTGTCAGCTGACCGTAGGGAACGCCCCATGAGGCCACAGGTGCAGGCTAGGGGAGAGAAGACAGTGTATCAGGAGTGGAGACAATGAGCATGTGGGCCACTTCTTCATGTAGCTTGTGTCTTCAGGGCCTGCTCAGGCCCATCACATAATTATCACTTCCATTTGGTGATGGAGCACTCGTGTGCACACCCAACTTTATGGCTTGATGGGTCAGGTAACACCCAGATCATGATGGGCAGTTCAGGTCATGTGGTAACTTGGTGGCTTACGGTCAAGTGTCGTTTCTGCTAAAATCCAGTAGCAGATCAAGAGCTGTTCTCAATAGGAGAGTGGTTATCTGTAGGGGATGGCAAGTCTTTGCTCTAAAAGGGTCTGAGCTTTGGTTCACCTGTGGGCGCCTGCCAAGAGCTCCAAATAACATCCCTAAATGCCACTGTCATTTCAAGCACCCCTGCCATTGGATCTGCTGGATCATATGGCCTAAGTGGCAGAGCAGCTTGCAGAGGAGCCTGGACCTGTTTCAGAACCTTCCCTTATTCTGGACCCCACTCAAAACTAGCAGTTTTTCAGGTCACTTCATAAAGGGGCCAGGATAACACAACCATATGAGGAATACGTTGCCTCCAAAATCCAAGGAGGCTCTATGTAATAGCCTGTTCTCATACTGCTCATAAAGACATAGCCAAGACTGGGTAATTTATAAAGGAAAGAGATTTAATTGACTCACAGTTCCACATGGCTGGGGAGGCCTCACAATCATAGTGGAAAGTGAATGAAAAGCAAAGTCATATCTTACATAGAGGCAGGTAAGAGAGTTTGTGCAGGGAAACTCCCATTTATAAAACCATCAGATCAGGTTTGGGCGTAGTGGCTCACGCCTGTAATCCCAGCACTTTAGGAAGCTGAGGCGGGAGGATCACGAGGTCAGGCGTTCGTGACCAGCATGACCAACATGGTGAAACCCCGTCTCTGCTTAAAAAAAAAAAAAAAAAAATAGAGGCCGGGCGCGGTGGCTCAAGCCTGTAATCCCAGCACTGTGGGAGGCCGAGGCGGGTGGATCACGAGGTCAAGAGATCGAGACCATCCTGGTCAACATGGTGAAACCCCATCTCTACTAAAAATACAAAAAATTAGCTGGGCATGGTGGCGCGTGCCTGTAATCCCAGCGACTCAGGAGGCTGGGGCAGGAGAATTGCCTGAACCCGGGAGGCGGAGGTTGGGGTGAGCCGAGATCGCACCATTGCACTCCAGCCTGGGTAACAAGAGCGAAACTCCGTCTCAAAAAAAAAAAAAAAAAAAAGAAAAATTAGGCAGGCATGGTGGCATGCGTCTGTAATCCTAGCTACCTGGCAGGCTGAGGCAGGAGAATCACTTGAACCTGGGAGGCGGAGGTTGCAGTGAGCTGAGATTTCACCACCTTACTCCAGTCTGGACGACAGAGCTAGACTCTCTCAAAAAAGCAAACAAACAAACAAAAACCATCAGATCTTGTGAGACTTACTCACTACTATGAGAACAGTATGGGGAAACTACTCCCATGATTCAATTATCTCCACCTGGCCCCACCACTCTTGACACATGGGGATGATTACAATTCAAGGTGAGATTTGTGTGGGGACACAGCCAAACCATATCTCCCTACTAGATGTTGTGCCTCATTTTTTGGTTTTAGGAGAGGCCAGAAGAAACAATTTACCCTTCATTTTAGAAGGAATATTTCTGACCAGGTGCAGTGGCTCATGCCTGTAATCTTAGCACTTTGGAAGGCTGAGGCAGGCAGATCACTTGACCTTAGGAGTTCAAGACCAGCCTGCACAACATACTGAGACTCTGTCTCAAAAAAAAATTTTTTTAATCAGGCTGGGCACGGTGACCCACGCCTGTAATCTCAGCACTTTGGGAGGTGGAGGCATTGCGGATCACTTGAGGTCAAGAGTTCGAGGTCAGCCTGGCCAGTGTGGTAAAACTCCATCTCTACTAAAAATATAAAAATTATCTGGGCATGGTGGTATGTGCCTGTACTTCCAGCTACTTGGGAGGCTAAGGTAGGAGAGTCACTTGAACCCAAGAGGCAGAGGTTGCAGTGAGCCTAGATTGTGCCACTGTACTCCAGTGACAAGAGCGAGACTCTGTCTCAAAAAAAAAAAAAAAAAATCAAATGGAATATCTTGATATGCCCTACACTACTCAAGCCCTAGAAATTTCACTGAGGTAGAGGGCCCCTGGATTTTTTTTTTTCAGATTTATTTTCCACTCTCTGTCATGCACATGTCTTAACCAATGTCTGGAGTAGGTACTATTTCTCTCTCACTAAATCCAATCAGTATAATCTCATTGATGTCATGAACCAGTTCCCTTGAAAGGGAAAAATGATCAAGATCCCATTGGGTGCAGTGGCTCACGTCTATAATCCCAGCACTTTGGGAGGCCAGTGCAGGAGGATTGCTTGAGCCCAGGAGTTCAAGACCAGCCTGGGCAATGTAGTGAGACCCTGTCTCTACAAAAAAATTTTTTAATTAGCCACTTGTGATACATGCCTGGGGTCCTAACTACTCGGGAGGCTGAGGTGGGAAGATTGTTTGAGCTTGGGATGTTGGGGCTGCAATGAGTTTTGACCATGCCACTGCACTTTAGCCTGGGCAAGAGAGTGAGACCCCATCTCAAAAAACAAAAAAGATCCCTGTGCACTAAATTATGACATAGAGTTGGAGAGTTGAGGTATCCCTAATGTAGGCAGTGAAGGTGTATTTCTGGGCTTTCGAAATGAAAGCAAACTGGTTCTGATGGACTTTATGGACAGGGATGGAGAAAAGGGCATTTGCCAGATCAATCGCTGTATACCAGATACCTGGGGATGTGTTAATTTGTTCAAGCAGTGAAACCGCATATGGCACAATGGCTGCAATTGGAGACACCACCAAGTTAAACTTACAGTAATCCACTGTCATCCTCCAAGATCCATCTCTCTTCTGCACAGGACAAATAGAAGGGTTCAATGGGGATGTGGTGGAAATCACCACTTTAAGAGTTATAGAAAGAGGAAAGACGAAATGTGGCTTAATAGTTAAAGACAGATTTATTTTAGAGAAGACAAATCTGAGGGGCTTCTGGCCATTTTCAGTCAGGAGCACTTTCTCTTACAGACTAAGAGTATATGTTGGTTTTAGGGTGAGGGGGCTTATTACAAGCCTGGAATTTTTCTGTGTGGGGGGGAAAGTTTTATGGTGGGGTTGGAATGTCTCTGGGCAGAGGGGAGGTTATATTGGGGATGTCATCTTTCTGGCCGAAGTGGGGTTATCTTGAGACTGGCATCTTCCCAGCCAGAGGGGTTTATCTCAAGGTTAGCATGTCTCTGGTCAGGGAAGAGTTCAGAATGTTTCTGGTTGGAGATGTTGTTTGTGGTTTATGGTCGTGCTGACCTTAGCCATTAGGCTGATGCCTTTGGATTTAGGTGTTTTTTGGTTAAGGTGAATTTTAAAATGACAGTGCTTGTTCAAGATGGCAGTACTCCTGCTCTGTCAACCACTCCTATATCTTTCAAGTCCTTAATGTTGGTACTAATTTCTGCAGTCCCCTAGGAACATAGTATTGCTTCCGATATATAATTTTCCTAGGTAGAGGCAGTTCTTGTGACTTCCACTTGGCCTTTCTCACCACAGTAGCCCTCACTCCACAGGTCAGAAAACTAATGTGGGATTCTGTCAGCTGCTAAGTATATCTGTTTCAATTACACATTTCAAAACTGGGGAAATAACCACAACATAGGCGTGGGTACCCACAAGGTCCACTGTGAAATGGACATAAGCTAAAATTCCACTGATTCTATGACCTCCATAAGCCACTATTCTGACATGATCACAGTAACATTTTGGGTCTCATTGAGTAAATGTCAAAGCCGGTGTCCAGCAATTCCCAAAAGGTCTGATTATTTCCTTTTCCTCAATGCAGTTATCCTAAAGGCTATAGACCCTTTGGTGAAAGCTGAAAGATACAGTGTAGATTTTGGATAGTTTTCTGGGGTTCTTACTCAAGGAAGACTCAGTCTCCCTTTCACTCAAGGTGTTCTAGGTCTCTAAGCTGGCTCAAGACTGGAAATTTTTTAGTAGAACATCAAATACCAAACTAAATTTATTTTGCTAAGAGAAATTGATGAACTAAAAGAGAAATAAGGGCTGGACATAGTGGCTCACGCTTGTAATCCCAGCACTTTGGGAGGCTGAGGTCGGTGAATCACTAGGTCAGGAGTTCGAGACCAGCCTGGCCAATATGGTGAAACTCCATCTCTACTAAAAATAAAAAAATTAGCTGGGCGTGGTGGCGCACACCTATAGTCCCAGCTACTCAGGAAGTTGAGGCAGGAGAATCGCTTGAACCCAGGAGGAGAGGTTGCAGTGAGCTGAGATTGTGCCACTCCACTCCAGCCTGGGCAACAGAGACTCTGTCTCAAAAAATAATAATAAGAAATAAGTACAGTCTAAATTTTAGATATATGAGGAAAAACCCTGAGATTACTAATTGCGTATCACAGTCCTCTTAATGTAGATTCTGAAAATGATGGTATTAATAATAATACATACAGTGGATTTACATTTTAAACTTGATCTATTACCTTTGAATATTTGTCTTACACTGTAAACAAATTCTGACATCTTCAAGAAACCAGTATGGGCCAGGCATGGTGACTCACGCCTGTAATTCCACCACTTTGGGAGGCCAGGGTGTGTGGATCACCTGAGGTCGGGAGTTCAAGACCAGCCATGACCAACATGGAGAAACCCCGTCTCTAAAAAAAACAGAAAGAAACCAATATGAAAAAGCTAAATGTCAGCTTAAAATAGTTAAATCCCTTAATAACTTCCTTTCACTGCTTAAGTTCAGCGTTTGAATGACAAAGGTAACATAAGTACTTAAGATCCCAAAGGCCCATTGCATTCTATTAATAATGTCAACAAAACTACGTATCTACTAAAAATAGTCTTTTTTCTTTGCCTTCCAGTTTTACACTTTTTTAAAACACAAAAAACTGGACAAGATCAAATAACTAGGTAGTAAAGCACTAACTTTTAAAAGTTACGTCTTTAAACCCATGAGAATCATAATTCAAAGTATGGCTACTGGAGACAGCCTATAAACCTTCGACCCTTTCTTAACACTGACACTATGTAACTGATTTTTCATAAAGAAAACAGAAATGCCATTAAGAAAGTGTATTTTTCCTTGACACACTCTGCAATCTTAGTTAACAGACTCTGAGGCTCCAAACATGTAAACAGTTTATCCTGTATTATGAAAGAGTAAAGTCGTGATAGCAGTATAATGAACAATAAAGTATAGCTTCTCCCAAGAAAGAGCCAAAGACTAAGTAATGCTGCATTCTTGAAGTCATTTCCAGTTTACCCAAGCTTATTTTAGGTAATCAAAGCCTAGAGCAATGAGCTTGGGTAAAACTTAATTAGGAACACTGAAAGCTAGATTTATTTGCTGCATTTGTCTTCATTTTGAGCAACATGATTAAAATCCCAGAATCAGAGATGAAAGCATAGTTTTTCCTGACTGAGATTCGATACTATGCTGGAACCCCCCCCCACCCACCTCCATGAAAACCAATATATTCCATTTAAGTCTTCATAGGTCCACTAATAAAAAGGTCTCATAATTTAGGCACACACTTTGGCCAAGTTTAGCTTTATCACATCTAAAAAAAAATTCATGTATAAAACAAGTATCAGTTCAAAAATATAGATTACTTTTTAAGAAGAACATGCAGGAAATATAAAAATAATTAAATCTGGTAGAAAGGAACCGTTATACCTGCCTGAAATTGAGGAGGCCGAGGCAGGCAGATCATTTGAGCTCAACAGTTTGAGACCAGCCTGCCTAATGTACATTACAATATCATTAGGTACAGCTGCCCTATAGGCAGCTTGTTTTACTGTTTAGACCAGAGGTACTCAACACAGATTTCCTAATTCATGTTACTAAGAGGCACCCTTTCCCTTGCTTGGTACTCCAAAAAACCGTCCTGATCCCACTGCCCTGTCCTTTCAAAGAAGCATGATAGCCAGCCATTCTGAACTTCTAGAGAGAGGTCTTTGGAGATTTTTCTTCTAGAAGATTAAGAAATCTTTAAGAATTACAGGCTCAGACATACACTCATCACAACAGTCTCAGTTGCCTCAAAATATGAAATAAAACTGAAATGTTTTTATTTCATTTTATGCCTTAAATTTCTATATCATTAAGATGCCAATGTTTTAATGAAAAAGTAGAAAATAGAGTATAAAATTCAGTATCACCTATTTGTCTCAAATACAAGTACAGTGAATATTAAACAGGAATGACAATATGGCAACAAAAACTTGTAGATTTGCCCAAATTAACTCTAATTCTCCAAATTTGAGGTGTATGGCAAGTTGAATGTTTGTTCTCTCAGCAGTTGTTAGTTACATTATCAGCTTAACACTTTCAAACACTGCAGGAGGCATTTCTCTGTTCACACAGACTTAAGTACGTACATACTGAGCTGTAAATAGTTTGCCTTCCAGTGGCCCTCTCTTCAGAGGAATTAGTAATGCATTTGGCAAATATCTAGAATCATGAATTGTAAATTGACATAAGTACAGTCTTGATAATGAGAGTCCCAAATATGTATTTTTAAAAATTTAACCTTAGGAGAAAAAAACAAATTATAGTTATCATCAGCTCTATTTCTTGAAAATTCAGTTGAGGTGACCTCTGCAAGTCACAGCTCCACATTTACATACAGTTCTGACCCTCTTTTTGGCTGGGTTGTGGTCAATAGAATCAGAAGATATATCACCAGAACCTTTCGTTGGTAACTGAGTGAGCACAAAATCACCACTGAGACAAAGACTAGGCCAAATTACAGGGTCTTTGTTGCTGGCGGCCATGGAGGACTCGTGTCTCTCTAACCCGTGGTCCCGAAAGGAGGGTGTCAAGACCTTTTATGCTCGTAAACCACCTCCTGAGTGGGGGTGGGGGCAAGGGGTTTCGGACATTCCAAGGGCCAGGGGGCTTTGGACATTCTGTAAACCACCTCCTGGGCAGGGTTAAGGGTGAGGGGCTTTGGACATTCTGAGGGCCAGGGGACTTTGGACATTCTGATTGTTAACTTAAGTGGTTTACAGAAGTCAAGATAAGCGTTAGTTTACACATTGCTGGTTAGGGTGGAAATTACAGACCTTAGTTACTTATTACAAGTCTTAAAATGGCGCAGGGACCAAGTGGCATTGATTTGGACTGCTTGCCTGTCACATTAGGGTTACAGAGAGCAGTTTCAATGGAAAGCCAAGGTATGGTCGAGGTATGCAGTTTATGGGGCATTTACCATGTCACATTCCCCCCTTGTTTTATTTACAGAAATTAAATCATTGATTCCTCCAGCAGGTCAGTATTGTTTGTTTGTTCTAAGGGCCCATATTGAGACCTTAATATCATTAATTTTACAGAGTTTACCCTAGATTTAATGAACCTGAGGAGTTGATTTAGGAGGCAGGGGCCAAACATGAGTCCCAGTAGGAGTAGGGCTGGAGGTCCCACCAGACCCATGAGGAGGGAAGTGAGCCAAGGGGACCAGGAAAACATTTTTTGATACCAACTTTCTGAAGCCTCTGGAAGTTGTTTCCTGGTTTCGAGATTTCATCTGACCAGGGAGAGGCTCTCTCAGATGAGGCCTGACCTATTAGCATAGAAGCAACATTGTTCATTAAGGGCGGCATATAACCCCCCTTGTTTTAACAATAACAAATCTGGTCCTCGCCTGTTTTGGAGGACCATTTCAGTCAAAGACTCAGCCTGATCAGTGAGTTGGGAAATGGAGTTTTCTAAGTGGCTTAAATCAGTATCTGTGTGCTAAGAGAGAGTTTTAAAATTTTGGTCCCCAGCTAGAAGAGCTGATATTTCAACTGCGGTGAAGCCAGCAATACCTAATCCAACTAGTAGAGGAATGACAATAGGGACTCACTTCCATCAGTCAGTAATAACATCTGAGGGGGCCAGGAGATTAAGTCCCTGTTGGCCGTCATAAATGTTTACTCTTGGGAGGATGTGTACCGGGCTGCACAGTATGGCAGTAGAGCCATTGAATTGGTATGTGGAAATGCAGTTGGGGAGGCCAAAGGTGCAGGCTAACCAAGTGGTATCTGGGGCCCGATAGTAAAGGTTTGTACCATTAAAGCTTCCATTATGGGAGACATTACAATAGTGTCCATAGGGAGAACCTACAAGGGTGTAATTTGGGGAGTGGTAGCAGTGCCCAGACCCTTCTATGTCTCCCAGGGTTAAATGGAGTGTGGACTGGGAACATGAAGAAATGGACAAGTTGGCAGGTAATTGGGAAGTCAACCCGGTATAAAACAGTGGTTGAGGGTTTAGATAGAGCCAACAGTCTTTCCCTAAATCTGGGTTAGATTTGTTGAGGAGGTGGTGAGCTGAGGACAACAAGGTTAGCAGGGTTGTGTCTTCTTTGAGCAGAGTTGGGGTTGTAGGGGAAGGTTGTTGAGGGGGCAGCATTGCTTGTCTGGATGAGGGGGCTTTTAGGGGATATTTTTAGGGGGGGCTTCTTGTTGTATGACCTGGGCAATGGGTCCCATAGGGCGGTTGGGTCGGGGCAGGGTTATATGCTGGATGGTAAGTGTCCCACCCACTCATATATACCCTGAGACCCCAGGTTCGCCCCATTGTCCACCTACCATCTGGGGTAGTTACAGTTATCCTGAGTGGGTTACAAGACCTGGTGTAGCATGGGGATAGGGGAGAATCTCGGTTAAAAGAGATGAAGGAGTCTATGTTTTTGCTGTACCCTGATATAGTGGAGATAGTTTCACAACCCCAGTGGGGGCAAAATAATTCATTTAAGTCTCCACAGTTCCATCTTTTTTGTGGGGTGGATCCTGGGCACAGATATAATCCATAAGGTTGAAGTTGTTGCTCTTCCCTTGCGCTGCCATACCTGGCTATAATATCTTTTGTCCTAGGATCTACGTTTGGCATCAGGAGCGGGCCCAGGAGGGCACAGAGGTCTAGGGAAAAGATAATGGGGGTCTTCGGAGTGTACTCCAGGGTTAGGTTGACTAGGGTGGATCCCTTTCCGATTAAGGAACGAACATATCCTCCAGTGGAGCCCTTGGTGAGGACCCATTGATCGTAGGTGGGTTCTAAGGGGGGTTTGCCATGGGGATTTATAGCATGGATTAGGGTCTCGAGGGTGGTGACCCCGAAGAGCGCACAAGTCTTAGCTTTATTGAATCAGGGAAGGAATGGTTGATGCTCTATTGTCTTTCCAGTGGGGCAGTCTTGACGTGGGTGTGATGAATCCAGTCCACCTTGAGTTCAGTGGGCATGGTTAGGATAACCGTGTAGGGTCCCTTCCAATGTGGGGGTGAGGCCGGAGGTGGCAAATCTTTTAACAAGGACAGAGTCTCCAGGCTGGAAGGGGTGTGTCGGCTGGTCTGCGAGGTCCAATGGGGTGAGATGGTTGTCCTTAATGAGTTGGTGTACCTGGGAGCGCCTGTAAGGACTTAAGGAGTGTATAGTTATGGACTTCAACATGCATGGTATCCGCAGGTCTGGGGAGTAAAGGAGGGGGCCTCCCAAACATGATTTCAAAGGGAAGAAGTCTTTCTGATAGGGTGTGCATTGGACGCGGAGGACGGCAAAAGGAAGCAGCCTGACCCAGTTTTCACCGGTCTCTAGGATAAAATTTGTCAGGGTTTCCTTTAGGGTCCGGTTCATTCGTTCAACTTGTCCTGAACTCTGGGGAAGATAGGCACAGTATAATTTCCAGGATATATCCAGGGCCTTGGGTAGGCCCTGAGAAATTTGTGCAGTAAAGGCGGGCCCATTGTCTGACCCCAGTGTTAGAGGGAGGCTGAACTGAGGAACAAGGTCCTGTAATAGTTTTTTGTGACCACCAAAGCAGTCTCAGACTTAGTGGGGAAGGCCTTGACCCATCCAGAGAACGTATCTATAAACACAAGGAGGTATGTATAGCCATTTACTGGGGGTTTTATTTCAGTGAAATCTACCTCCTGGTGCTTCCCAGGGCTAGTCCCTCTGAGCTTCACTTCTACCTGGCTAGACCTGTTCCCTCCCGGATTTACTTGGGCACATACGTTATACTGAGTAGTGATTTCCTTTGTAAGTTCATGTAAATGGGGAATGTAGTACTTGGCTTTTAGCAGTTCAGTTAGCTTGGTCTGTCCTGAGTGGCCTGGTGTGTGTCTTTAACTAGGGCCCGTCCTAGAGCCTCGGGGACCACAATCCTTTGGTCTGGCAGTATCCACCATCCTGCGGAGTCCTGTGTGGCACCCTGTTCCTTTGCAAAGTCCTTCTCACCTGAGGAGCACGTGGGAGTAGGGGGCAGAACTGGGGCAGGCAGGGTTACAAGGAGGGTCTGTGGTTTCACTGGCCCTATGGCTACCTGCCCGGCCTGTAAGTCAGCAGCCCTGTTTCCCCTGGTGAATCTAGTGAATCCCCCTTTTGGTGTCCCTTGCAGTGGACTAGTGCCACAGTCTTGGGCTTCCATATAGCCTCCAAAAGGGCTAGAATTTTCTCCTTATTTTTAATAGCTTTTCCTTCTGAGGTAGGTAGTCCTCTTTCTTTATATATTGCTCCATGTACATGAGCTGTAGCAAAGGCATAATGGCTGTTGGTATAAATAGTGACAGTCTTTCCCTCTGCCCAGTTCAAGGCTTTTATCAGGGCTATAAGTTCAGCTTTTTGGGCTGAAGTCCCATGAGGAAGGGCCTGGGCCCAGATGACCTACGCTGGGTGACTATGGCTGCCCCCGCATACCTGACTCCGTTGACTGTAAAACTGCTGCCATCCATATATAGTACCTCTTCCAGGTTCCGTAAGGGGATGTCGGTGAGGTCCAGCCGAGCAGTTTAGATGACATCTATTATCTGTTGACAGTCATCTGTGGGTCCTCCTGGCTTGCTTATTAGGCAGCAGTGTGGCCAGATTCAGGGCTGTAGTCTTGAGGAACTTGATGCCAGGCTGGTCCAGGAGTAGAGCCTGATACTGTACTATGCAGGCATTAGACATCCACCTTCCTGGAGCCCTGCGGAGTAGTGATTCTACTGCATGGGATGCCACTAGGTTTAATGTCTGCCCCAGAGTCAGTTTGTCCGCCTCCTTTGCCAACAGGGCTGTTGCTGCCATGGACTGAGGCAGGCTGGCCACCCAGAGGCTACAGGATCAAGTCTTTTTGATAGGTAGGTGACCGGCCTGGACCATGGTCCTGATGTCTGGGTGAGCACCCCCTTCGCGATTCCTTGTGTTTCATATACAAACAACCAGAAGGGTTTACAAATATCTGGCAAGGCCAGGACTGGGGCCGAGGTCAGAGCAACTTTATCAAAAGCCTGTTGTTCTACTACTATCCAAATTAGGGGTTGATTCCCTCCTCTGCAGGCATACAGAGGCCTGGCTGTTTTGGCAAAACCTAAAATCCATAGCCTACAGAACCCTACTGCCCCCAGGAACTCCTGAACTTGGTGTTTTGTGGTAGGGGTGGGTATCTGTAGTACTGCTTAGACTCGGCTGGTTGCCAGCGCCCGGTTGCCCTTTTTAATTATATAGCCCAGGTAAGTAACCTTTTGTTGACAGAGTTGGGCCTTTTTGGCAGAGACTCGATATCCCAGAGTTTGTAGGGTCAACAGTAATGACTGGGTGGCTTCCCTGCAGGCCTCTTGGGTTCTTGAGGCCAGAAGTAAGTCATCTGTGTATTAGAGCAGAGTACATTCAGGGAACTCGGCCCGGAAGGTGGCAAGATCCTGGCTAAGTGCTTCATCAAATAGGGTGGGAGAGTTCTTGAATGCCTGAGGCAGCCGGGTCCATGTGAGTTGCCCCAGGACCCCAGTGTCCAGGTCCGTCCACTCAAAGGCAAATATGGGTCTGCTGACTGGGGCCAGTGGGATGCAAAAGAATGCATCCTTGAGGTCCAGGACAATATAGTAATGGTGGTTCGGATTCAGGAGGCTTAGGAGGGTATATGGATTTGGGACCGTGGGGTGGACAGTTTCCACTCTTTTATTTACTTCCCTTAAGTCCTGTACTGACTGGTAATCCTTTGTGCTAGGTTTTAGAACAGGGAGCAGAGGGGTGTTCCAGAGTGACTTACAGGTAGGTGGTGAGAATTCCTCCTTCCAGGAATTGTTATGTCTTGTTATATGCGGAGCGATTTCCCCGCCTGGCTTCCTGACTCACTGGGTATTGTCATACCTGGACCAGAGCTGCCATCGCCAACATTTGGACCACAACCAGGGTATGGTGTTCTGCCAGACCTGGGGGATTGGTCTCAGCCCACACTCCAGGTACACTCTTCTGGAATTGGCGGAGGAGGTCTGACGTTGATGCTTGACTTGTTTCCAGTGATAAAGCTTCTGCAACAGATACTCGTCTGACAGAGCACAAGTGATGAGGATTTGCTGAGGTGCTTTCGATACAGGGGGCAAAGCAGGGATAGAGAGGCAGGCCTGATTTTCACAGAAGGAGATGGTTGCTCGAAGTTCGTGAAGTAGGTCCCGCCCTAATAGCGGGTAAGGGCATTCTGGAAGAACTAAGAAGGAAAGGGTAATGGTGCCGTTTCCTAAGTCAGCGATTCGATTTGTGGTCTGTGAACTTGTTGTGGTCTTTCCTGTGGCCCCCTGGTTGACTGGATAGTTGGTCCCAGAGTCTGAGTAAGGGCTGAGTGGGCTGCCCCGCTGTCCACTAAAAAACTGTTAGGTTTGCCCCCAATCTTTAAAGTAACCCTGGGCTCCTGGGGGCTTCACAGATAAGAGCCCCGGCCCCCTCAGTCCTGACCTTCTAAATTGATATCCTCAGTGGTTTTTCCTGAGCGGTTACTTGGCTTTTTCTCTCGGGGCACTCATTTTTCCAGCGTCCCTCTTGTTTACAGTACACACATTGATTTCTTCCTATAACGGGGGCGGAGGACCCCAAGGGTCCTTTTGCAAGGCCCCCTGCCCTCATAGAATGACTCATGTTTCCTGAAGGGCTGCTATTACTGCCTTAGTAACGTTTTTGTCTTGTATGGCTCCAGGAGTATCCCTGTTAATCAAAAACCTTCTGGGCAATTTCTAGCAATTGGGTCAAATTCATCCCCTGGAATCCATTTAGTTTTTATAACTTTTTCCTGATATATGGGGCTGACTGGGAAACAAAGGCCAAGTTAATGGTCCATTGATTTTCTGGGGCCTCGGGGTCTATAGGAGTATAGGTACGGTACGCCTCTTCTAGGTGTTTCAGGAAAGCAGCTGGCAACTCCTGCGGGCCCTGAGTCACTGTTCCTACCTTGGAGAGGTTGATGGGCCTCCTAGCTGCCCCCTTAACCACTGCTAAAAGATACCGGTGAAAAGTGTTTAGAGACGAGCGACCCCCCAAGGTGTTGGAGTCCCATTGGGATCGGGTAGAGGGAAAAACCTCTTCAATTCGGTCCTGGTTCTCTTCTACTGTTCCTCCCCCTGGACCTATGATGGCTTTCAGGGCTTCCTGTCTAATTCTGCCTCTTTCCTCTGTGGTGAACAGAATCAGTAATAATTGTTGGCAGTCATCCCAAGTGGGGCGATGAGTCTGGAGTACAGATTCCAAGAGCCCTGTCAAAGCCTGGGGCTTCTCAGAGAACGGGATGTTGAGCCTTCCAGTTATATAAGTCACTTGACGAGAAGGGGATGTGAACAAAGAATGGGCAACCCCGATTGTCTCCTCCCGTTGGGGGCACCTCTTGGAGAGGAAGGACAGCGGGGGAGTGGGGAGCCCCACTACGGGTGTGTAGGGGGGACAGGGGCTGGCCGCTGGTGCTGTCTGGGGGGCAGTGCTGAGGCCCCAGTTCAGAGGGCCTTGAGTAGGGTGTAGGTAATTCCTGATACTCTGCTGGGGAGGGAAGAATGGCTGGCGCAGAAGGGGCTTTCTTAGGGCCTGCCAGCATAACTTGTAACCCAGCATGCTTTATGCAGTGTTTAAGCCAAGAGGGGGCTGCTGAACTAAGTCTAACCACTGGTCAATGTATGGAAACTGATCTGGGTGTCCAGGGGAACCTGTCACCACATTCCATATAGCCTGGATCACCTTGGGATCATATGTCCTGGTGTCTGGATCCCACCCCAAACGATGGCCACTCCAATTTACACAAGATGTGAAGTTTTTGGGGGGCTAGTTTTACCCCATATTGGCCTGAAAATCCAGCCTTGAAATTGACCATCATGCACTGGAGGGGGGTGCAGGGCTGGGAACCAGACGACCCCATCTGTTCTGCCTCTTTTTCAGTCTACTTGTGGTGGTCACTTAGGTTCTCCTGCTCTTAGGATATTTCCAGTTGTGGAAGGCGCTATACTCGTGCTTCGCCCTTTCCAGTACTGGCTTTAAACAGGCCTCAGTTGCCAAATCTTGTAATGAGAGGATGCCTAGCTTAATGGGTCTGTCCCTGGCCTGAGGTAAGGGAGCGGGCAGAAGGTGCCAAGGGAGGGTATAGGATTCCCCTGAACCATACCACAAGGGCCGATGATAGGCCTCATAGAGGCTCAACGCAACTCGGGTGTGGTCCTCCCTGGGATGTGCTCTGATATTGAGAGGCCTGGGGAATGTTGGCAAATGGCAGAACAGGTAGACCAGAAGGTCCACTGGGTGTGAATTTTGAATCCACCACGTCTTAAAGAGATCGCATAACTCTTGCCAATCAGTTTGTATTGTGCCGTGGCAACCCACTTCCCAACAGTCAGTATGGTGCCGGAACGCCGAATTGGGGTGTGTACCAGAACAAGTTCTGTAGCAACTCTGAACCTCCCTTTGGCAAAAGAGGAAATGACTCCTTTTCGATCCTAGGCAGGCAAAAAGGCTCAGTAATTCCTTTCCTAGCGCCTGGCTCCCAAGGATGGAGAAAAAACTACATCCGAGCCGCCGAGGACAGAATTTCCTTTCAGACATTAGAAGAGGAGCAGGAAAGGAGAATAGGCCTTCAGTGGTAGAACAAGAAGAAGAAGAAGGAAAACAGGGTTATTTCTAGGGGCCAAAATTCGGCCAAATTTCCCTGAAGCCAGTGGTCATTTAACCAGTTAAGGACATCATCCAGCCCCAGAGAGGCAGGATTAAACCACTGTAGGTCTGCCACTAAATGTCTTAAAAAACTAGAAAACCTACGAAGAAGACAGGACCACATAGAAGGAAGACAAGACTATGGAAGGAAGACAGACACAGGGCGGGTGTCCCCGTGGGAGACCAGTCTGATGCCTGCCCAGCCACATCCCCGAAGGGATTTTTCAGAGCGTCTTGGCTAAGGTGTACCCGTACAAGCCCCGGGCCTGGTCAGCATGGAGGTGAATCACCGTTATGCTCTATGACATCTCCGTGGAACCGTGGGTGAAGGCCCACACAGGCCCCGTAGCTCTCTGGCCGTGGGACCACACATACACACTTTCACTCTCACACTCACACAGAGGTTATGGAAGACAACTGAAAACTGAATTACCTGAGCCTCCAGTGACATCTCATGGTAGGCTTGCCTCGTCAGAGATTAATGACGGTGTCCGGTCTCCTGACCTAGGCTCCTGATGGACCGGCCCCCCCGATTTCCAGACCCGACTTACCTCCGGAGGTTCCCGTGATCCTGAGGAATTTCAGGTGCATGTCAGCTGAGTAGTCGCTGGTCCATCACGGGGCTGGAACTCTGGGGCCCTGGAATGTCTCAGGGGGGCGCCTCCCCTAGAGATCCCCAGGGCGGGAGCAGCCTCAGGGATTTTGTCTGAGTGATGATGGAAAATCTCGCTGGGGCCTTCAAATGTTGTAACCGAGCGAGCGCGAAATCACCACTGAGACAAAGACTAGGCTAAATTACAAGTTCTTTATTGCCGACGGCCATGGAAGACTCATGTCTCTCTAACCGGTGGCCCTGAAAGGAGGGTGTCAAGACCTTTTATGCTCGTAAACCACCTCCTGGGTGGGGCCAGGGGTGAGGGGCTTTGGACATTCTGAGGGCCAGGGGACTTTGGACATTCTGATTGTTTTAAGTCGTTTACAGAAGTCAACATAAGCATTAGTTTACACATTGTCTGGGTAGGGTGGAAATAACAGACCTTAGTTATGTATAACAAGTCTTAAAATGGACCAAAATGGCATTGGTTGACTGCTTGCCTGTCACATTAGGGTAACAGAGAGAAGTTTCAATGGAAAGCCGAGGTATGGTCGAGGTATGCAGTTTATGGGGCATTTACCATGTCACACTTTCATTTGATAATCATAAGTCAGCTTTTCTCCAGCAATTATGGTTCTTGTGGAAAACAGTGCAATTCAGGGAAGACGAGTATTGTTGTAAGAGTTAAGAAATTATTTTAGGCAGATAGAGAGGAAAAGGGGGCCTTGAGAAGTTTTCATTTTTTAAAGCATCTCCCAAAAACTTTCTTGTAAAGCCCCGGCTCTTAGAGCCTGGGTTGCAACCTTTGATATGCAAATGCAAGCCATTAGAAACTGGGTCCACCCAAACATGGCAATTTCCATGGCCTCCTTGCCCTGTCCCCACATGTTCCTGGCAACATGGCCACCCCCATATATCCCCATGTGTGTTGCACATCATGGTGCCCTGCATTTACACATTAGAAGGCTAGGATGGGAGGGCTAGCTTTTTCACAGGCTATGTGAATGACATGCCTAGTCAAACCAATCCCCTGAGCCCTATGCAAATCAGACATGACCTCTTCCAGCCTCTGTATATATACCTAGTTGGTATCTGTGACAGGTGGGGTTCCCTCTCTCAGCTTTGGAGCCCCCCTCTGTCTCTGTACAGGGGAGCTTCCTTCTCCCTTCTTGCCTATTGAACTCTCCACTCCTTAAAACTCCACATATGTCCATGTCATTTTATCTAAACTGGCGCAAGGACCAAGAATCCTTGTGTTCCTCCACTCATAGGAGCTGTACCAGTATCAAGGTTATCAGTGAAAATATTGAATACCTGAAGATTGGGTTGTAGGGGTTCAGTCAGGATGGTGGGAGAAATTGTAAAATAGACACAAACCTTCTTGGAAGGCTGGAGTGTTTTGCAGAAGCCTCAGAATAGAGTTATGGCTGAAGGCAGCCTAATCCTCTTTGAGCTAATAGCAAGGGTAAATAACAAAGGAATGTAAGGGAGCATCTCTAAATAGTTTCTTTATTCACGTGGTCCTAAGACTAACCTTTGACCATCTGGGGGTGCATAATTGCTTTCTACTGGGCAGTGAGTGGAGGGGGGGTCTGCATTGTTAATTACCTTCTAGTGGTGTTTAAACCTTTGTCATTTAATGTGTACCAAATAAATGCATGCTTGGCTGGTGGATCGGGCACGGTTGCTACAAGTCTTTCAGCCAGTAGCCTGGCCTCCTAGTTAACTCTTTCATGGAATACCAGCATTTGCAGACATTATTCATCACTGAATACTGGTGTTTGCATACATTATTCATCTGTCGTGCAGCTGGGGTATGTAGGATGGACCCTGGCAGGTGGTGACCCTGATGTGATAAATGCTACAAAGCATTGCCATGGAACCCCCAAAAAAGGAGGTGAAAATGACTGTGCAGTCAGTGAGTCAGTACTTCATTGGCACCCACTTGGGATTTCCAACTTTGGGGGGATTGTTCAGGCTAGGGTTTCATCATGGGACAACAGTAATCAGCTCAACAGAAACAGTACATAAAAGTATTGAAACAGCTGCTTAAAGCCAGTGGAGCCTCGGTTTCACAGGCTCAATTAATGGACCTAATGCAAACTGTTGTCTTCCATAACCCATGGTTCCCAGTAGAAGGCATACTAGACATCAAGCTCTGGAAACAAATGGGAAGAACTCTTAAACAACAACATGCTCAAGGGCAATGGGCCCCAGTACTCTGGTCCCATTATACACAGAAGAGCCTAAAAAGGGGAAAGAGGGAGAATCGTCACCTACCTCACCACCCCCGAGTCCCTCAGTCCCACTATCACTGGGCCAAAATAACAAAAAGGAAACGACAGGTTTTGCCTGAGCCCCCTCCTCCAATAGATAGGAGAAAAGACAAGGGATACGCTACAGCTGGGACCTTGACTTAAGGCATTAGAAGAGGAGCTTTTAGCTTGCCTGGTAATAATGCAAGATCAACAAATAATCGGGTGCACGCTTATAAAAAGATAAGAGGCCGGGCGCGGTGGCTCACGCCTGTAATCCCAGCACTTTGGGAGGCCGAGGCGGGTGGATCACGAGGTCAAGAGATCGAGACCATCCTGGTCAACATGGTGAAACCCTGTCTCTACTAAAACTACAAAAAATTAGCTGGGCATGGTGGCGCGTGCCTGTAATCCCAGCTACTCAGGAGGCTGAGGCAGGAGAATTGCCTGAACCCAGGAGGCGGAGGTTGCGGTGAGCCGAGATCGCGCCATTGCACTCCAGCCTGGGTAACAAGAGCGAAACTCCGTCTCTAAATAAATAAATAAAAATAAAAAATAAAAAGATAAGAAAAAAGGCATTAGAGGCCAAAACTGCATGGCCAAGTGGGCAGAAGACAAGGCTCAGTGGCAAGGAAGCTCGCGGCACCCCAGGCCAATAGGAACTGCCCAGGCTGGCAGCAGCCACCCAGCGGAGGGAGGAGGGAGCAGTGCAAACAAAAAGCAGAACAGACAAAAGGCAGGTCCCAGGCAAGTGCGACGTGGCCACCATCCCAGGACTGCTGCCCTCTGGCTTTGTGGGTGGCCTATAGCAAAATTTTGTATGTTCCTTGTTTACAAGCAATGTCCCAGATTATAATTCTCTGCTAAGATTTAAGTAAAATTTTAGAATTTGTAAGACCCCTTTATAACAATGGCCACTGTTGTTATTCCAAACCTACCCCTACGTGGCTCTTTCAAAATCCAATTTGGTAGAAAAATAGCCTCTAAAGGGAGAGAAATTGCAACAAGCCCATGAGTTCGTTAAGGACATAACTACTTATAAGTTGTAAAACTTGTTTTCTGTCTTAAAGGGCAATACAGCTCTGGATTCTCCCAAATATTTAACCCCTGCAGCAAAGAGAAATTGAGGAAATACAACAAGCTATCTCTCAAAGGCAACTAGATCACATCCATCCACTGTATTCAATTGTTTGTTTTTTCCACCAAACACTCCCTTACAGAGTTAATAGGATAGATGACCCCAGAACTGTTCTTTCTAGAATGAGTTTTTTGCTCACCTACCGGGACTAAAACATTATCTCCCTATATCCAGTTAATCAGTAAAGTCATGTATTCAGGCTGTAGACGATGCAATGTTTCTAGGTTATGATCCTGATATCATCAGGATTCCTTTGAGTAAAAAGCTATTCGAAGCAGCTTTGCCCCTATAATTAGATTGGCAAATAGCACTCTCCAATTACACAGGTCAAATAGAGAATGCCCTTCCTGCTGATAAACTCCTTTAGTTCTTATCTCATATTTTTGATAATCTTACCTACAAAAATAGTTCACTCCCCCATACTTAATGCTTTAACACTGTTTAATGATGGTTTGGGTAAACATGGAAAAGCTGCAGTCTGGTGGAGACCACATAATTTTCTCATTGACCTGGACTCAGCTGAGATTGGGGCCCTGATATTGGCCTTGGAAACTTTTTCCACTCTGCCAATTAACATTGTTAGTGACTCTGCTTACTCTGTTTTGCAGAACCTTCAAACATCCCTCATAAACTCTACGCCTGAGCCCACCCTGTGTGCACTTTTTCTTCAACTTCAGCAATTGCTGGATCAATGCACACATCCTATTTTTATCACACATATTTGAGCCCACTGCTCACTGCCTGGCCCATTGGCTTATGGCAGTGAACAAGCAGAACTTCAGGTTATCACTGCTTCAGGTTATCACATCACTGCTTGACCAAGCCACCCAGTTGCATCAGTTTTTCCACCAAAATTGGAGAAACTTATCTAAACAGTTTCAACTTACTCAAAGAATAGCTAAACATATTATCTTACAATTCCCAGATTGCCAGCTAACAGGCACATTCCCTCCTTCAACAGGTGTTAACCCTAGAGGACTAGAACCTAATCAGTTATGGCAAATAGATATTACATACATCCCTGAATTTAGAAAACAGATATGTACATGTATTCATTGCTACCAGTTCACATTTAATTAGCACTCATGCTTTTCCTGGAGAGTCCATCTAATATGTTATTAAGCATCTTCTTTTAACTTTTGCATTTATGGGGCAGCCCACAAAAATGAAAACTGATAATGGTCCGACTTACTATGCCAGCTCACAATTTCAACAATTTTATCACACATGGAACATCCAACATTCCACAAGGCATCCCATATGACCCCCAAGGACAGGCCATAGTAGAATGTGCCCACTCCACCCTTAAAAATATGCTCAAAACACAAAAGGGGAGTATGGGTAAGGACCGTGCAAGACTATTGGAACAAGCCTTATATACCTTTAATTTTTAAAATTTAGATGATAAATTTCAATCAGCTGTAGAAAAGCAATTTGCTAAAACCTCTGAAGACATAAAACCTGCAGTTTTATGGAAAGATGTAAACAGTAATGTATGATGTGGTCCAAATTATTTACTAACATGGGGAGGAGGATATGCTTGTGTTCAGACCCCGTCATTTCCTCTTTGGATTCCAGCATGATGCATCAAACCATACCATAGCACGGGTAGGACCCAGCCTGGTACCAGAAATGAAGAAACTGACCTGAGAGCACCTGATATTCCCAGGTGGTCTCCCATCCAAGTACTAACCAGACCCGACCGTGCTTAGCTTCCAAGATCAGACAGAAACAGAAAGATTGGAGAGAGAAATAGAGGGAATGAGTAAGCAACAGCCTAGAAGAGACAGAGATGAGAGACACAAAAAGTAAGACAAAGGAGAGAAAGTAGAAGAGAAAGAAATATTAAAGTTATAGGTATAAGAATGCACCTTTAGTAAGGAAGCTTATAAAACACTGAAAAGGCGTGTTGAAGATTGCGAAAGTCATGAAAAATGTTCAAGAAATGTGTAATTTTTGTTTCGAAGGTCTAAGCAAGTTTTAAAATGTTAATTAGAGAAATTCTATGTGTAAACATATTAAGTTAAAGAAGTATTATCCAGTTCTTCTGTAAACTAAACATTAAAGCATAACAGGTTTTTCTTAAAGCACTAACTGACTCTTTAACAAAGATTATAACAGTTCTCTTAGCACAGGCACCACCCCTAGAATTTCCAGTACACCACCACCAGCTTGGAGACTACGTCCTCATCAAAGGATGGAAAGAAGAAAAAACTGAAGCCATGATAGGAAAGACCCTACAGGACCCATAGCCCCAGAAAATGTGGTTTCCATGAACAACGCAAGCCCTGGACATTACCTGGGGGATGCTGAAGAAGAGAACTCAAAAGGCAAAGTGAATCCTACTCTGGATGCAGACACCATTCACTCCAGATAACTTATTCCTTTTTTATTCTCTCACTCTGCCTACCACCTGTACCTGCTACACTCTATTAAACCCATCTTCTAATCTGCCTTTTTGCTGCCTGTTACATCCCCTTCCCAGCTTCTAACGACATGACTGCTTGGCTAGGAGTAATTAACATAACCCTGTGGGGTTCCTCATTAATGGCATACAGTGAACTGAGATACCAAGTAATATTACAGGTCACTGTTTGACTGGAAAAGAATGTTGCTAATTATACTCATGATTCTCTTATGTTATTTACTAATTCTAGGACACAGAGCCGGAACAAGAGCAATGACTGCCATGCCTGACAGACCTGCTGCTGCACACATCTGCACTCTTTAATCAGTAAGGCCTGATGCAGAAAACAGAAAAGGGGAAGATGTAAGTGTTCAGGCAGGATGGTAGGAGAAATTGTAAAATAGGCACAGATCTTCTTGGAAGGCTGGAAGGTTTGCTAAAAGCCTCAGGCTAGAGTTATAGCTGAAGGCAGCCTAATCCTGTTTGAGGTAATAGCAAGGGTAAATAACAAAGGAATGTAAGGGAATTTATCTAAATATCTTGTTTACTGATGTGATCCTTCGACCATTTGTGGGTACATGATTGCTTTCTACTTGAGGGGTCAGCGTTGTTAATTACCTTCTAGTGGTATTTACTCTAAACCTTTGTCATTTAATCTGTACTAAACAAATGTGAGCTTGGCTGGTGGTGGGGTGCGGCTGCTACAATGCTTTCAGTCAGTGGCCTGGCCTCCTAGTCCATTCTTTCACTGAATATCGGTGTTTGAGTACATGATTCATCTGTCGTTCAGCTGGAGTCTGTGGGATGGACCCCAGCATTGGGTCACAACTGTGATTCACAAATGAGATACATTGCCGTATTGAACTGCATGCATCATGAATTCATTAGATTCATAGTCCAGATCAAAGAGATATGTGATTCCCTTATCATATAACTGTCCCCATTTTTCAGCTTCTTCACTTGTGATTACTCCTCCAACATATTTCAAGGCAAAACTCATTCTTTTAATCTTCACAAGGGTCTTTACACCCCAGCTACAGCCATTGCTATTTCGACAGATGCAAAGCGAATACTGTATGCCTTTCTGTACAATCCTATTGGAACAATGAGGTCCACATTGATACCTTAAGTTACGTTCATATATGTTGATACCAGGTGGGATTTTAATTTGTTGGTTTTTATTATAAGCCAAAAGAACTCTAGCTTTAGCAGGACAGCATTTTTCAAAGAAGCAATCTGTGAATGAGCAACCAAAGATAGCTTCCTTGACTAAGCTGATTCCAGGAACTGGTTTGGCTTCATTAGTGTAGTAGAAGTCTAAGTCTGAAGGTGGGCCCTTTCCTGGATTATATCCTGAAGAGTATTTTCCAGCTTGGATTCATTCTCTCTGTCACATTCAGGTACACCTGTCAAACATAGATTAGGTCTTTTCACATAGTCCCATATTTCTTGGAGACTGTTCATTTCTTTTAACCCTTTTTTCTCTAATCTTGTCTTCTCGTTTTATTTCATTGAGTTGATCTTCGACCTCTGATATCCTTTCTTCTGCTTGGTCAGTTTGGCTGTTGAAACTTGTGTATGCTTCACAAAGTTCTCGTGTTTTTCAGCCCCATCAATTCACTTATATTCCTCTCTAAGTTGTTTATTCTCGTTAGCATTTCGTCAAACCTTTTTTCAAGGTTCATAGTTTCTTTGCATTGGGTTAGAACATGTTCTTTTAGCTCACAGAAGTTTCTTTTTACCCACCTTCTGAAGCCTTTTCCTGTCAAATCATCAGACTCATTCTCCATTCAGGCTTGTTCCCTTGCTGGTGTGGAGTTGTGATCCCTTGGAGGAGGAGAAGCGTTCTGCTTTCTGGTATTTTCATCCTTTTTGTGCTGGTTTCTTCCCATCTTTGTGGATTTATCCACCTGTCATCTTTGTAGTTGTTGACTTTCAGATGGGGTCTCTGAGTGGACGTCCAGTCTGTTGATGATGAAGTTATTTCTTTCTGTTTCTTAGTTTTCCTTCTACCAGTCAGGCCCCTCTGCTGTAGGACTGCTGAGGTCCACTCCAGGCCCCACTTGCCTGGGGATCACCTGCAGTGGCTGCAGAACAGTAAGGGTTGCTGCCAGTTTCTTCTTCTGCTGTCTTTGTCCCACAGGGATACCTGCCAGATGTCAGTCTGAGCTCTCGTTTATGAGGTGACTCTTTGGATATACGGGGGTAAGGGAGCTGCTTGAGGAGATAGTCTGGCCTTTATAGGAGCTCAGATGCTGAGCTGTGAGCTCCATTGTTCATTCAGAGCTGCTGGGCAGGTACATTTAAGTCTGCTGCGGCAGAACTCAAAAACGCCTTTTTTTCCCCCCAGGTGCTCTGTCCTGGGGAGTTAGGGCTTTATTTATAAGTTTCTGTCATGCTGATGCCTTTTTTCATGGCTGCCTTGCCCAGCGAGGAGGCAGCCTAGTCACAGTCTGCAGAGGCTTTGCTGAGCTGCTGTGGGCTCTGCCCAGCTGCCGTGTAATCTTCCCTGCAGTCCTGTTTATAGGGGTATAGTTAGAACTGCCTTCGCAATGGCGGCCCACCTCTGTAATCGCAGACTCTCTGTAATGGTGGACTGCCTCAGCAATGGCAAACTACCTCGGCAGTGGTAGACTGCCTCGGTAATGGTGGGCACCCCTCTCCCACAGAGCTGGACGTCCCGGGTTCAGCTGTGCTGCTGTGAAACTCTCAATCCAGAGTGTTTCAGATTGCTGTTTTTTCTGGGGGTGGGACAAGCCGAGCCTGATCACCTGGCTCCCTGCCTCAGACCTTTTTTTTTTTTTTTTTTTTTTTTTTCCAGTTAAATGGGCGACTCTGTCTCCCAGGTGTCCCAGTCACCAGTTGAAACGGTGCCTGGATTTGTGTGATTTCTTGTGCATAGACCCGCTGCGCCGGCTGAAACAGCCACTGGAGACTTGTGGTGCATTTTTGCCAGGGAATCTCCTGGCCTAGCTCCCTGTTTCAGTCCCCTTTTTTTCAGTTGAACGGGCAACTCTGTCTCCGAGGCATTCCAGTTGCCAGTTGAAAAGGTGCCCGGATTTGTGTGAGATTTTGTGCAGAGACCCGTCGAGCCAGGTGAAAGAGCCTCACTGGGGGCTTGTGGTGCTTTTTTGCCCGGGAATCTCCTGGCCTGGCTGCCTGTTTCAGTCCCTTTTTTTCAGTTGAACAAGTGACTCTTATCTCCTAGGCTTTCCAGTCGCCTGTTGAAAAAGCACCTGGATCTGTGTAATTTCCCAAGCGGCGACCCCCTGCACCAGCTGAAACAGCCGCACTGGCGATTCGTGGTGCTTTATCACCCGGGAATCTCCTGGCCTGGCTCCCTGTTTCCATCCCCTTTTATCAGTGGAATGGGCGACTGTCTCTCAGACGTTCCAGTTGCCTGTTGAAAAGGTGCCGGGATCTGTGTGATTTCCCGTGCAGCAACCCACTGCACTGGCTGAAACAGCCGTGCAGAGATTCGTTTCACTTTTTTGCCCGGGAATCTCCTGGCCTGGCTCCCTGTTTCGGTCCCCTTTTTATCAGTTGAATGGGCAACGCTTGTCTCCCAGGAGCTCCAGTTGCCAGCTAAAATGGCACCCGGACCGACGTATTTTGTGCAGAGACCCACCACGCCGGCCAAAACAGCCACACTGGCGACCGATGGGGCTCCTCCGCCTGGAATTCTCCTGGTCTGTGGGCAATAAAAATCCATGTGGAAATGCGGTGTCCACTCACCCTCCGTGCTTTTGCTGTAAGCTGCAATCCTGAGCTGCTCCTAATCAGCCATCTTGGATCCTCCCCGGGCCTTCTTTACAATGTACTCAGCAATGGCAAGTTTCAAAATTTTGTTATTGTCTTTTGGAGTTATTGCTTTGCCTTTCTTTATCTGAGATAAATAATTAATGCTTGCCATTAGAGAATTGCTGAAGCAGTAATCAACACTTGAGATTTTGCAAAGGTTCCCAAGTATTTGTAGAACCTGGCCATCCTTTCCATTTTACAAGATAACATTCTATATCCTTTACTACCTTGTAGTCACACAAGTATTTCACCTCATAATTGTTGATTCCTTTTGTTGATTCCAGTCAATTTACATGTGAGCTTTTTTTTCTACGTAATTTCTGAAGGGTATTATCAGGTGAAACTAGTCAAGACACACACGAAGCTCCTTGTGCCTCAGCCCCAGCTCCTGCCATGTTGTGTAGCTTTCATTCAAACCCAAGCCTGGAAACTAATTGATAGGCTGTAATACTCTGTTTTTAATTATTCCAGTTAAACTTGTTCACTTGACTTACAACTTTTCTGCTTATACAGATCAAGTAAGAATTTAGCAGGCTTCTTGTTTCACTTCTAGGCACCCATGATCAACTAGCCAATGCCATGGGTCCCATAGGTCTGTGTGAGTCAGACTATTCTGATTGCTGCCTGGACTCTGCTGTCCATTACAGTAACCATGTTCATTTTACCTTTGGCTGATGAGTGCCACCTCTTGGCCCCTGACACCCTAGGATCCAATTACTCCCATTGCATTTAGGTTAATGCCCTCAGAAGAGGGTGAAGAGGCCACTTTTGCTAGGGTTGGGGAGGCTGCTTCCACTGGTAGAAAAGATTCATTAAAATTACGCTTGATCTTAGTCAAAAGGCAGAGAAGCAATGAAAAGATTCATTAAAATTTAGGGGTTCAATGTCCCCAGCTTCCTTAGGGTCTTCCCATATATCCCATTCCAACTCTGGATCTCATTCCTTCCCAACTAATGCCCTCTCTCTTTTATTGAGTTGCACAGTGGATGACAGAGGGTGAGGGAATCCCAAATGCCTGGGTCTCTCTCCTCATCCCCCCCTTTGAGACCCTCACCATTTTATATCAGTGAGAGGTCTCACTTTCATTCTCACTTTCCAGATTTTCTGAAGAAACTGACTGATAATGTTTCATATAATACACTTGTGATGTCATTTTTGGCTAACTACGGTAGTGGTGAAGCCCCTAATCATCTGAAGGAACAGGGGGAGTAGACAAGGGAGCAACAAACAAACACCTGTTACTATTTTAACACTTATAATGAGGGTTTTGAATCCTCCCAAGGATGAAAACCAACCTCCAAATAAGGACTCAGGGTTAAAGCCATGCCATACCTGTACAGGTACGTGTGCCAGTTTGGTCATGTCTCCCACAATACCTTCCACTGCTTGCCTCTGGTCATCTATGTGCAGACAGCAGTTGGTTAGATTGAATTTTCCACAGACTCCTCCTCTGGCTGCTAGCAAATAATCTAGGGCCAGCCGGTTCTGGTAAATCACATTTCTCATTTGAGTTTTGTTGTTGTTGTTGTTGTTATTGGGCTAAATGGGATAGAGCTTTGCCCGTTTCATTCGTATTTCCAAAACAGCCTACAACCGGATGATCCAGTTGAGCATGTAAATAGGGGTCTGGTATCCCTATGAGCCATCCTCTGCCCATGTGGTCAGCCCATAATACTTAATAGGTCTCTCCGGCGGCCACTTATCTGTCCATTCTCCTATCTTTAGGTTTCTTTTTCTCTCTAGCGGAGTAGACTGAATACATTAATAGCCCACCTGTCTTAACAGATAATAGGAAGAAAGAGGGCTTAATGATGACTATGACACAGCTACCTGTCCATCTCATGGATTACACACCTTATATTGAGTACCATTATATAAACAGGTTCCCTTCTGTGTCCCCGTACGTTTATAAGAACTGTAGGACAAAAGAATGGCAGTAACCTTTATGCCTTACCTGGTGTACATACTGAGGACGTTCTTTAAAATTAGTTAATGCTCCTACTGTACAAGTCCAAATATTAAGAACAAGTCCCACAATGAATTTCCTCATGCTTCAGCCGTGCGTGGACCAGCCAGCTTCCAGGATGTGGCTGGAGCAAGGCTTGTTGTCCTTTTTAGGGTGATTCTGCAGTCCTTGCCTTGGTCCAAGTCTCGGGTGTTGCTGGTTTTTTACACGGCTGTGGTGGATTCAGGCTGGGATTCCTTCTACCTTCACAGCTGTGGGATTGGTCAGGATCAGGTCTGAGGTCCTTTCCATTGTGGCTTTAGAGGGACTGTACTCCTGTCCTTTATCCACACATGATTACCTAGTGAGAAAGGGTGAGCTAGCAGAAAAAGGCTTACAGAACATTTGTTATTTACTCAGGTTGAAGCATCTTAAGCGATTCTCCCTAGGGCTAGTAACTAGCATCCTAACTCAATCTCTCCCCACTCCCAAGGAGTTCCTAGGAGTGCCCAGAGTAGGGGAGGAGGCCTATGGTATAAGACTTAATAGGGGAATATCCTGTTTTTCCTAAAGGGAGTGTCTCTAATTTTGAATAACACCAAGGGAAGTGCCTGCACCCACTTTAATCTTGTTTCCTGACACACTTTCCCTAAGCTGTTTTTGATGGTCCGATTCATTTTTCCACTTTTCCGGAACTCAGGCTGGTAGGCAGCCTGCAGTTTCCAGGTGATACCCAAGGCTGTTGCTGTTTTCTGGACTAAATCCTCCACAAATGCTGGTCAGTTGTCTGATCTGATGCGCAGTGGCAGTCCAAACCTAGGGATAAGATATCGAAGCAGCACACGGATTCATGGGCCCTTTCAGTCACACCCAGAGTATGTGCACACCAGGACCAACAAATACTTATGTCCTCCACACTTGGACATTTCAGTAAAGTCTATCTGGAGATCTTTAAACAGAGCTTCTCCGCAAGCTTGAATGCCCGGGAGAATGGTTGGGACCCTGCCTCATGTTGTGTTGCCGACATGTAATGAATGCATCGCTGTGCCACAGTTTTAGTCAAGGCTGATAAGTGTAAGATGTAAAAGTACTGACCCAGCATCTTTTCAAGTGACTCTTGATCTAAACGAGTGGTCTCATGTATGGCTTGTACAACCACTGCACATAGCAGGCCCTGGTATTTGGCAGACTTACCAATGAGGTCTTTTGGTATTCATTAGAGTCATCGCTGTGTGGGCTGCTTTGATATTTAAATTATTCCCAGAGTTGAGGCTAGAATCTTTGATTGCCATTTTTCTTCTTCCTTTTTTTTCTTTTTGACAGCATGAAAAGGCTGTGTTAAAATTGGCTAACCCCAAAGCCAGGACCAACAGAAGTTTCACTTTTAGCTTTTGCCCCATTCAAAGTGTGTCTTGTCTTTTCCCCTCCCCCCTTTGTCACTTTGTGTAAGGGTTTGGCCAGTACTGCAAAGTTTGGAAATCTACAATTTACAAAACCCACCGCTCCCAGGAGCTCTCTCACCTGCTTTTTAGTCTCAGGTTCTGTTACTTTGCAAGCGGCTTGCTTCCTCTCTGCTTCTGGGCTGTGTTCCCCCTTCCAGATGGTGGGCCTCAGATATTGCATTTGCTTTTTGGCAAATCAGGGCTTTCCTTTTAGACACTTTATACCCACAGTCCTCCAGGTGCCAAAGTAAGGCATTGGTTTGCACCCCCGACTGCCGTGGGGTGTCCCAATAGAAGGTTATCAGCATACAGGTGCAGCATGCAAGCAAGAAACTTCTGGGGGATGGTCACAGGCTGATGCCTCCCCAACGATGATGGGAGAGTTTCTGAGCCCCTGGGAAGCTGGGTCCTGGTGTATTGAGTGGTTACACCTACTTCTGTGTTTCTCCCATTGAAATGCAAATAGTTTTTGACCCTCCAAGGCCAGTCGAATGCTAAGGAGGTATTCTTTAAGTCCAATTAGGTGAACCAACTATCCGCTGCTGGGAATAATCCCAACTGTGTGTATAAGTTGGGTGCAAAGCCACGCAAACCCTGCACTGGCCTGGGCGATAATATCAGTCCTCTGCTTCTGGCTAGGAACTCTCCACCCTCCTTGCCAAGGGACAGTGAGAGCCTGGATGACCCCCGACTGAGGCAGTTTCAGCTGCAGGTTGTCTCTTTTGTTGAATGGGATAGTGGTCCTCGATTTGCACAGTAGGTTTTGTTGGAAAAGGGGGGCAAGGGCAATTCATTAAGTACAAGAAAGTCTGTTCTCTTAATACCTTAATAGATTTAACAACACTGGCTTTGTTCCTCTCGATGGGGGGTTACAGGGCTGTCGTCCAGACCATGGGCTCTTTGGGAGTATATGAGTCCAGCACCTCTCTCTTTTTTACTCCAGTGGCCCTTCCATTAGATTGAACAGAGCCCCTTCACACTCATTTGGATCCTCGTGCTTAGGATCGTCCTGTTCCTCAGTTAACTGTGGATATTTTTTCATCCAGCATCCTATTTCTCAACAGAATGCACACTGATCGCATTGCAGGCCCAGGCGGGCAGACTGGGGGGCTTTCCAGGAACCCCCCTTTTTCCATACTCTTGGGGGTTCTGGTAATCTGCAGGAACATGCTCCTCCAGCCAATTAGAAGTGGCTTGGAGTATTCTCCGCCTTTCGTCCTTGTTAAAAAAGATGCATAAGCAGCTGATGGCAATCAGCCCAAATGGGGTTATGAGTCTGAATAATAGTTTGCAGTAGATCAATGAGAGCCTGGGGTTTATCGGTATAAGACAGGTTATTATTTTTCCAGTTGATAAGATCAGCCGAGGTGAATGGCAGGTACGTGAAAACACGTCTTTCTACCATGTGGCTGTCCTCATCCACTCCCGTGTACCCCTGCTCTCTCAAAGGCATCTGAACCCTGGCCTTGGGTCGCAGACGGGCTGCCAGAGGTGGACTTCCCTCTGGGAAGCGGGCAGCAATGGGCGGAGTTTTTTTACATTCTCTTTTGTCTGCTCTGGAGGATTTTAGGGATGTGCAGCTCTGGTGGGGTTGCTGAGGCCTCCGGCCCAGGGGCAGGGAGTCCTTGAGGAGGAGGAGACATTATCGACAAAAACTCTTCTGCCACTGGGTTAACCAAAATCTTGGGAGCCATTGTTTCTGCCACTGAATCTGCCCAGGCCTTGGGAGTCCACTTTTCTCGGCGGCTAGGGGGTGGTGGTTTCTAGCAGTCTGTCTCTTAGCTACTAAAACAGTTGCTGCCTGCTCTCTTAGCCATTTCAGAGGGTTTAACACTAACTGCAACCACGAGTCTATGTATGGAAATTGATCGAGGTGTTCTAGCTCGCCGTTTATAACCTCATGCCTTACTTTGGAGACAAGGGACCTGTCTAGGGTCCCCTCTGGGGGCCAACCTACCGTAAGTGCTGGCCAATCTTCCCTACATAAAACCCTTAATTTCTCTGGTGTCATAATTACTTCATAATTCCCACTAAATCCCTTTTTGAAATTTTTCAGCATGGTTTCTAAAGGGGTGGAATGGCTATGGAAATGACCCATATAAACACTTCAAAGAAAATTCCCACAGTTGGGAGAGTGTTAGTTCACTCACAGAAGTTCCTGTTCCCGCCTAGCAAGATGCACTCTCCGATTTATTCACTTCAATCCTTTTACAATGCCCAGAGGCTTCTTCACTCAAGCCTTCTGTGGCTGTGTCTAATTCTTACAAATTGCTCGCATGAGGACCTTCCTAATGGACCTGATACCTTTTATGACTGATGAGTCCGGTCAGACCCATCTATACACACAGACACACATTCAATTGCGCTCTTTCCAATTCAAAACCATAAGCAAAAGCTTCCAAGGTTACAGAGAGAGCCACCTTCAGAAGTGCCAATCTGGCACCCGTGGGTGATTCAGGCCACATTTCCACCCAAAATGAGGTGGGCTACTTTCCCGGGTTCAATCTCACCAAATTCAGTGTCCAGACTTCCCCAAATATTCGTTCCTCCTCGGTGGTCAGCCACTGGGTGGATCAACACTGCACAGCCTCCTTGCTCCTCTCTGGTGAGGCTTTTCCACCAGGCAAATACCTGCCCAGGAGCTCTCTCAGGATGCATCACCCCAGGGAGCAGGAGTCCCCCCTACAGGGATGCTCCACAAGGCTAGGCAAACCACCTAAGAGACTTTTTCCCACCGTCTGCTATCCGAGAGTCGCTTCCCAGCCAATGCTCCAAAAATGTAGCAGGAGCGGCCGTGGGAAAGGATCTCTCGGACACCGAATACAGCAGGAAGGAATTTATTTCAGCTGGGAGCAAGGTGGCATAGGTGCCTAACAGCCAAGCTCATCTAACAAAGGAAGGTTCAGCCTATTTATATAGGCTTATACTTTAGATGTTACACATGGAAGAATCTTAGGTTCATAGTTTTAGGACTCACATGTGAAAAGGTTTTGGTTTACAGTTTTAGGACTTACATGTGAAAAGGTCTCTGTTTACAGTTTCAGGAATCACATATGAAAGGGTTCCCCGGTTTACAGTTTTAGGACTCACGTGAAAAAGTTTCTGGTTTGATCTTGTTTTAAGTAAAAATAGTGCCTTCTGGAGAGTTTCCCCAAGGTCTAGCCTGTTGTTTTCAGGAAGGAGATTCAGGAGGCTCCAGCTGGCCTGCTCTCTCTCTCTTATTGAGATGCACAGTGGATGACAGAGGGGGAGGGAATCCCAAATGCTAGGGTCTCCCTCCTCATCGTCAGGCCAGGCATGGTGGCTCACTCCTGTAATCCTAGCACTTTGGGAGGCCAAGGTGGGTGGATCACCTGAGGTCAGGAGTTCAAGACCAGCCTGGCCATCGTGGTGAAACCCCAACTTATAAAAGGTTTTTTTCAATTTAAAAAAAGAAAGCTAAGATTGTCTATGATAGTTGTAAAAAATGTTATAAAAAGGAATTTATGCAAGAAATGCATAATTTTGTTTTGAAACTTTAAACAAGTTTTGAAATGTTAATTGTAAAGGAAATTCTGTGTGTAAACATGTTGGCTAAAGTTAAACACGCATCATCCAGTTTTTCTGTAAACTGAACATTAAAATAAAAGCACAACAGGTTTTTCTTAAAGCACTAACCTGCTCTTTAACAAAGATTATAAAAGATCTCTTAGTACAGGCACCACTCCTAGAATTTCCAGTACACCAGCTCCAGCCTGGAGACCAACCTACCTCATGCTGCTAACCACCAAGACTACTGTTTGTACAGCTGAAAAGAGATGGACACATCACACCTGAGTCAAGAAAGTGCCATCACTGTTAGAATCATGGACTATCGTTCCAGGATCAGACCCTACCAAGTTAAAGCTAAGAAAAGCTTAGTCTATCTTTTCTTTTTCTTTTCTTCCGTTTAGCTACTCCCCATCTTATTATTAATATAAATAGATTAACTCACCTCAAGTTATTACTTTTGATGCCTTTTTAGTTATACCTTGTGGAGATTTACATGACAGCTTACTACTTCAGAAAACTATCTGTCCCTCTTAGACTTCCTCATATTAGAAAGACATAATGAATTCTTCTAAGGATACTAGTAGTCCAAGGAATAGTAGCTGTATTAATTGGTAGGAATCAGACTCTTGTCCCTCTAAAACAGAATCTCTGTGCTCTGCTTGATCCAATGTCATATGGAACACTAAAGGTTTAGGATAGACCTGCTTCCACAGGCTTTTGAGAGTCCTTAAAACCATGTATCCATTTCACCAAAGGAATTATTCCTTCTAGGTATTTAATATATTGAATTATTCCTTCAATATAACCAATGTAATCCTATACAGCTTACTATTGTTATTACAACATCTGAAAACTCTTCCCCTTCATTGAGTCATATTTATGATAAAGGAGCTGACATTTCAGGAAAGAAGAAATTTTTGAAATGTGCTTTATTGCTCCTTCAACCTCTTTATCAATCACCCCTCCTAGACACAATGACAAAACCAAGCTCTCGGTGGTAGAAGTAGAGGATCTAAGGCAAACCATAGCCATTGAAACAGGATATAAAGATGCAAATGCCTGGTTAGAATGGATTGACTATTTCATTCGCACCTTAAATAAATGCAACTGTTATGCTTGTGTGCCCTGGTAGGCCAGAGGCCCAGGTTGTCCCCTTTCCACTTGGATGGTCCTCAAATCAAGCGGACATGGAATATATGGTAGCTCTTTTTCAAGATTTCACTGCTTGGAATAACAAATTGTGCCAAGTTATTTCGCTGCTATTTCCCGAGGTTCAGTACCCTGCGGGTTGGCCCCCGAGGGCCATACAGCCTCCATCTCCCAAGGTGAAGTTCGCCTCGTGTCTCTCATGACAGGGGTAGAACTTAGTGTTCCTTGGAAACTTAACAGGATGCAGTGAAATCAGGCACTTCCAAGAGCTGGATCATCAGTCCGCCCTTACTCGTCCCCGAGCAGATGCATGGTGGTATTGTGGAGGACCTTAACTGGACACTCTGCCAAATAATTGGAGCAGCACTTGCACTCTAATCCAATTTGCTATCCCTTTTACCCTGGCATTTCATCAACCAGAAAAAGAAAATATGACATTGGCAAATAAGAGAAGCTTCTTATAGGTCCTTTGATTCCCATGTCTATCTAAATGCAATTGGAGTTCCTTGAGGAGTACTAGATAAATTTACAGCCTGAGATCAGATAGCTGCAAGATTTGAGCCAATGTTGTTTTGGTAGGTAACAAGAATTTAGATTGAATAAACTACATTTATTACAACCAACAGTGGTTTGTTAACTATACTAAAGATGCTGTCAAAAGAATAACTGAACAATTAAGATCCACTAGCCAAATGGCCTAGGACAACAGAATAGCCCTAGATATGATATTAGTGGAGAAACGTGGTGTTTGTGTTATGATTAAAACCCAGTGTTGTGCCGTTATTCCAAACAACACCGCTTCTGATGAGACCATAACAAAAGCCCTCCAAGGACTTACTGCTTTATCAAATGAGCTAGCTAAAAATTCTGGCATCAATAACCCTATTCAAATTGACTCACAAGACGGTTCAGTCAATGGAAGGAAACCATAACGTCAATTCTTACCTCTCTAGCAACTGTGATAAGTATGCTGCTTCTCGTTAGATGTTGTATCATACCATGCATCCAAGGACTTGTGCAGAGGCTAGTAAACACAACTCTTGCTAAAATATCCCCAACCCCTCCTCAACCCTACTGAGATAGATTACTTCTTTTAGAAGAACAAACAACTGAGTCAAGATATGTTAAATAAGTTTGAAGAGGAACTATAAAATAGAAAAAGGGAAGAATTGTAGGAAATAATAAAATGTTCCTCTTCAAAGCTTTCCTCAGTTCATTACAAATAAATAATAGTTTTTTCAAAGGTTAATTTAAAGCTTCGGCTAATAATCTTAAAGTAGCTGTTAGTCATAATAAAGAAATAAATATTTCCTGCGTTCTTAGTTCTTACACTTTAACCTAGATATTTGCCCTGGGAAGCCTGGACAAGCCCAGGCAAATCTAAGGTCATAGCTTATTCCCCTTCCTTATTTGAAAATGTTGTTGCTTCTGTAAGCATTCCTCAGGTTACTTCCTCTTTTCCTTTGTTCTCCTCTGCGTTTACCTCTTTAGGAAAGCTTTAAGTTAGCCAACCGGGTGCAGCTTAGACTGTGAAGTCCAGTTCCAGCCAATGGAATGAGGACACAGCAATAGGGTAGATGCGTTAGATAAAAGTGGCCCTGCCTTCTTTGTACAGTGTCCTCTTGTGGCAAGGTGACTAACAGGAGCACCCTTTCTGTACAGAGTAAAGTTGCCTTGCTGAGAAAAATTAAATTTATATTCAAGTGCTACTTCTTTTGCGGCACCACAAATTTACATATAACAATCACCCTCGACTAGAGAGGTCGAGGCTGCAGTGAGCTGAAATTGCACCACTGCACTCCAGCCCGACTTAGACCCTGTCAAATAAATAAATTATGTATGTATGTATGTATGTTAACCTCATCCAAAAATATCCTCACAGAACACCCAGAATAATATTTGACCAAATATCTGGGCACCAATGGCATATTCAACTTGATACATAAAATTAATCCTCACAGTACCATACTGTACAACTTTTGGAGTGAAGCTGGAATGTCATCACATTTCCAAGACTAACTCAAATGTCCACAAATGATGCTTAAGTCATGAGGATCATCTCAACTTTTGTTTTGGATGCCTGACAAGCTGTCACTCTTCAACCTGAATGTCTGATTTCCAGACATTTTATTATCAAGAGAGGTAACAATGCCAAGCCGACTATTCCAGGTCAAAATAGTCAATAATTCACAAATTATTTTTAGGAATAAATCATAAATTATTGTATGTTTTGAAGGTATCACAAAGTTAAAAGTTGCAAGGGCAATACAGATAACTTTTTTCCTGAACCATTTGAGAGTAAGTTACAGACCTGGTGCCCATCATTTCTTAATATTTTAGTGTGCATTTTCTACAAACAAGTACATTTTCCAGCATAACCACAATGTACCCATCAATGTCATGAAATTAATGTTGGTACATTACTAACACCTTGTCCTCAGACCCTATCCAAATTATACCTATTATCATAATAATCTCATAATTTTTAGCAAGATGATCCAAACCAGGAACATGCATTTCATGTTTATGAATGTTTTAAAAACAAGTCTGTGTAGTGAGTGAAGGAACAGTGATAGAAGATGTAAAAGCTTTGCATTTATAATTTATTCTGAAAACCCTGAGATTCAAGTAATACATTATTTCATTCACTGTTTCACACAGAGAATCACTCATTTGTAAGAGTTTGCCTTTCTATCTGATTTCCACAGGAAATGATACTATCAGTATCATACTCAGAATCTAATTACATATAAGGCACTAACCTCTCACCTGTTTTCAGCTTTGTGTAAAGACAAGGGATCAGAACATCCCTCTCTGCTATTTCATACTTAAGTGTGGGAGTTGATCCAAAGGAAAAATATTTTTTAAAGTTTGTGAGCAAAAAGATATAAAAGGTAAAAATTTTTTCCTTGAATGATTCTCACCTGGCAGATCTATGGATAGATTAGCTGACTTTTTGGATCCCTGAATATACCTAATAGAAGTTTGGAAGGACCATGTCAAAATTAATGTGAACTGACAAAGATTTGGGGTTCAAAGCAAAAATTCAACTTTGGAAAAGTGAGCAAGCACTTAATCAGAAACAAAAAAAAATGAGGTGAAAATGGTTTCCAGGTGCTGTTGCTGTTATAGTTTGAATCATAAAGTTATTAAAAGGCTGCTGTAACAAACCACCATAGACTGGGTGACTTAAAAAGAACAAAAATTTATTTCTCACAGTTCTGGAGGCTGGGAAGTCTAAGATCAAGGCATCAGCAGATTCAGCGTCTGGTGAGGGGCCACTTTCTGGTTCATAGATGGCACCTTCTCACTGTCTCCCCACTCGGTAGAAGGGGCAAGGGGTCTCTCTTGGTACTCTTATTATTAAGGGCACTAATCCCATCCATGGGGCTCCACGTTCGTGACCTATTCACCTACCAAAGGCCCTACACCTGCAGATACCATCATATGGGGGATTTGATTTCCATCTGTGAATTTGGGGGAAGAGGGACAAACATTCGTTTTGTAGCAAAAGGGGTAGAGTAACATCTGCGAATAACTTGAGGAAAGAATTATTATTTAAAAACTATTAACTAGATTTAAATGATTTCAAGAATGAAATGAAAATCCTGGTAATGGGTGGAAACATAGGTAAATTCTCCTTTTCCATTTACCACTACCTGCCTGAACAACAGTCATTTCTCATTAATAGGAATTTTAGATCATTAGTAAAAAGTCTTGATCAGGAATTGGGTATAGCTGTTTGCAGCTATACACAAAAAAAAACTTATATAAAACGTATATTCATAAAAGACGCTCGAGTATGTCATTAAAAATGTCGTTTATTTAAATATACAAATTTATTTTTTTTGTAATAACTATATGAAATAAATACAAAGTAACACATTTTTACCAATCCCCCTTCCCATCCTTCTCACCACCCTCGAACCCCCACCAAATCAGAATCAGAAACAGCCAGAGGGATGTCTGTATGGAGACACAGGGAGGCCTCGCACCCAGGCAGTTCAGCAACTCCTAGGTGGGTGGCCCTTCCCATCTGAGTACCCCTCAATGTGCCTGCTCCTCCTGGGATCGTTTCTGCTCCCTTGGGCCTCTGCTTTTGGTCTGCAGTGGTTGGTTATGTAGAGGGGTCAGTATTAGCGTTGTTCCAGGCCAAGCTACAGGTTGGGCAGGTCACATAGCAGGACAGGCCCAGCTGCGGACTCTCATGTCTGTCTGCAGTTAGGAGCAGCAGGAAGTAATGGATGCACCAGGCGCTGACTCGGCCTGTCCCTAAGTCTTAGTCTAGGGGAAGGGTCTGGCTGTTTACCTGCCTTCCTGTTTGGAGCTGATCCTAGGACCAAACGGGATGCCATCGTCCAAGGGCAGGGAGATGCTAGAAGAGAGGTCCTCAGAAGAGAATGAGGCCTAAATGCCAAGTAAAGGGCAGGAAGGGGATCAATCCCAGCAGCACCTCCTGGTGGTAGTTGGGGGAATAAAATAGCCAGAGAAGAGGTGGCCTGAAGGCATCTGCAGAGCTTGAATCTCTCCGTAGCCAACCTGAGCTCCTAAACCCCTCTGGACTGGGTACCCTTCTCCACTTAACCTGCCTACTCAAGAAAGGTAAGACAAGGCCAGGCGCAGTGTGGTTCAAGCCTGTAATCCCAGCACTTTGGGAGGCCGAGGTGGGTAGATCACCTGAAGTCAGGAGTTCGAGACCAGCCTGGCCAAAATGCTGAAACCCTGTTATTACTAAAAATACAAAAATTAGCCAGGCGTGATGATGGACACCTGTAATCCCAGCTACTCAGGAGGCTGAGACAGGAGAATCACTTGAACCTGGGAGGCGGTGGTTGCAGTGAGCCGAGATTGTGCCACTGCACTCCAGCCTGGGCGACAGAGACTCAGAAAAGAAAGAGAGAGAGAGGAAAGAAAGATGGACCTTCTGGCAGGTGGGAAGGGACGGGAGATGGTGCTGGAGCATGATGTGGTGGTGGGGGCAGGTGAGTTTCTTCACCTCAAAGAGCTGGGTGACCAACACTGCCTTGAAGCTGCCATCTTTCTGGAGGCCACCACAGTCTTCAGGGGTCACAAGTCAGGATAACCACAAGCTTCAATGGCACTGGCCCTATAAAATATAAAGCCCTGCCTTTCTCCACCTGATCTCCTTCCCGTCTTACTTCCCGTGCCCCAGCCATTCCCAGCAGGATAAGCCGGAGCCCGCTGTCTGGTTTCCAGGCCTTAGCTACTGCTGAACTCCCAGTTGGATTCTCCTCCCTCTCACGACCAGAGAAACCCCTATTCATCTCTCCAGACAGTTCATAATCACCTTCTCCGGGATCTTCCCTCACCTTCCTTCAGACATGGAAAAGTGAAAATATTAGCTATGAAAAATATATAGTTCAAAGAAAGAACACAATAGATGGGGTAAATAGATTGACCACAGATGAAGAATGAATGAGTGAATTGGAAGATCAGACTGAGGACCTCTCCCAGAAAGCAGCAGGAAAGAATAAAAATATAGAAAACGGCCAGGCGCGGTGGCTCAAGCCTGTAATCCCAGCACTTTGGGAGGCCGAGGCGGGTGGATCACGAGGTCAAGAGATCGAGACCATCCTGGTCAACATGGTGAAACCCCATCTCTACTAAAAATACAAAAAATTAGCTGGGCATGGTGGTGCATGCCTGTAATCCCAGCTACTCAGGAGGCTGAGGCAGGAGAATTGCCTGAACCCAGGAGGCGGAGGTTGTGGTGAGCCGAGATCGCGCCATTGCACTCCAGCCTGGGTAACAAGAGCGAAACTCCGTCCCAAAAAAAAAAAAAAAAAAAAAAAAAAAAAAAAGGACAAGAAAAAAAATATTAAAACTCCGAAAAAAAAAAAAAAAAAAAAAAAAAAAACAGAAATGGAGAAGTGTCAGCATTTTGATAATAGCAAAGAATAAATAAATAAATAAATACAAGAAAATGTTTGAAGAATGGAGATAAATATCCCAGGAATAAAGTTTGCTGAATACAAAATCAGTTTACAAAGTCTATTGTATTTCTATATACAACAAATACAGCTAAAAAACAAAACAAAAAAAATTACCATTTAAATAGCATTTAAAAATCAATTACCTAGAGATCTCAGAAGTAAGTCTAACAGAGGATGTGTAAATCCTTTCTGGAGAAAACTCTAGAACTTGCAAAAGAGATTAAAGAAGATGATCACCCTGGGCAACATGGTGAAGCCCTGTCTCTGCAAAAAATACAAAAATTTCTGCATGCCTGTAGTCACAACTACTTGGGAAGCTGACGCAGGAGGATCGCTTGAGCCTGGGAGGTGGAGGTTGCAGTGAACTAAGATCGCACTATTGCACTCTAAGCTAGGTGACAGAGTGAGACTCTCTCAAAAAACAAAGAAAGAAAGATGATTTAAATAACACCTGTAATCCCAGCACTTTGGGAGGCCAATGTGGGAAGATCACTTGAGCCCATGAATACAACAGTAGCCTGGGCATAGTGAGACTCTGTCTCTACAGAATTTTTTAGAAATTAGCTGGGTGTAGTGCCAGGTGCCTGTAGTCCCAGCGACTTGGGAGGCTGAAGTGGGATCACTTGAGCCTGGGAGGTCAAGGCTGCAATGAGCTGTGATCAAGCCACTGGACTCCAGCCCGGATGACAGAGTGAGACTCTCTCTCAAAAAAAAAAAAATGTGAATAAGTGGAGTGATACACCATATTCATGTGCATAGGCTGGTGAACTAAATATTACAAGAATGCCAGTTCTCCCAAAGTTGATCTACAGATTCCAATTAAACCCTTATGGATTGGTTGGTTGGTTTGTTTTGGTGGAACTTGACTGATTCTAAAATGTATATATTAATATAAATGAAAAAGGTTAAGAATAGCCATGACTCCTGAAGAACTAGGACGGAGGACTTGCTCTCTCAGATGTTAAGGGTTTTTTATTGTTGTTTTGTTTTTTTTTAAATAAAGCTATAGTAATTAAGACTGCTGTATTGGCAGCCGGGCGCAGTGGCTCATGCCTGTAATCCCAGCACTTTGGACAACTGAGGTAGAAGGATCACCTGAGGTCAGAAGTTTGAGACCAGCCTGGCCAACATGGTGAAACCCTGTCTTTACTAAAAATACAAAAAAATTAGCTGGGCATGGTGGCACACGCCTGTAATCCCAGCTACTCAGAAGGCTGAGACAGGAGAATCACTTGAAACAGGAAGGTGGATGCTGCCATGAGCCAAGATCACGCCATTGCACTCCAGCCTGGGCGACAAGAGTGAAACTGTGTCTCAGAAAAAAAAAAACAAAAAACGTATAGTATTGGCACAAAGAAAAGTGAATCCTGCCAGGCATGGTAGCCCATGCCTGTAATTCCAGCACTTTGGGCAGCCGAGGTGGAAGGATCACCTGAAGTCAGGAGTTCAACACCAGCCTAGCCAACGTGGTGAAACCCTAACTCTACTAAAAATACAAAAATTTGCCAAGTATGGTGGCAGATGCCTATAATCTCAGCTACTTGGGAGGCTGAGGCAGGAGAATTGCTTGAACCCAGGAGATGGAGGTTGTTGTGAGCTGAGATCGTGCCACTGCACTCCAGCCTGGGTGACAGAGTGAGATTCCATCTCAAAAAAAAAAAGAAAAAGAAAAATGAATCCATGCATACTTGATTTATCAAAAATGTGTCCCATAGAGCTGTAGAAGCAGGGCAATCTTTTCAACAAATGGTACTGGGACAATTAGGTGTCCAGTTTAAAAAAAAAAAAAAAACAACTAAAACTAAATTGGCTATTTAGTTCACATCATACATTTTTTAAAAATCAAATAATTCCCGGTACATTATAGACCTAAGTGTGAAAAGCAAAGAAGGCAACACAGGAAAATATTCTTGACATTAGAATAGTAAAAGATGTCTTTTTTAAAAAATAGAGACAGGAGTCTTGCTACATTGACCAGCCTGGTCTCAAACTCCTGGCCTCAAGTGATCCTCCCACCTTGGCCTCCCAAAGTGCTGGGATTACAGGCATGAGCCACCATGCTGGACCTGGGATGGTAAACGATTTCTTAAGACACCAAAAGTACAAATCACGAAAGGAAAGGACCGATAAAATTGACTCCATCAAAAATAATAACTTCTTCACCCAGAGACCATAAACAGTGCAAAGGAAAGCCACAAAATGGGAAAACATGTCTGCATCACTTAAAATCAGATTCCATATCCAGATTGTAAGATGAAGTTCTACAGTTCTGCAATTCAACAAGAGAAAGATAGATAATCAATAGAAAAATATGCCAAAGAGTTGAACAGGCATTTTACAAGAGAGTACTCAAATGGCCAGTAAAAAATATGAAAAGGTAGGCCTGGTGTGGTGGCTCATGCCTGCAATCCCAGCAACCTGGGAAGCCCAGGTGGGAGGACCAGTTGAAGCCAGGAGTTCAAGACCAGCCTGGGCAACATTATCAAGACCATCTCTACAAAAAATGTTTTTTAATATCCAGGCATGATAGTGGCATGTCTGTAGTCCCAGCTGCTTAGGAGCCTGAGGCAGGAGGACTGCTTGAGCCCAGCCCTGTAGTATGAGGCTACAATGAGCTATGATCATGCCACTGCATTCCAGCCTGGGCAACAGAACAAGTCCCTGTCTCTAAAAAGAAAAAAAATATTAAAGGTGCTCAACTTCATTAGATATCAGGAAAATGCCAATTTAACCCACTTGAGATACCATTTTACAATCCTCAGCTTGGCAAAAATTTAAAATTGACTGTTCCAAGGGTTGGGAAATATGTGGAATAATAGAATCTTTCATACTCTGCTGGTTGGAGTAAAACTGCTTCAGAAAAGTTTGACACTAGCTAGAAAAGTTAAAGATGTGTATACCTTTTGTCCCAATAAGTCATACACCCTACAAAAATGTATGCTTATGGTCAGGCACAGTGGCTCACGCCTGTAATCCCAGCACAGCACTTTGGGAGGCCACGAAGGGTGGATCATCTGAGGTCAGAAGTTTGAGATCAGTCTGGTCAACTTGGTGAAACCCCATCTCTACTAAAAATACAAAAATTAGCTGGGCGTGGTGGTTCACACCTGTAGTCCCAGCTACTCAGGAGGCTGAGGGAGGAGATTGGCTTGAACCTGGGAGGCAGAGGTTGCAGTGAGCCTATAAATAAAATAAATAAACGTATGCTTATGTATACTAGGAAATATGTACAAAAATGTTCTTGCAGCATTGTTTATACAGCCCCAAATCAGAATGCTCCAGATGCCTTTCAAAATTAGAGTTGATATATTATTGTAGATTCATACAATGAAATACTGTTGCCGAACACCAGGGGTTTGGCCTAGGTCTGGTTACTTGATGCACAGAAAGCCAATCACTGAGATTAGTATTGCCAGGGAAGAACGGCTTTAATGCCAGCGTCAGCCAGGAGATGGGAGACCAGTCTCAAATTCATCTCTCCAACTTACTAAATTAGCAGTTTATATAGTAGGGAAGGAATGTAAAACAAGAATTAGGGAAGGGTAAGGAAGAGAAGCTGGTCAACAGGCAGCACGTGGTTGGATGAGGGATCTGTTGTCTCACCATAACCATATGCAGGAAAACAGAAATTCAGGAGGTATAAAGAAGAGGAGTTGGTCAACAGGCGGCAGGTGTGTCTCGTTGTCTGGATGTGGTGATATGGGAAGTTTTGGTTCTTCAATTCTTTCTGGGAGGCCTGATGGTTGGTTTCCTGAGAAATGAACTCAGATAAAAACAAATGTAAGTTTCTCAAGTTTCAGTTCAGGGGGAAAACTGGGTTGATTTCAATACTATACAGGCAAGAAGATAAAGCACAGCTATATGTTAAAGTATGGATAAACCTTAAAAGTATAATGTTAAATGAAAGAAACCAAACACAAAAGAATACATGCTGTATGACTCTATGATGTTAATAAAAACAGGAAAATCTAAACTAAACAAATAGGAAGTCATGCTTAGGTGGTAAAATGTTAAAGAAAAGTAAGGAAGTGGTGACCGTAAAAGTCAATGTTTGAATCCTGAATCAAACAATCTAACTATTAAAAGATCTATTTTGGCCGGGTATGGTGGCTAACACCTGTCATCCCAGCACTTTGGGAGGCCGAGATGGAAGGATCACTTGAGGCTGGAAGTTGGAGAGCAGACTGCAACAAAGCAAAACAATTCAAATTAGGGGCACTTCATTTCTTAAGTCACCCACCTGGGCCTCTTCCAAGTTGTACTTTCCTTCTTTTCTTTCCTTTCCTTACTGTTCTAAGGCTTTTAAATAAACTTTCACAACTGCTCTGAAAAAAATTTTTTTAAAAATTAGCCCTGTGTGGTGGTGTACGCCTGTAGTCCCAGCTACTCGGGAGGCTGACGCTGGAGGAAGACTGAAGCCCAGAAGTTTGAGATTACAGTGAGTTATGATTGTGCTGCACTCCAGCCTGAGTGATGAAACAAGACCCTGCATCTAAAAAAAATGTTTTTTTAATTTGTCCATAATTTTTCAAAGTATGTTTTTAGTTAATTTTGGAACACCTGAACCTAGTGACATTCATTTGACTATGATGACAGTAAGGAATGATTGTGAATTTTGTTAGGTTACTAATGGTTTTGTAATTACATAAGGAAATGTCTTCTTTTTTAGGTGCATGCTTAAGTTCTTAGGGATGAAGTGACATAATATCTGGGGTTTGCTTTAAAACAGTCCAGGAAAGAGAGGGAGGGGGGGAAGAGGGAGGGATACAGAGAGAAAGGTGGTTATAGGAAACAAATGTGACAAAACGTGGTTGAAGCTTGATGATGAATACATGGGAATTTTAGCATACTGTACTTTTGTTTACATTCAGACATTTTCATAATAAAAAGTTTTTAAAAGATAAAAATATGTCAGGTACTCATTATTTCTGAGCTGGGGAGAGGGAGTTGTGATAAGAACAGGACATGCAGGGAAGCTTTTCGCTTTGGTAATTTTCTTTTTCTTGACCTAGGTAGTTGCTTGTTAAGATATGTTTACACAGGCTGAGTGCACTGCCTCATGACTGTAATCTTCAACACTTTGGGAGACTGAGGCAGGACGATTATCTGAGGACAGGAGTTTGAGACACCTTCGGCAACAGTGTGAGACCTTATCTCTTTAAAAAATCGATTTGGCTGGGCGCGGTGGCTCACACTTGTGATCCCAGCACTTTGGGGGGCTGAGGCAGGTGGATCACATGAGGTCAGGAGTTCGATACCAGCCTGCCCAACATTGTGAAACCCCGTCTCTATTAAAAAAAAAAAAAAAAAAAAAAAAAAAAAAAAAAAGCCCAGGCGCAGTGATGGGCACTTGTGGTCCCAGCTACTAGGGAAGCTAAGGCAGGAGAATCGCTTCAACCTGGGAGGTGGAGGTTGCAGTGAGCTGAGATTGCACCACTGCACTGCACTCTAGCCTGGACAACAGAAGAAGACTCTTTCTCAAAAAAAAAAAAAAAAAAAATGTTTACACGTAACCTTTCCTGTATGTGTCATGTTTCACAATTTTAAAAGGCAAATAAAACAGGAAACAATGTATGAATGCCCTCTAAATGTAACAGGAATGATCTTTCGGGTAAGTAAAGTCCCTGCATCTGTGAAACTTCTATGCAAAGACACTAAGAAACAACAGATTCTTGTTTGGAGTACTAATCAGTTATATCATTTGGTTTCAACGGACTCAACTATGTTTAATAATTGTTAAATGTTTGAGAAGGAAACAGGTCTACTTGTACACGTCTTTCCGGTCTGTTCTAATGTACTCTTTGATTTGGCTTGGATCAAAATATTTTAAGAAAAAAACTTATTTTTCAGAGTCTCACTCTGTCACTAAGGCTGGAGTGCAGTGGTGTGATCACTGCTCACTGTAGCCTCAACCTCCTGTTCTCAAGCAATCATCCTACTTCAACCTCCAGAGCAGCTGGGACTATAGGTGCATGGTACTATGCCCAGCTAATAATTTTATTTTTTGTTGAGACAGGGTCTCACTATGTTGCCCAGGCTGGTCTTGAACTCCTGGGCTCAAGCGATCCTCCTGCCTTGGCCTCCCAAAGTGTTGGGATTATAAGTCTAAGCCACCATGACTGGCCAGAAAAAAAACTTTATTCCTGCTATTTCAGTGCATTTTTTAAATGCCTGGGATGTGTTCAATATGTTCTGTATTTTAGAACCTCTGCAACTCAATGTTTCCTGCTTTCAAAGCAAAGCATGGAGAACATTTGCCTGTATTGGACCTGAGGGTATATGTGTATATACGGGTGTTTTAAAGTATACACATGACTGGCCTTTTCACTCTTTGTCTCTAGGTGATGCTGCGTTTGAGAAGCTATACCTTGTTTTAGTCTAATAATAGGTAGTATCTTTTGACCATTTATGAACAACAAAAATACATATTGCTGGCATAATTAAGGAAAAACTTTGTAAAGGCAAGATCATGGTTTTAAGCTTCTAGTTCAAGGCATGGTCAGACACTGGGGAGCTTATTTCACTGCCCTCAAAAAAGAAATCTCCTTTACACCCTTCAAAAAATTAACTCAAAGTGGATCATACACCTAAATGTAAAATGCAAAACTATAAAACCCCTAGAAGATAACATAGGAGAACATGTAAGTAAGTGCCCTTGGGTATGGCAATGACTTTTTAGGTACAACACCAAAGGCATGATACATGAAAGAAATGATTGATAAGCTGGACTTCATTCAGATTAAAAACTTCTGCTCTGCAAAAGACACTGTTGGCCAGGCATGATGGCTCACGCCTGTAATCCCAGCACTTTGAAAGGCTGAGGTGAGTGGATTGCCTGAGGTTAGGAGTTCGAGACCAGCCTAGCCAACATGGTAAAACTCTGTCTCTACCAAAAATACAAAATTCAGCCAAATGTGGTGGCAGGCAACTGTAGTCCCAGCTACTCAGGAGGCTGTGGCAGGAGAATCGCTTGAATCTGGGAGGTGGAGGTTGCAGTGAGCCAAGATGGTGCCATTGCACTCTAGCCTGGGTGATAAGAGCAAAACTCCATCTCCAAAAAAAAAAAAAAAAATACAAAAATAGAAAAATTAGCTGGGCGTGGTGGCGGGTGCCTAATCTCAGCTACTCCGGAGGCTGAGGCAGGAGAGTCGCTTGAACCTGGGAGGCGGAGGTTGCAGTGAGCCAAGATCATGCCATTGCACTTCAGCCTGGATGACAGAGAATCCCTCTCAAAAAAAAAAAAAAAAAAAAAGGGACCGTAGAGGAAGATGGCCGACTAGGAACAGCTCAGGATTGCAGCTCCCAGTGAAAGTGCAGAGGGTGAGGGGACGCCTCATTTCCAGACAGATTTTTATTGCCCACAGACCAGGAGATTCCCAGGCGGAGGAGCCCCATGGGTTGCCAGCGCAGCTGTTTCGGCTGGCACGCAGCTGTTTCAGCCAACGCGGCCGCTTTGCCCACGCCCTGGCGCGGCGGTTCTCCGTACAAAAGACACTGGTCCGAGTGCCCTCTTAGCTGGCGATTGGAGCTCTGAGACGGCAGAGTCGCCCATTCATCTGAAATAGCGAGCCAGCCCAGGAGATTCCTAGGCAAAAAAACTGCCAGGAATCTCAGCGCCGCTGTTTCAGCTGGCTCAGTGAGTCGCGGCACAGGAGATCCCGGTGCCTTTTCAACAGGCGACTGGAACACTGGGAGACAGTCGACCGTTCAACAACAACAAAAAAAGACTCTGAGTCAGGGAGCCAGGTGATCAGGCTCAGCTGGTCCCACCGCCCCCACCCCACAAAAAACAAAAACAGTAATTGAAAACGCTCTGGGCTGAGTTTCACAGCAAGCACAGCTGAACCCGGGATGGTCCGGCTCTGAGGGGGAGGGGCGTCCGCCATTACTGAGACACTCCACCACTACGGATGGAGGCAGTCTGACCATCGCTGAGGCAGCCCGCCATTGCTGAGGCAACCCACCGTCACCGAGGCAACCTGCCACTACAGGGAGAGTCCGCCATAACAGAGGCGAGCCACCATTGCCAAGGCAGTTCTAACTACACCCATATAAACAGGACTGCAGGGAAGATCACACGGCAGCTGGGTGGAGCCCACAGCAGCTCAGCAAAGCCTCTGCAGGCAGACAGTGACTAGGCTGCCTCCTAGCTGGGCAGGGCAGCCCTGAAAGAAAAAAAAAGGCAGCAGCACAACGGAAACTCATAAATAAAGCCCTAACTCCCTGGGACAGAGCACCTGGAGGGAAAAAAAAAAAGTGAGTTTATGAGTTCTGCTGCAGCAGACCTAAACATACCTGCCCAGCAACTCTGAATGAACAATGGAGCTCACAGCTCAGGACTTGAGCTCCAATAAAGGATAGACTGTCTCCTCAAGCAGCTCCCTGACCCCCGTATATCCAAGGACTCACCTCATAAAGGAGAGAACAGACTGACATTTGGCGGGCATCCTTCTGGGACAAAGCAGAAGAGGAAACTGGTAGGAACCCTTACTGTTCTGCAGCTGCTGCAGGTGATCCTCCAGCAAGCAGGGCCTGGAGTGGACCTCAGCAGTCCTACAGCAGAGGGGCCAGACTGTTAGAAGGAAAGCTAAGAAAAAGAAGTAACTTCAGCATCCACAAACTGGAAGTTCACTCAGAGACCCAATCTGAAAGTCAGTAATTACAAAGACAACAGGTGGATAAACCCACAAAGACGGGAAGAAACCAGCGCAAAAAGGATGAAAATACCCGAAACCAGAACACCTCTCCTCCTAAAAGGGAGGTGTTCTCCTCCTCACCAGCAAGGGAACAAGGCTGGATGGAGAAGGAGTGTGATGAAATGACAGAATCAGACTTCAGAAGGTGGGTAATAAGAAACTACAGTGAGCTAAAAGAACATGTTCTAACCCAATGCAAAGAAACTAAGAACTTTGAAAAAAGATTCGATGAAATGCTAACGAGAATGGACAACATAGAGAGGAATATAAGTGAATTGATGGAGCTGAAAAACACAACATGAGAACTTCACAAAGCATGCACAGGCTTCAACAGCCGAATTGACCAAGCAGAAGAAAGGATATCATAGGTCGAAGATCAACTCAATGAAATAAAACGAGAAGGCAAGAATAGAGAAAAAAGGGTAAAAAGGAATGAACAAAGTCTCCAAGAAATGTGGGACTATGTGAAAAGACCTAATCCACGTTTGATAGGCGTACCTGAATGCAACGAAGAGAATGAGTCCAAGCTGGAAAATACTCTTCAGGATATTATCCAGGAAAACTTCCCCAACCTAGCAAGGCAGGAAAATATTCAAGTCCAGGAAATACAGAGACCAACACAAAGATATTCCTCAAGAAGAGCAACCCTAAGGCACATAATCGTCAGATTCACCAGGATTGAAATGAAGGAGAAAATACTAAGGGCAGCCAGAGAGAAAGGTCGGGTTACCCACAAAGGGAAGCCCATCAGACTCACAGCAGATCTCTCAGCAGAAACCCTACAAGCCAGAAGAGAGTGGGGGCCAATATTCAACATCCTTAAAGAAAAGAACTTTCAACCCAGAATCTCCTATCCAGCCAAACTAAGCTTCATAAGTGAAGGAAAAATAAAATCCTTTGCGAACAAACAAGTAATCAGAGATTTCATCACCACCAGACCTGCTTTACAAGAGCTCCTGAAAGCGGCTCTACACATAAAAAGGAACAACCAGTACCAGCCACTCCAAAAACATACCAAATGGTAAAGAGCATCAACACAATCAAGAATCTGCATCAACTAACGAACAAAACAGCCAGCTAGCATCAAAATGGCAGCATCAAATTCACACATAACAATATTCACCCTAAATGTAAATGGACTAAATGCCCCAATCAAAAGACAAAGAAGGGCAAATTGGATAAAAAGCCAAAACCCATCGGTGTGCTGTATCCAGGAAACCCATCTCACACGCAAGGATACACAAAGGCTCAAAATAAAGGGATGGAGGAAGATTTACCAAGCAAATGGAGAGCAAAAAAAAAGCAGGAGTTGCAATTCTCATCTCTGATAAAATAGACTTTAAAGCAACAAAGATCAAAAGAGACAAAGAAGGACATTACATAATGGTAAAAGGATCAATGCAACAAGAAGAGCTAACGATCCTAAATATATACGCACCCAATACAGGAGCACCCAGATACATAAGGCACGTTCTTAATGACTTACAAAGAGACTTAGACTCCCACACAATAATAGTGGGAGACTTTAACACCCCATTGTCAATATTAGACAGATCAACCAGACAGAAAATTAACAAGGATACCCAGGACCTGAACTCAGACCTGGAACAAGCAAACCTAATAGACATTTACAGAACTCTCCACCCCAAATCCACAGAATATATATTCTCTCAGCACCACATCACACCTACTCTAAAATTGACCACATAATTGGAAATAAATCACTCCTCAGCAAATGCAAAAGAACGGAAATCATAACAAATAGTATCTCAGACCACAGTGCAATCAAGTAAGAAGTCAGAATGCAGAAACTAACTCAGAACCGCACAGCTTCATGGAAACTTAACAACTGGCTCTTGAATGTTGACAGGATAAACAATGAAATGAAGGCAGAAATAAAGATGTTCTTCGAAACCAATGAGAATGAAGACACAACATACCAGAATCTCTGCGACACATTTAAAGCAGTCTCTAAAGGAAAATATATAGCAATAAATGCCCACATGAGAAGCAAGGAGAGATCTAAAATTGAAATCCTAGCATCAAAATTGAAAGAGCTAGAGGAGCAAGATCAAAAAAACTCAAAACCTAGCAAAAGACAAGAAATAACTAAGATCAGAGCAGAACTGAAGGAGATAGAGACACAAAAAACCCTTCAAAAAATCAATAAATCCAGGAGCTGGTTTTTCATGTCCTTTGTAGGGACATGGATGAACCTGGAAACCATCATTCTCAGCAAACGGACACAAGAGCAGAAAATCAAACACTGCATGTTCTCACTCATAGGTGGGTGTTGAACAATGAGAACACATGGACACAGGGAGGGGAGCACTACACACTGGGGTCTGTTGGGGGGAAATGGGGGAGGGACGGGGGGGTGGGGAGGTGGAGAGAGATAGCATGGGGAGAAATGCCAGATATAGGTGAAGGGGAGGAAGGCAGCAAACCACACTGCCATGTTTGTACCTATGCAACAATCTTGCATGTTCTTCACATGTACCCCAAAATCTAAAATGCAATTTATAAAAAAATAGCTAATGCATGTGGGTTTAATACCTAGGTGATGGGTTGACAGGTGCAGCCAACCACCATGGCATACATTTACCTATATAACAAACTTGCACATCCTGCACATGTATCCTGGAAATTAAATTTAATTAAATATAATTAATTTAATTTTGATTAAATATTTTAAAGGATAAAAAAAAAAGTCACTGTCAAGAGAATGAGAAAAGAAACTACAGACCGGTATAAAATATTTGCAGAAGACATATCTGATAAAGTATTTTTATCTAAGACACATAAATAACTCTTAAAACTCAACAATAAGAAAATGAACATCCCAATTTAAAAACAGGCAAAAGACACCTAGCATGGTGGCACATGCATGTAGTCCCAGCTACTTGAGAGGCTGAGGCAGGAGGATCACTTGACTGAGGAGTTTGAAATGAGCCTGGGCAACATAGCAAGACCCCACCTCATAAAAAAGAAAAAGGGCAAAAGACCTAAACAGACACCTTACCAAAGAAGATATACAGATGGCAAATAAGTATGTGAAAAGATGCACCACATCAAATGTCATTAAGGTTTGCAAATTACAATGAGATACCACCACATACCTATTAGAATGGCCAAAATCCAGGACACCGACAATACCAAATGCCAATGAGGATGTGGAGCAACGGGAACTCTCATTCATTGCTGGTGGGAATGCAAAATGGTTCAGCCACTTTGGAAGACAGTTTGGCAGGTTCTTACAAAACAAAACATACTCTTATCTTACCATTCAGCAATCACACTCTTTGGTATTTGCCCAAGTGATTTGAAAACTTATGTCTACATAAAAACATGCAATAGATATTTATGCCCAAACTTGGAAACCAAGATGCCCTTCAGTAAGTAAATGGATAAACTGTGGTACATTCAGACAATGGAACGTTATTCAGCAATAAATGTAAGTGAGCTATCAAGCCACCAAGAGACATGGAAGAAACTTAAATGCATACTAATAAGTGAAAGAAGGCAATCTGAGCCAGGTGTGGTGGCTCAAGCCTGTAATCCCAGCACTTTGGGAGGCTGAGGTGGGTGGATCACTGGAGGTCAGGAGTTTGAGACCAGCCTGGTTAACATAGTGAAAACCCCATCTCTACTAAAAACACACACACACACACACACGTATATATACACACATATATATGTGTGTGTGTATACATGCATACTTATATATACATATACATCTTCCAGGCACAGGACTGATGTAGCCTGAAATGAGACATAAAACCAAATCCTGGAGGTTGCTGAACTACAACGCAGGTTGAATTCACAGGCTCTCCAGGTCTCACAGGCAAAAACATGGCCACTGATTAGGGAAAAATGGGACCTTGAGAATAGAAATAGGAACATCAGGATTGATTTGGATTGATCTGAGCACCCTAAACCCCAACCCTCACTGAGTCTCCCTTGGCAGCAGAAGCAGCCCTTCTTCCCCAGTCTCTGGGGCTGGTCCTGCCTGACTTGAGAACCCTCTCACTGGCTAATCTTTTCAAGATCCACCCATATTATCTTTTGCTGCCTCCAGATCCATTACTGAATTCAGATTACTGCGTGTCCTAGGAAGTAAAGTCAAACCTATGAGAAGAAAGCACACACACAAATAAGAAGATATAGTTAATTTATATTGGCAGAAATCTCAATATGGGTGACAGAGTGAGACCATGTCTACAAAAAAAGAAAAAGAAAAGAAACTTCCATAATATGTGTGAGAATTGATTCTATGGATAATAGATTAGGGAAAAAGAAGTGTAACTTTAGATTGGGCCAAACTTTTTTATTGTGGTAAACTATATATAGCATAAAAATTTCTGAAAGGGCATGGTGGCTCATGCCTGTAATCCCGGCACTTTGGGAGGCTGAGGCAGATGGATCACCAGAGGTCAGGAGTTCGAGACCAGCCTGGCCAACATGGTGAAAGCCCATGTCTACTAAAAATACAAAAATTAGCCAGGCATGGTAGCAGGCGCCTGTAATCCCAGCTACTCGTGAGGCTGAGGCAGGAGAATCACTTGGACCCAGGAGGCGGAGGTTGCAGCGAGCGATATAGCTACACTGCACTTCAGCCTGGACGACAGAGCGAGACTCTGTCTTAAAAAATTCCATTTTAACCATTTTTAAGTGTACAATTATATGGCATTAATTACATTCACAATGTTGGGTAACCATCACTACTACAGTATCTAGTTCCAAAACTTTTTCATCACCCCAAACAGAAACTCTATACCCAATAAGCAATCATTTCCCTATTACCCCCAGCCTCTGATAGTCTCTAACCTACTTTCTGTCTTTATGAATTTGCCTAGTCTAGATAACTTCATTTAAGTGGAATCATACAATATTTGTCCTTTTGTGTCTGGGTTATTTCACTTAGAATATTTTCTTTGAGACAGGGTCTCACTCTGTCACCCAGGCTGGGGTGCAGTGAGCAATCATGGCTCACTGCAGCCTCAACCCCCCTGAGCTCAGGTGATCCTCCCACTTCCTGAGTAGCTGGGACTACAGGTGTGAGCCACCACACTCTGCTAGAATAATATTTTCAAGGTTCATCTATGTTGTAGCATGTGTCCAATCTTTATTCCTTTTATGGCTGAATAATATTCCAGTATTTGTATATACCGCATTTTGTTTATACAGTTATCTGTTGATGGACATTTGGGTTGTTTTTATCTTTTGGCTATTGTGAATAATGATGCAAAGAACGCTGGTTTGGAAATATCTGTTTTGACTCCTTGTTTTCAGTTCTTTTGGGTATATTCTTAGGAGTGGAATTGCTGGGTCATACGATAATTCTCTGTACCAGGACTCCAATTTCTCCCCATCCTTTCCAATACTTATTATTTTGATTATTATTATTATAGTCATTCTAGTGGGTGTGAAGTGGTAACTGATTTGCATTTCCTTAATAACTAATGATGTTGAGCATCTTTTCATGTGCTTTTTGGGCATTTTTAAATTGCATTTTAGCTTTTGGGGTCCATGTGAAGAACATGCAAGATTGTTGCATAGGTACACATATAGCAGTGTGATTTGCTGCCTTCCTCCCCATCACCTATATCTGGCATTTCTCCCCATGCTATCTCTCCCCAACTTTTTGGGCATTTTTGTATCTTCTTGGGAGAAATATCTATTCAAGTCCTTTGCCCATTTTTTTTCTTATTAATCACAAAGACATGATCCTTTGCTCATTTTTTGTTTGTTTTTGAGACAGAGTCTTGCTCTGTTGCCCAGGCTGGAGTGCAGTGGCATGATCTCAGCTCACTGCAGCCGCCACCTCCCAGGTCAAGTGATTTTCCTGCCTCAGTCTCCCGAGTAGCTGGGATCACAGGCATATGCCACCACACCCAGCTAATTTTTGTATTTTTAGTAGAGCTGGGTTTCACCATGTTGCCCAGGCTGGTCTTGGAACTTCTGACCTCAGGTGATCCACCCACCTTGGCCTCCCAAAGTGCTGGGATTATAGGCTTGAGCCACCGCACCTGGCCTCCTTTGCCCATTTTTAAATTGAATTGAATTTTTGTTGTTGAGTTGTAGGAGTTGTTTGTATATTCTGGATAGTAAATCCTTACCAGATATATAATTGCAAATATGTTCTCTTATTCTGTAGGCTGTCTTTACACTTTCTCGATGTCCTTTGATGCACAAAATTTTTAATTTTGATGAAGTCCAATTTGTCCTTTTTTTTCTGTTGTTGCTCATGCTTGTAGTGTCACAACTGAGACTGTTGCCAAATCCAAGGTCATGAACATTAACTCCTGTTTTCCTCTAGGTTATGGTTTTAGCACTTAAATTTAGGTTATTAATCCATTTTGAGTTAATGGTATATGGTGTGAAGTAGGGGTCCAGCTTCATACTTTTGCATGTGTAAATCCAGCTGTCCCAGCACCATCTGTTGGAGAGACTAATCTCTCCCCCATTGAATGGACTTAGCACTCTTGTATCAATTGGTGGCTGGGCACAGTGGCTCACACCTGTAATCCCAACACTGGGAGACCAAAATGGGAGGATTGCTTGAGCTCAGGAGTTTGAGACCAGCCTGGGCAACACAGTGAGACCTTGTCTCAAAAAAAAAAAAAAAAATTACCTGTGTGTGGTGGCATTAAGCCCACCTACTTGGGATGCTGAAGTAGGAGGATCACTTGAGCCCAGGAGTTTGAGGTTGCAGTGAGCCTCAAACTGCATTGAGCCAAGATCATGCCACTGCACTCCAGCCTGGGCAACAGAGCAAGACTGTGTCTTGGAAAAAAAAAAAAAAATTGGCTGTTTGACTTTGTTCTTTTTTTTCTAAGATTGTTTTGGTTATTAATGGCTCCTTATAATTCCATATGAATGAGGATCACCTTTTTCATTTCTGCAAAAAGGCCCTTGGAATTTTCATAAAGACTGTGTTGAATATGTAGATCACTTTGGCTAGTATTAACATCTTATCAGTATTAAGTTTTTCAATCTATGAACATGATATGCCTTTCCATCTCTTTAGATCTTTAATTTCTTTCACCAATGTTTCATGGTTTTCAATGTACAAGTCTTTCTCCTCAATTAAATTTATTCCTTCATATTTTATTCTTTTAGATGCTGTTGTAAATTGAATTGCTTTCTTAACTTCATTTTGGATTGTTCATTGCTAGTATATAAACGCACAACTGCTTTTTATGTGTTGATCTTGCACCTTGCAACTTTGCTGAATTTGCTTATTAGCTCTATGCCTTTTCGTTTTTTTTTTTTTTTTTAAGAGACAGGGTCTCATTCTGTCACTTAGGCTGGAATGCAGTAGCACCATCATAGCTCACTGCAGCCTCAAACTCCTGGACTCAAGGGAGTCTCCCACCTCAGCCTCCTATGTAATTGGGAGTACAGGCACACATCACCATGCCCAGCTAATTTTTTAAATTTTTTTGTAGAGATGGGATTTTGCTATGTTGCCTAAGCTGGTCTCAAACTCCTGACTTCATGCAGTCCTCCTACCTCAGCCTCACAAAGTGCTGGGATTGTAAGTGCTGGCTACCACACCCAGCCTGAAATGCCTTTTCTGCATCAATGGAGATGATCATGTTTTTTTTTTACTTCATTCTATTAATGTGATGTTACTACCTTGATCGATTTTCATATGTTGTACCATTCTTGCATTCCTAAGATAAATCCCACTTGGCCAAAGTGTATCCTACTTTTAATATGCTATTGGGTTTAGTTTGCTAGTATTTTGCTGGGGATGTTGCATCTATATTCATAAAGGATATTGGTCTGTAATTTTCTTTGCTTGTGATGTCTTTTCATCTGGTTTGGGTAGAGCCAAACTTTTCAGTATGGGTGCATTCATCAGCAATCCTGGTTGTACTTGGTTAGCTGAAGCAGCTAGGAGTATTTCTAAGAGTTGTTCTATTGATTGACCAAAACCTGGACTCAATAGTAGCTTGTATTAAATGAGGTTAAGGTGCCAGAAATTCCATGGTACAGTGTAGGCAGGGGAATCCATCTTTTAGGGCAATAATTATGTTGAAATCAATTAATCATGTGTAACACATTCAACTAACCCCTTGACTATGTGTACATTGACATTCCTTTTCACAGGACTTTGAGAAAAACACTGTGGTAAAGACTAGCTAAGTGGTCATTAAATTTGTTTCCTCTTCCTTCTAGGGACAATTTCAGATTACATTTTGTCAGTGTTCCTTACAATTGGGTATGCCCATTGTCTGAGTTCTAGCTAATGGAATATGAGAAGTGACATGTGCTACATCCGACTCATAGAAACCTCCCACATGGTCTTTTCCTCTTCTGGCTATCTAGGATGGAGATGACAATAAATACAATGATGATCATGTTTTGAAGATAGCAGACCTTATGGAGAGAAAGTGCCTAGGCCTCTGAATCATCACTTAGAAGAGAGAAGCCCGGGCCGGGCGCGGTGGCTCACGCCTGTAATCCCAGCACTTTGGGAGGCCGAAGCAGGTGGATCACGAGGTCAAGAGATCGAGACCATACTGGTCAACAAGGCGAAACCCCGTCTCTACTAAAACTACAAAAAATTAGCTGGGCATAGTGGTGCGTGCCTGTAATCCCAGCTACTCAGGAGGCTGAGGCAGGAGAATTGCCTGAACCCAGGAGGCGGAGGTTGCGGTGAGCCGAGATCGCGCCATTGCACTCCAGCCTGGGTAACAAGAGCGAAACTCCGTCTAAAAAAAAAAAAAAAAAAATGAGGGAAGCCCAATTATTAACACCTGCTTTGTAATACTACAGAAGCAAGAAGTAAACTTGTCTTAAATCTCAGAAAATTTTCTGTCCCAGGAGCTAGCTTTACCTTAACTAGTCCATGAATGAAATTATAAAGCATTGCAATGATTTATTTCTGTAGATGAGGGTCATGGTGAGAAATCATGAATGGGCTCCCTGATTTCAATTGAGGTGATGTTCATCTCCAGAGAGAAATTGGGTCTGGTTCTTATAATGGACAGCAGAGCCATAGCAATAATCAGGGTTGAGCTGTGAAGGTTTGTAACAGTGGATAATTAAGCATAGTTTCCCTAGGACCAAAATAGATGGACAGCCTAACAAAGTCCTAGTTGTTATATAACCCCAATAATTTTCTACTCTGGAAAACGGAGGCCTGATCTTATCCTTAAAAATGTGGCATTCCAGCCTCTTCCCCAGCTCATAGACCAGAGTCCCTTGAATGAAGGGGAGGGTCCATTCAAAGAAGGACCTTGCTACACTTCACACATGTGTATGGTGAAATCTCCCTCCTTGCTTTCCTCACAGAGACCTGCAGCCACAGTCATTGTACACTGGGGACAGGGAAATATTCAGGCCTTTTGAAATACACTGGATGTTGGTTCAGAATTAATGTTAATCTCTGGTGAACCAGATTGCCACTGTGGCCCATCAGTCAGACTGGGATGGGGTTATACATGAAGTTTTGATCTGAGTCTTTCTTACACTGGGCCCAGGAGAAATCCTGTGGTGATTTCTCCTGTTCTGGATATACTATTGGAATCTACACAGTATAGATGGCATAAAGGGGAGGAGTACTACAGCTGAAGAGCAAGTTAAAGACTCAAGAAATGGGGGATACAATTGGAGGTAGAAATATTGTGATAACAAAAGTTCCAGAAGCAGAGAAAGATAAAAACGGAAAAGTGGATCTACATTGTGAATGAATGCCTGAGCACAGGACTCCAAGTGACCTGGGGAAGCTGAGCTCCCCATTGAGAGCTGTGTGTTAACACTACCATCGAGCCATGAAGTTATCTATGTGCAGTAGCACTCTGCCACTGAATAGAATCGAGTTATACAAACAGGCCTAGGAGATGAATAAGCTGCCTGAGCAGGCGAATAATACTCCCAATCTGCTGTACTGCCATCCCTCTCTTGCCCACACTTGAGGCCTCATGGGGAATTCCCTGTGACTAGGTGACTAGGGGATATCCAGCTTGGTTTACACATGACCCTGCATGATATGCTGGCCCTGCTGGAAGTAGCTAACTGTAGTGTTACAGCCCCACTTAGGGCTGATCCTGAAGGACAGTGAGAAGGGAAATTCTCACAGTAGGACAACTGCCAGGTCACATAGCTGGTCGGAGGTATAGATAGGTTTCCACTGTTTCATGAGTAGTTAATGATTCAGCTAAATGATGAACTTGGAAATAACAGGACTGAAATATTATTGATGAGGTCTGAGGAAGAGCATATGGATGTCCCTCTTGGAATAGGCAGATATTCATGTCCCACATAAATGAGCACCAGAGTCCACTGCAGAAGAGGACCTCAATCAAGTAGACAGGTAGGTGTCCTGTTCTGTGCTGTTAGTCAGTCTCTGTCTCTCACCCTTTTCTTTGCCCAATGGACTCCTGAACAAAATGGCCATGGTGGCAGGCATGGAGGTTATGCATGGGCTCCACAATATGGACTTCCATCAAGACCAATCTGGCTATAAGCCACTGCTGAGTGCCCAACCTGCCAACAGAAGAGAAACCCAAGCCCCTCTAATGGAACTATTCCTTGGTGGCAGCTGATTACAGACAGGACAAAATGAAAAAAAGCCACTGGACCCCCAAAATTCTACTGGCAGGAAGCAGACTGGGGAAACTTCAGCTGCAAACATGCGCTGCCTTTCTTGAAAAAGGCAGGCACAGAGGGTAGAATGAAAAGGTCAGAGGGCAGAGCCTTAGAATACTATTCCCAGGCCTTGAAATCTAATCAGGAAACTTCCATTTTCCCAGCTGGATTTCAGAATTATTATAGACCAGTGACTCATTTATGTCTCCCATTTCCCCTCTTTTTGAACCAGAGTATCTGTAGTAGTTGTCCTATGGCTATTCCACCATTGTATGTTGGATGTGTTGGGGAGAGATAACTTGCCTCTTAAGTCTCACAAATCGGCTGGGCATGGTGGCTCACACCTGTAATCCCAGCACTTTGGGAGGCCAAGGTGGAAGGACTGTTTGAGCCCGGGAATTTGAGACCAGGCTGGGCAATATAGTGATATCTTATCTCTATAACAAAACAAAAACAATTTTTTTCACAAAATATAGTTGTCTCACAAATCTAAAGATGGAGAAAAAAGTAGTTAAGAAGCCATATGCAAAGAGTCTCTTTCATATATGGACCTGATTTAGATGACATTCTGGATTTCAGGGCAATGCTATAATTGGATGAGACTTTTAGAGACTTTGGGAAGAGGGTGAATGTATTTTGCATGTGTAAGTAACATGAATCACCAGGACCAGTGGAAAAACTATAGTAGTCAATCTCCAAGATGACCCCCAACGACACCCCCCCACACACACACACACCGCCTCCTGGTATTCACACCTTTGTATAATCCCCTCGAGTGTGGCCTGGACCTAGTAACTGACTTACTTCTAACAAATAGAATATTGCAAAAAGTGATGGGATGTCACATCTGAGATTAGGTCATAAAGACTAAGAGTCCTGTCTGGCATGTGGGCACTCTCCTATCTCTAGCTCATCTTGATTGCTCTGCTGAAGCAAGCCACCATGTTGTGAGCCGCCCTATGAAAAGGTACACATGGCAAGGAACCTGAGAGTTATCCCCAGCCAACAGCCAGCAAGAAACTGAATCCTGCCAACAGCCACGTGAGTAAGCTTGAAAGCGGATCCTTCCCCAGTCGAGCCTTGAGATAACTGCAGCCCCAGCTCACACCTTGCAGGCTGTGAGACCCCGGAATAAAAACTAGAAACTCAGCTAAGTTGTGTACAGATTCCTAACTCACAAGGATGAGAGATAAAATGTTGTTTTAAGCCACTGGGTTTTTTAGGTAATTTGTTATGTAGCAAATATGTAACCAATACAGATGGGCATGGAGGTTATGCACCTTGACAATATGAACTTCTATCTACCAAGGCCACTGTGGCCCTAGCACTACTGAATTCCCAACCTATCAACAGCACAGATCAACACTGAGGTCCCATTGTGAACTATTTCCTGATGGCAGGCTGATTACTTTGGACACCTGTCTAGCACAGGCCTGAGGGTCACAGATTTGGTGAAAATTCCAGCTCTGCCAGGCTGATATACCTAGGTGAAGTCTGTTCCTCTAGGGGTCTGTTTCTGCTGGGGAGTTTGTGAAATATCTCACATGAAGCTGAGCACCCAGGTGGAGGTTTACAAGGGGGTGTTCCCCTCCCTTTCATGTGAGTGCCCGGGGGCAAGACCCCTGTCCATCTGCTTCCTAACCCCTCTTCTCCTATCACAATTTCAGGTCTTCTGGGAAGCATGGTTAGTGCCTGCCCTTTCAAGGACCCACTGACCATGTACCTCAGGCCCCAGGCACCACTCCCAAGGGTTGGAATCCTGTATCACTGGACTCTGCAATGTAAAGAGTTCATATGCACAGTGTGGGGCTCCAACTGATTCTCTTAACTCTTTCTAAAACTAGACTGCAGGCCCTTGGCCTGGAAGTGGAGACAGACTGAGGCCTGGGCCTTGCCTTCCCTCCAGAAGCTCCAGAGCTTGGGGTAGGAGGAGAGACAGACCTATGAGTATTTCTGACACCATGTAAGGCACAGGTGGAGGCACTAAGGAGAAGGTGAAGAAGGGGTCAGTTGGGCCTGAAGGAAGGGTTTGGGTAAAGTCCTTAATAGAAGTGATGTCTCTTCCCATCCCCTTGTCACCTGCAGATTCAGGAGCCATCCTGAGGGATGTGGCAACATTTGGGAGGACTTGGCAGCTAGGTGATGTTCTGTTTAATAAAAAATTACTTTGAGGTGAGAAGATACCCACTGCTTCCCTGACCTCATTCTCCCCATCCCCTTATCTGAGGGGGAGGGGGTCCCCTGAGCCAGTCCCCCTCCCTTTCTAGGGGAACGTCTGGGAAAGAGGGCAGATCTGGAACCAGAGAAAGCTCTCTGGAAGGGTAGATTTGATCTGGTTCTTGCAGGATGATGGCCAGGGACTCTCCTGCAGAGTTTATGGGATGTACGTCTGCTGTGAAGGAAAGTGTGTGAGGGATGGGACAGGGACATGCCAAGATGGGAAAGGCTGTCTGAAAACCAGTGAGGGATGGGCCCATACCTGGGAGAACCCCCGTCCTGGGCCAAGCAGTTCTCTAACCTGGGAGTTGCTTCAGGTTGAAGGCACCATCTCTTCCTCTCCTGTCTGGCCACTTCTTCCTGTGGCTGCCTTGGAAGTGGTAGTTAAGTGCTGAGATTGAGCCCCTTTCTACCCATTCCAGCTCTCACTCACCTCTCCTGTCAGCTCCTCCAACCCTCTTTTTATGTTCAATTTCAGAGAGGTGGGCAGCCAAAAGGTCAGCCTCTTCCCCTGGACTGAGGCCTGGAGTCAAACTGGACCCAACAGGGTTGTCCATGGGCTCCTGTCTCTCCTTACTTGTATTTTGTATAGCCCAGGGTCCCAACAGGAAGACCAGATGAAGCAGGGCTGAGCCAGACCCTTCCACCAACCAAAGCTGCTGCTAGAAGAGGGTGGGCTTTCTTATTTACCACTAGGTTCCTATCAACTGCAAATATAGGAAGGAGGAATGAAACCCATGAAATTTCAGATGAGAAAGCAAAATAAGGGTGGCAGTGTGCTAAGCTCCTGGGCTAGAGATCAGGACCCAGTCTTTAGCCTTCAGCCTCCTCACAGCCCCTTGAGAGGAGGGAAAGCCCTTGAGGCAGGAATGATGGGAAGCTGACTGGTTTAGTAGGGGTTCCATGCTCTTGCTTCCTCCTTTGTATCCTCATATCATGGGCAGACTCCAAACACAGAACACTCAAGACCACAAAGAATGGTTCTTAGCCTTTGGAGGGTCAAGGATCCCTTTATGAATCTGATACAAGCTGGTTAGTCTTCTTGTCAGAAAAACACATGCATGCAAACACCCACAAAAACATGTAAACAATCTGTTGACAGTCCCTGATTTAGTCCAGCACCCTTATCTTAAAGACTTTGGGACCCAGAACGGAGATCTTTTCAACTACTATGGGATCATTAATGGGCTTGAAACTACTATGCTAAGTTGAAAGAAGCCAGACACAAAGGATCACATATTATACGATTCCATTTATGTAAAATGTCCAGAATAGGCAAATGGGATGAGGGGTAAAGGATGACTAAGGGATATGGAGTTTCTTTTTGCAATGATGAAAATGTTCTAAAATTTTTTTTGCAATGATTGCTGCACAACTCTAAATATACTAAAAGCTATTTAATTGTACACTTTTAAGTGGGTGAACTGTATGATATGTACATTACATCTCAATAAGCTGTCTTAAAAAAGTGAACTCAGGGGTTTCAAATGACCACACATCTGAGCTTTAGTCCCCATTCATCAGGGGCATAAAGAACCTGTGGAGAAAAATCAGGGAATTATGCAGTATACGGGTTAGACAAGAAAACATTCTAGAAAGAACGAGATTCTATGTATAATCTTAAGGGCAATAAAGCATCATGGAAGGTTTTAAGCAGTATATAACCAGATCTACACTTCAGAAACCCAAATCACTGAACTGTACATTTCAAACAAGTGAATTTTATGGTATGTAAATTATATCTCAATAAAGCCATTTAAAAAAAAAATCCCTTTGGGAGCTTGAGGAGGATAAACTGGAGGGCATCAACTGGGGGAGGCTGTGGTGTAGGAGTCAGGATGAGGGGGCCAGAGCCTATCTGTTTGGACTTGAGGGAAAGTGGCTTGGGGGTAGAGTTGGGGGAGGATCAGGATGTCCTGCCCAAGGTTAAGAAGCTGGTGGAACTTGATTTCAGAACCCAGAGCTTCTTGGCTTTAGCCTGAGTGCTCCTGCTAGCACTACAGCTGCTCCAATGACTGGTGAGGGAAGCACTGTCCTCCCCACCTGAGAGAAATGCACTTCAGAAACATGTTTCCAAAAAATGTTTCTAAGGGTTTTATTTCTAACAAGAGGAAAATAATAAAATAAAATTAAAATAGGCTTCAGTTGGAACCAAGTTTCTTGTTTTGCTTTTTCTTTTGAACAAATTAATTACACACCAACAATCTTCTTTTATTACAACATGAACCCAGGAGGAGGAAAGGAGACAGGGAAGGACAGGGAGGGAGGATTGAGGTGGTTGTGAGGACAAGCACCAAAAGCTTTCTTCAGATCACAGGGAGCCCTGTTCAGCTCACCAGCCAAATTCCTTTAAAATAAAAAACTGTGAGCACAACTATGTGAAGTTTCCTCCTCCTGGGTGGAACGGTCAGGGGAAGGGAGAGGGAGAAGAGGGTAGGAAGGAAAAGAGGGGAGGAGAGTGGGGGCAGGGGTTAGTGTAGCATGGCCTGGTCAGGACCAGAACTGGGGAGAGAAGGGAGAGGAGAGTCCCCCAGTTCGCATATGCACTGGCCTTGTCTCTGGAATGGTGCTGGCCCAGCCCCAGCCACCCTCCCCCCAACCCCCGCCCACCAGCCCATCCATCTATCTGCCTCAAGTGTCTAGGAATGCTGGTTAGAGGCTACAAGGGAGGGAGGACTCCAGGGGCCGGCCCCCAGGAGCTGAGGTCTGAACAATACCTTGGAGTCAGAATACAAAAGTCAAGGGACTCAGGGATGAGTGGGTAGGGGGATGGCCACCCCCCTACCCACCCACCCCTCAAGAAGCAGGCTTGATGGTCACAAAGAGGATCCTTGAGGCCGAGGGGGGTCTCTGTCAGGGTCTGTGCTAGGCTCAGCCACTGTCACAACTGTTGCTGAGGCGGCTGCTGTGGGCAGGGCAGATGCAGCCGGGGAGTCAGAGTGGAGAAAGGGGCTGAGGGGCCTGAAGTGGTCCCTTGCGCCGGTTCCAAGCCATTCTGGTTCTCCTGGGTGCTGGGGCTGCCACTGGTGGGGATGGGTGCAGGGGGGCCCTCACCCCCAGTCTCCTCCTCCAGCTCTTCCTCCTCCTGGGCCTCCTCGGCCTCTGGCCCTGAGCTCCGTACCCTCTTTGGCTCTAGCTCCTCTCGGGCTGGGTCATCGCCCTCCCCACCCCGATCCACCTTCCGCCGCCGCCGCCTCTCCAGGGCCCGGCCCCGAGCCCGACTCCCGTGACGCTCTGCCTTCTCCAGCTGTGATTACAGATAGGCAGAAAGACAGGTTGTGGGCCAGTGGTCAGGCCTGGGCTCCCTACTCGGTCTGACCTCCTGGCCCGGCCCACGACCCCTCTCCTCACCTCCAGAAGTGTGCGGATCCTCTCCAGGTCTGGGGGCTGTCCAGCCTGCAGCAGCTGCCAGATGCTGTGGTTCTCATCCAGGGTCACCTCGAGCAGGTCCCCCTCCATCATCAGCTCCTCGAGGGGGGCCCGGGTTGCCTCAGGCAGTTCCAACACAGGGCCAGTCAACTGTGGCAACAGCGAGGACAGCAGTTCCAGGTCTAGGGGAATGCAGGAATAGGCTGTGTTAGAGGCTGCCCTTGGTCTTATCCCCACCACTACAACAGAGCTACGTGGGTCATTCTGGTGATGTGCAGTCAACAGCCTACCCACACCACACCTAGACCTACCTCTCTTACCTGAGCCCTCCTCCGGGGCTACCTTCTCAGGACTGGTCACACTGTCTCCATTCTCCAGTAAGCCCTGGACCTGCCAAGGAAAGCAAGGATAGGTAAGGGCAACTGAACTGAAGAACCAGGCCCTATTCCTCCCCCGCCAACTCCAAATTTGAGACCCTCCTCCTTCTGGAGGAGGAGGGAAAACATAGGCTGCCATCAGGGAGCAGAATCGAGGAATCTGGACGATGCAGAATGGAGCAGGAAGGGTGTTCCAACGAAAACTGAAAATTGGAGAACAAGGGGCAATGCCAAGCCTAACATGGGGTAGGGGTTAAGAGACAAGAATTTCGGGGCAAGAGCTGGGCTGTGCAGCTCACCTTAGGCATATCCTTGCCACTGCCCTCTTTGAGGGGGTCAGAAGCAGGGGCTGAAGGGTAGTTAGGAGGCTCCTCAGGTCTGGGTTCAGCCTGTAGCCGTTGGCGGAGCTCAGCCAGTCGTCCCAACAGAGCAGTCACATCTTCAGAGGCCAGAGCCTGCCTGGCGCGGCCTTGCCAGCTGATGGCCCTCTCTGTGAGGCATTGCAGGGCTTCGCCCTCGGGCAGCCGCACAGGCAGTCTCTGCAGGGCTACCAGCAGTGCCAGGATGGTCTCCAGGCGCGGGCGCCTTGAGCGCATACACAGTGGACACAGGAATTTGGTGTCCCATTCCCACCAGGCCAGCAGTGGGGATGAGGTGGGATTGGGCCTTGGAGAGCTGAGAAGGCGGGGCACTGACACACACCGCCCATGGAACCAGTCCTGACACAGGTCACACTGCAGAGCTCCCGCCCCAGCTGGCACCTGCCCACACACACAGATAGAGGTTGTAGAGGAGGCTGTGGTCGACGATGCCAGTGGACTAGGCTTGGCCGAATTGGTGCGACGCAGCTGCAGGATACCCTCCTTCTCCTTCTGTTCCCCCTCCTTGAAGGCCACAATCTGTCATACCCAGGACAGGAGCAGAGTGGGTCAGCAGCCTATCCCTTCCCTTCTCTGGCCCCTTGTAACACCCCACTCCCAAACCAGGAGAACTGAGGCTCAGGAAGCAAGCGGTCTGCTCATGGTCACCCAGCTCAGACACTATCACCACCAAGCTCTTCTCTCCATCTGTGTCTAAGCTCCTTACCACAGAGCCAGGGTCCCTGAGGTCCTGTGCAGACAGCCCCAGCAGCTCTGTGTCAGATTTGTACAACCCCAGCTCCTTCTCCATCCACCGGCTGCGCTTGGTGCTGTCCGAGCCAGCATCTGCACACGGGCAGAGCACCTGAGGCAGGCAGACAGAGAGGGGATGACTGGGCTTCCCTTACATCCCACGCCCTCTCCTTCCCTCCCTGGTGCCCTCACAAAACCCATGTTATCTCATGAGCCATCTCATGGCAGCCAGGGCAGGTGTAAGAGATGCGGTAGGTCAAGGTCCCAGGCCTCACCTCCAGCAGTGTGTAGCAAGAATTCTTCTTGAGGAAGGTCTTGGAGGCCTTCTCCCTCCAGGAGTGAGCTGTCAGTACCTGTAGCTCTAGCTGTCTCAGCTCCTCCAGCCCCACAGGTAGGTCCCGGCCCACAGCCACCAGGCCCTCCAAGTCATCCAGGCAGGGGTAGTGGTCACCATTCTAGGGACAAGGGCAAGAGACACCTCAGTTCAACTTGCCAATGCTACTGATGCTTACTCTGTGCCTGGCCGTGAGCTGGAAACATGAACTGGGCTCAGTCTTGAGGGAGAAAAAAACAGGCGTCATCCTAAGGAACACCCACTTAACTCTCTCTCACAACTCGGGCATCTACTGACTGGCTCAGCCCCAAGTATCCAGTCAGCCTTCTGTTGTGGTTTGCCTCCTCTCTCCGCCACGCCCCTGCCCTGCTCACTCCCATACCACCTGTTTCCCTGGCCCACCATTCTCATCCCAACCATTGCCCTCTCTTCCTTCAGGCCAGCCTCACACTCTTCCTCTCATCCTGCTCATCAGGCACATTTTGCCTCCTGACTACATGCCATGCCCATTACTCTCTCCAGCCAACCCAACCCATCCCAGCAACCCAGCACATCCCAGTATATATGCCATCTCTTCCCAGCTGGACTGAAGGCCTGGGGTGGAAGATGGGGGTGGCAGGGTCCTCACTTGGATCTCATCCACATCAGCAATCCAGGCCCGGGCCTTAGCAAGAGCCTCCTTGAGAGCCTGGATGTTGGGCAGGTGAACAGGGATGTTTTCCGCTTCACGGATTATGGCCTCAAGTGTGGCTGGTGGATGCTTCTGCCTAAAGGTAGGAAAAACAAAGAAACTCAGTCTGATGTGGTCTGCCTGACCAGAAGCCCAGACTGCCCACCAGATATAACTGCATGGGCCCCTTGGGTGTTTGTTATTCCTGCTGCCACTTGGGCCTACTTGCTTGTATTCCATCTAAGGGTAGCTGCCAGTCCCTGCTTCGCCAAGATTGCATGCGCCCAACTTCATCCTTCTGCCATTGCTCTTGTGCCTCTGCTTGTCTGCCAGTCTGCTGGCCTGCTGGCAATGCCTACATATACAACCTGTGTTGTGTAATCTGTTGCTGCAGTTTGTCAAATGCCCTGTGTGGGATCTTTCTACTAACATCTGCCCATCTGCCTATCACTTGTGCTTCTGGGTATGGGCACAAGAGCCTGCAGGACTAGTCCTCTACATACTATCTGTCCATTTCTGCTTCTCCATCAGCCTCTCTCTGCCTTTAAGTATACAGAGATTGTTTTGTTTTGTTTTTAAAGACAAAATGACAAGATAGGAAACAAAAGGGAGAAGGAGAGTCAATATGGCAACACAGGAGCATGATACCTAGGCCACCCATGGGAATCATCTTCTGGGTCTCCATTCAACTTTGATGTTTGGAATAGGGCAGGGAAGAAGCAGCTGGACCTACCTGGCCTCCAGGCAGAGGTCGGCTTTCTCCTCCCAGCGTTCAGCAATGGTCAGCAGCTCCTGCAGCTCAGCCTGGGCTTTATCCACAGCAGGGCTAGGGGCTACACTGGCACCCGCGACCAACAGTCCTCGCATGACAGCCAAGGTGCCCCTTCGGGCTGAGGGGGCCAGTGTGCGTTTCACCTCATCCAGCCATTGTGCCTGGTCCACCTGCCGCTGGAGCTGCTGGGCCTCAGGAACCTCCACCCCTAGCTGCCGCCCCCTCTCCAACAGGGACTGCAGTAGCCCTGGACTGGACGGCTGTGAGGACAGGGCCTCACGAGCCTCAGCCTGGTAGGCCTCCACCTGTTCCAGAACACCCTACCAGAACATAGGATGAAGAACAAACTCCTTAGCTGGGCCCACTAAGGGGTACCACCACCAGATACCCTTGTCCCATCTACCTTCTTGCCCTCCAAGCTTTTGGGGCAAACGAGCCTAACATTGGCTGGGCTCTCCTTCTCCAAGCCCTAAGACAGTGAGGTTCCCAACACTGACTGCTCATTAGAATGCCCTGGGGAATTTGTTAAGAATGCAGATTCCTGGGCCCCACCCCTAGAGATTCTTAATAATTATGAATCTATGCTTTACTTATCTCTCCAGAGGGCTCTGTTCTCAGAGAACCAAGAGACCTCTGTGCCCTAAAAATTGCTATGCTTAGTCCTCACACAGACCCTCATGCTCACCACCCTGGGATCTGTTGCCCTCTTCATCTCATTCCTCCTCCACTTTCATGAATTTCACTCCACTTTCCAAGCCCAACAAGCACCCTTGTTACCTCCTTCTCCTCTACCCCTCCTCGAGGAAACCTTACCTGGACTCTGTATCCTGTACTCATCCCCTTGCCACCTGACCCTCAAGTCCCATTTCTAACAGGCAGTCACTAGCCCCTTGCCTTACCCTCCCATCTGTTCTTTTCTCAAACATGAGTCCTGTCTCGCCTGAACACTTCAGGCTTTTGAAAGGAGCCAAGAGTGGCCTGCTGCTCAGGTCCCCAGTCACCCTGATCCCTCAGCAGCACTCCAAGCGTCCTCACCTTGACATCCCCAATCTGGTGCATGGCACAAGGCAGGTTGTTCATCTGGTCCAGAAAGGCCTGGAGCTCAGCCAGGGTCATCTGTAGACCAGCCACCCTGTGGGGGCTATGGAGTTTCACATGTGAGGTTTCAGGTCCAAACCCAGTGCCCTCCCTCCATGTATATGCTAAGACCCAACACCTTTCCTCACCACACCTGTCCACCTTGATCTTGCATATTTCAAATTTGCCCCAACTGCCCGGGTTAGAGGGAAGGTTTTAAATTACAGAGCGTGTTCATATTATGAGGGGAAAGAATTAGAAGAGAGGGAAATACATTTCTGGTGAGGAGAGAAGGAACTTAGAAACTAATGGGTCATAACAAGAGCTGTACTATGCAATCCATCCTCTACTGTGAACTCTAGCTGTGCAGCAGAGATCAGGTTTATACATCTGTGTCCTGTTCTTACCTGTAAGCCTCCCACAACTCTTCCCTGCCCATAAAGCCCCTCAACCTCTCTCTCAGACCTCTTTCAGGTACTGATAAAAAATAAACACGTCTAGCTTTCTAACACAGAGGCTCTCCTCTCCATTCTAGGTGACCTGGTCTCCTTGCCCTCCCTAACACCTTCCAGGCCATCTCACACTCATCCCTGGCAGCTTCCTGCTGATGTCCAGTCTGTCAAATGGTATCCACAGTCTACCCCTTGCAGTACTTTTCCTCGGTGCTGGATCCTGAGCACCTCATGTGTGCCCCAACTCCTCATGCTGCCATACCCAGCTTCCTGGCCGCTGACCAGTCCCAGAGCTCGGGACACACAAGCCTCTGCCTCACTCAGGCAGTTCTTTAGTCGCTGCAGCAGCTCACTATTAGGAAACCTCCGCTCACGGGCTTCAGACTCTAGTGCCCTCAGTTCTTCAAGGCCTGGAAGAAGAATGAGGGCACCAAGGAGTAGGCAGCATTGAATAAAGGCGGAGGAAGGGGGTTGGAGTACAGAAGGGAACAGAACTTGCCTGTGGAGTCCCTCCATCCCCCCATCACTCACTGCGCTTCCGCCCATCCTCCACCTCCAGGGCCACTCGCACTTTGTTGGCCCAGGTGTCAAAGGACTCAGCCCGAACCTTCAGCTTATGCAGCATGGCAGGAAGCTCATCCAAGGTATACCGATACCTGGAGGAAGAGGGCAGGCAAGAGCATGTCTGGCCCAGCTCTGCATCCTCCTTCTTGCCTCACTTCCTCCAGAAAGGCCCACGCTCACCGTAGGTACTGCCGGCTACTGGAGCACTTGCAGAGATCATTGATGTGGGAAAGGCAGACAAGGCCGTCTGGGCAGTCATAGCAGGCCAGGGCTGACAGGAAACACGTAGTCTTGCACTTGATGCACTGGCGTTCATCATCTGGGAGCAGCTCAAAAGCCTCTCGCTCAGCCTCTGTGATGCCCTAAGGGCATTCAATCCATATGTTATATATAACCAGAACCAGGTAGCAGAATCCTCCATCTCAGCCACCACTGACCCCTACTTTAGACTCAAATCTATGCTGAGGGTCATGGGGTTTAAGAGGCGAAAACCCATGGAGCATACCTGCCCTTTGTAAAGTCCAGACTCTCAAAGCTGAGGGAATCAGATAAACCAGGGAAAGATCAGTGTAAGCTGAATCAGATAATTTTATAGAGGAAGAAAAATCAGGTGAGATCCAAATCAGCAGAAAGTGGGTGAGAAGTGAGGAAAATTGTGGACCAAGATAACAGAGACGTGGCAATGTGTGGAAGTGGCCAAGGGACAGGCCTGGCTAGTTATGGAGGATGTGTACTGGGGAACAATATTGGCTTCCAGTTACTCAGAGCCCACTGTGTTCCAGGCACGGCTCTGGCCACTTAGTAGGCAAGAGATACCTGTGTACATATATAACTTAGAGAAATTCAACAGTATGTGCTTGTGTTCAGGGTTTAAAGGGGTATAATAATTTCCTCCCAACAATATGGCTTCTAAACCTAATCCAATGACTTCAACTGCTGTTCAGATAAAGAAAAAGCAATCCATTTCAAAAATGAAGGAAAAGCTGGCTATGTCAGAGTAACTGAGAGACAACCCAGTGCTTTTATCTAATGGTCAATTTTAGGGATTTTGATGGGAAATGTTGACTCTAACAGTTTTTGTCTTACATACCAACTTTAACACCTAAGCTCTGCATAAGTTATGAGCCCAAATCCCACTCTGCCACTTATTCTCTGTGCGATCATGAGTAAATCATTTAACGTCTCTGAGTCTGTTTCATTATCTAGTAAGATGGAGATAAACAGTATCATCTTTGTTGGGTTGTTACAAGGATCAACAAAGATAAAGCAGCTATGGAAGTAGACAAGTATCTCAGCACTTAGAGTCAGTGTTCATCAAGTATTTACTGTTATTAGCTCTAATTTTCAGATAAGAATATATATTCCACAGGCCTATCTCATTTTATGAAGGCTGAAACTAAGTCTCAAGGTCAGTAACTTTCCAAACTGAGTTAATTTTGACTCTAAAGCCAGAGAATATTCTAAGGATAAAGTCTCTAGGGTTTTTTTGGACCATGGACTCTTGAGAATTGGATGTAAACTATGAGTCCTCTTCCCAGAAACATACTTCAATACACATACAGTCTCTTACAGGATTCCAAGACTATGGTGTCCAGAATGCTTCTGTGAGTTAAGGGCCAAATGTGAAGAATTTTGAATGTCAAGGTGAGACGGTCTATTCTCCCCACCCTGCTTTGGCTCCTTCCCACAGCCTGGCACAGCCACTCAGCCATCATTTAATAACAGTACTGAACAGAGCAAGAAAATGATGCCTGGAAAAGCCCAGGGACTCAACAACTAACACCACGACTGAGAGGCCCCAGGCTTCCAACATTCCTGTAGCTATAGTTCTCCCTACAGCCCACACTCACAGGGAAGTTATAAATGAGCTTTAAAATAAAAAAGTATTACCCTAAATATAGGCAGCAAGGGATCCCACAGAACCAGTATTCCTTTGTAATCTTATGAAAGACTCACAAAGTCAATTCCCTAACTGGGCAATTGTGAAATCTGAAGACGATGGCTGAAACTACATGAGTGGACTTTGGAGCTCTGTAGCAGCTTCCACTCAGCTACACACACAACTGACACATAATTATGAGAAATCAATTAAAGCAGGACCACCTTCTACTTGGTAATATTATTGCCCTAGCTTGAACCATCCGCATGTAAAATGGCATTTCCTGAGAAACATTCCATACACATTTCAATCAGTTTCTTCATGTATTAACAATGTCAATAATGGCAGCTGCAACATTGCAAAGGCAATGTAGCATAGATGGCTTTAACTTAAATCACCATACTCTAACTTTACACTTTGCAAGTTAGACATTTATTCCTATTTTAGAATGGAAAAGTGAGACTATCAAAGATTAAGTAACTTGATCAGACTATGAAAGATGAAGTAACTTGATACAAAGATAATCAGTGGTGAAGTTTCATACGCCAGCTATCTTGCTGGGTCACTTAAATAATGATAAATAGCTGCTTTACCAGTACCTGCTATGGGTCAGTCACTAAGCAAACATTATCTTTAATCCAATCAACCATGCAAAAAGATAAGCATTACCATAATCCCATTTTTTGGATGGGAAAACTGACAATGAAGTAAACTGACTTAAGCAAGGTTGCTGGTAAAGGGTATAGCAGAGAATGGTATGTGGTTTTCAATCAAGATGCATCTAGTTCTTTTCACTATACTCCAAGAGTAGAGGCTACATCTTCTTGGTGCCACCTCTGCCTCCCCCAACTTCCAGCAGAAAAGGGTGCTTATCTGGGGTACTCTAAGGTACCACCCACCTTCTCTAGCAGGGCCTTTCGTAGACGCCGCTCTTCTTGCACCATGATGAACATCTCCTTGTGCACAGCCGCCGCCAGGTTCAGGTCTAGCTTCTCAGGGCAGGCAGCCATCTTACAGATAAGCTCCTCATGGGAGAAGACGCAGTATCTTCGGAGCCGGCGGTAGTGCTCAATGCACTGGCGCCCAGCAGGCAACTGTGGGCAGGTTCAAGGTTGAGTGTGGCCAAGTCTGGATGCCATGATGTCCCAGCTTCTCCACAACCCTCCTGCTTCACCCCCGCCATCCCAACACATTCCAGACTCACCCAGTCGGCAGTGCAAAAGTTGACGGCCTCGGCAAAGTTGTAGCCTTGGTTGAAGCCACTGTGGTAAGCACGGGGGAAGGTGATGACGAATTCTCCTGCACACTGGTTTGTGCGGACAACCTGAAGAACAAGAAAGGCCATGGCTGTTGAGAGAGAATTTCCTGTATGCAGACCTGACTTAAGCACAAGGTTGTTAAGGGGACAAAGGAAAGCCTCAGGGGACAGTCTGACAATAGCATCTCAGACTCTCCAATTCTGAAATGAAGGACCACTGGTCTCTGCTCTCAAGGTTTTGATGTGTGTTGAGATGACAGGAATATTTGAGATTAAAAAATATATCTGTCAAAAATTTCAACTTCCTTAGTAATTTTTGCAAGAATTATAAATATCACTTTTCATTAAGCTGGACAAGCTTTTTTTTTTTTTCCTGGGGGGGGAAAACTTATTGCATTTTAGGTTTTGGGGTACATGTGAAAAACATGTAAGATTGTTGCATAGGTACACACATGGCAGTGTGGTTTGCTGCCTTCCTTCCCATCACCTATATCTGGCATTTCTCCCCATGTTATCCCTCTCCAACTCACCACCCCAAGCTGTCCCTCCCCTATTTCTCCCCCTAGACCCCAGTGTGTGATGCTCCCCTCCCTGTGTCCATGTGTTCTCATTGTTCAACACCTGCCTATGAGTGAGAACATGTGGTGTTTGATTTTCTGTTCTTGTGTCAGTTTGCTGAGAATGATGGTTTCCAGGTTCCTCCATGCCCCTACAAAGGACACGAACTCATCATTTTTTATGGCTGCATAGTATTCCATGGTGTGTATGTGCCACATTTTCCCTGTCCAGTCTATCATCGATGGGCATTTGGGTTGGTTCCAGGTCTTTGCTATTGTAAAGAGTGCCACAATGAACATTCGTGTGCATGTGTCCTTATAATAGAATGATTTATAATCCTTTGGAAATATATCCAGTAATGGGATTGCTGGGTCAAATGGAATTTCTATTTCTAGATCCTTGAGGAATCACCACACTGTCTTCTACAATGGTTGAACTAATTTACACTCCCACCAACAGTGTAAAAGTGTTCCTATTTCTCCACATCCTCTCCAGCATCTGTTTTCGCCCGATTTTTTAATGATCACCATTCTAACTGGCATGAGATGGTATCTCAATGTAGTTATGATTTGCATTTCTCTAATGACCAGTGATGATGAGCATTTTTTCATGTTTCTTGGCCTCATATATGTCTTCTTTTGTAAAGTGTCTGTTCATATCCTTCGCCCACTTTTGAATGGGCTTGTTTCTTTCTTGTAAATCTGTTTTAGTTCTTTGTAGATTCTGGGTATCAGCCCTTTGTCAGATGGGTAGATTGCAAAAGCTTTTTCCCATTCTGTTGGTTGCCGATTCACTCTAATGACTGTTTCTTTTGCTGTGCAGAAGCTGTGGAGTTTGATTAGGTCCCATTTGTCTATTTTGGCTTTTGTTGCCAATACTTTTGGTGTTTCAGTCATGAAGTCCTTGCCTATGCCTATGTCCTGAATGGTTTTGCCTAGATTTTCTTCTAGGGTTTTTATGGTGTTAGGTATTACATTTAAGTCTTTAATCCATCTGGAGTTAATTTTAGTGTAAGGCGTCAGGAAGGGGTCCAGTTTCTGCTTTCTGCACATGGCTAGCCAGTTTTCCCAACACCATTTATTAAACAGGGAATCCTTTTTCCCCACTGTTTGTTTTTGTCAGGTTTGTCAAAGATCAGAATGGACAAGCTTTTTAAGTTATTTACTTTCATCAGTTACATATGCAGTTTTAAAAGTCAAATGGCTGTATCGTCTGTTATAAAATCAGCGGGCCTTGCCATTCTCCCTTCCCCAGAGCCGATCACTTTCACCTCTTTTGATTATTTTGGTGATGATTATAATTACCTTAAATAACATGCTTCTAGACTATGTTAAAAACAGCTTCCTGTTTCTCAATTTGCTTAGTTTTTTATACATGTATCCCTAACTTTCTGACCAATATCCAAATCTCTTTTCCTATCAATTTTCATCTTTCTACAGCCGTCTCTCATGCAACCTTCTGATCTGTCCCAATCTGGACTAGCTGTCCTCCCTGGATCATCACTCCCTTGTGACAGATCTCCTATTTCCTAGGTCCCATGTCTTTCTCTTTCTTGGTTTATTCCTTTGCTATGCTTAAGAACATCCTCCAACAGTTCCCTAAGAAATGGTGTGAAGAACCTACTTTTTAAAAAAAAAAAAAAAAAAAGTCTCTATTCTTACTCTCACACTTGACTGTATATAGAATTCTAAGATGAAAATCCTTTTTATAAACTCCCATAGTTGTTGACTTAGAAAATAATTTTAAAGGCACTGTTCTAGTCTTCTAGTGTTACTGTTGAATACTTTGAAGACATTCTGATTTCTAATGCTTTGATAAGCATTTGAAACCTGTTTCTCTCTCTAGAGCTTATCTCTTCTGGTCTCAGTGTTTGATATAAAAGTTCACAGGATATATCTTGATATGAATTCCTTTTCACTCATTTACTGGGTAGGCCCATTTAGTCTGGAAACTCGATTCTTCAGTTAAAGGAAATTTTCTTGAGTGATTTCATCCTCTCAGTTTTCATCTATTTTCTTTCCATAACTCCTATTATTTGAATATTAAACCTCCTAGAAAAATCTCTAATTTTTTCTACCTTTTTCAATCTTTTTACTCTAGATTTTGGGAGATTTCCTCAACTATCTTTCAAAAGTGAAAAACATAAGCTTTTTACATTTTTCACTTTTGCTCTTATAATTTTGTTTGCAGTATGCTATTTTTTAAAACAGCATCCTGGTCGTCTTTCATGTTTACAGTATACGCTTTTCTTCTGAAGTTTATTTCTCCCTACCTGGCCTCTGTATCTCCAAGTTGCTTTCTCTTTTGTGAGGTTTATTTTTTAAGGTTTCCTCAGTTGTTTTTCTGTTTGGTGTGTTTTGAGACAGAGTCTTGCTCTGTCACCCAGGCTATAGTGCAGTGGTGTGATCCTGGCTCACTGCAACCTCTGCCTCCTGGGTTCAAGTGATTCTCCTGCCTCAGCCTCCGAGTAGCTGGGATTACAGGCATACACCACCACGCTGGGCTAATTTTTGTGTTTTTAGTAGAGACAGGGTTTGGCCATGTTGGCCAGGCTGGTCTCAAACTCCTGACTTCAGGTGATCCACCCATCTCAGCCTCCCAAAGTGCTGGGATTACAGACGTGAGCCACCATGCCCAGCCTCTCAGTTATTTATCTGTGGCTGCCTGCTTATATTTAAGAGGAAGAGATGAAAAAGCTGAATGGAAGCTCTGAGTATACAGACGAAGCCTGTCAACTGTAAGATTCACTGTAGGGTGATCTAGCTAAGCCATTTAATTTGGGAAATTCCAGGTCTTTCCTCTCAGGCCAGTCAGATTCCCCAGAGAAATCCCTCTTCTTTTTATTTTTGCCTGTAGGAAAAAAGGCCTGGTGGCCGGTGTTCTAACTGGCCAAGTGGAGAAAGATGCCTGGGAACCTCAGCATCCACTATGATAAATCCTAATTACTTTCCCTATAACTCCACCCTCAACTGTACCTAGGAGACCTTAATCCATAGACTCTGTTTTAACCTCTTCAGAAATAAATCTTCAGTCTTTTACTAGAGTGACTAGACATTTCTAGCTGCCCAGCATGGGAGGAGATCTCACAGCTTCTTATGTAGACATGAACCAATCCTTATTTTCACCCCATCCATCTTCACCCCCAGAATGCCTGGTGCCACCAATTATAAGTATTTGGGGGAATCTGATGTATAAATCAGGTTGGTTCTCAAGATGTCCTCAGTAGTGGCTTATGTTTCAGTTTTCACATCTGTTTTTTAGCTTCAAGAATTTTATCATTGTATCCTCTCTGGTATTCTCCATCTCTGTAATTTTTTTCACCTTAAAAAAAAATGCCTTGTGTGGATGGGCGCAGTGGCTCACCCCTGTAATCCCAGCACTTTGGGAGGCTGAGGTGAGTGGATCACGAGGTCAGGCGGTGGAGACCAGCCTGGCCAATATGGTGAAACCCCGTCTCTACTAAAAATAAAAAAATGAGCAGGGCACAGTGGCGCACCTGTAGTCCCAGTTGCTCAGGAGGCTGAGGCAGAAGAATCACTTGAACCCAGGAGATGGAGGTTGTGGTGAGCCAAGATCACACCACTGCACTCCAACCTGGGCGACAGAGCAAGACTCTGTCTCAAAAAAAAAAAAAAAAAAAAAAAAAAAATGCCCTTGTGTCATTTTAGGGCAGTTTCAGTATAGAATGGAAGTAGCCATGTGTATGCTTAACCTGTCATCTTTACTAAGACGTCTCACAAAGCTTTTATAGATAAACATTCAATTCTGGTGAAGACAAAGTGAAGTAGGTACAGTGCTGGTAAGGGAATCAATAAGTTCTACTCTTTGGAAAACAAATTTGCTAATGTATACCAAGAACCCTTCAACCCAATGATTCCTCTGCCAGAAGTCTAAATTAATTTGGGGAGAATTAACATGCTAACAATATTAAATCTTTCCATTCATAAACATATCTCCACATTTATTTGGACCATGTATCAGCTCCCATCTCCATCATATTTTCTTTTTAAATCTATCTCTACTTAGAGGCAACATCAGCATTTCTTACCTGTATTACTGCATTGGCCTCCATTACTAACCACCAGAACTATCTTTCAAAAAATGCAAATCTGACCATGTAATGCCTCAGCTGAGAGCCCCTTACTGGAATCCCCATGCCCACATGATTAAGCCACAGCTCTGACAGGTAAACTCTTACTCTTCTTTCAGGGATCTGCTCCCACAAACCCTTTCCTGATACGCCCACTTCCTAAATGACCTAGTTTGTTGCTCTTTTGTAGCACCTCTAATGCTTTATTTCACTTATTTACTCCTCTCTGTCCAACCCTCAGCTATGCATACCCAAACACAGGCACTGGCTTATTTACCCTTAGTGTTGACCAGGGAGGACTTACACATAGAATGAGCTCTAGCAACATTTACTGACTGATCTAGTCCCAGCCTTAGTTTTATTTATTATTAATTAATTAATTAATCAGAAGGGGTCTCACTATGCCAGCCTTAATTTTATAGCCATGAAAACTAAGTCTCAGAGAAGCCTCAGGTAACAGAGACAGGAGTAGAACCTGATGCTCATAACTCTGTCTCACCCTGCACCCTGATTCTGGCAACGTCACTTTACTATTTCCTATGTGGTTACTTAGAAAAGTTCTCCTCACATTCTGCAGCTGTTAAAAATGACAACTGTGAATAGCCAAAAAGTAAAAACAACTCAAAGGTTCAACAACTGGTGAATATTACTGGGCCATCAAAGGAATCAAGTTCTGACACATGCTGCAATGTGGATGAACCCCAAAAACAAGCTAAGTGAGAGAAGCAAGACACAAATAACTACATATTATCCCATTTTTATGAACTGTCCAGAAAAGACAAATCTATAGACAGAAAACTGATGAACATTGACTGGGACTAAGGGCCAGAAAGAAGAGTAACTGTAAATGGGTATAAGGGATCTTTTTGTGGTGGTAGAAATGGTCTACAACTGGATTATAGTGATGATAGCACAACTCCATAAATTTACTGAATTGTGCACTTAAAATGGGTGAATGTTATGGTATGTAGCAAATCATATTACAATAAAACATTTTTTAAAATGGTTATAATTCATATAGTTAACAAAGCAAAAATCATTCTAGACCAGTGCTGTCCAAAGAAATATGCTAGGTACATAGGTACTTTTAAATTCTTTTGCTGGGCGTGGTGTCTCACACCTATTATCTCAGCACTTTGGAAGGCTGAGGCAGACAGATGGCTTGAGGTCAGGAGTTTGAGACCAGCCTGGCCAACATGGTGAAACCCCGTCTCAACTAAAAATACAAAAATTAGCCAGGTGTGGTGGCACATGCCTGTAATCTCAGCTACTCGGGAGGCTGAGGCAGGAGAAGCACTTGAATCCAGGAGGCGGAGGCTGCAGTGAGCTGAGATCACGCCACTGCACTCCAGCCTGGGCAACAGAGCAAGACTCTGTCTCAAAAAAAAAAGAAAGAAAATAATACTTATATTACTTATCTATAAAAAGAAATGGACTTCTCCCACCAAAAGGGAAGGTGGGGCAGTAGGGGCAGGGAGCTAAAGATACCTCTGGGGGAGCTCCAGCTGGCTAAACTGTAGCCTGCCAGCATGAGAACGTGAAAATCACAGATGCCTGGATTAAGGGGATACTGCCAAGTCCAAAGGGCCTGGAGATGCTGGGAACTACCTATAGAAAGGGCAGAGAGAGGGCTAGGTAGTAAAGCAGCAGCTGGCCAAAGAAGACGGTGAGCCATGAGCAGGAGAAATGCTGTGGAGGTGTAAGCAAAAAGCATATATTTCAGAGGCTGTGATAAAGTTTTTTAAAAAGAGGTAAGGATTCAACAGCTCCATGACCTTCTGCGTGCGCGTGTGCGTGTGCGTGTGCGTGTGTGTGCATGCGCATCTTAGCTACCCAAATCCTTAAGAGAATCCTTTTTTATTTTTTTTTTGAGACCTCTGTCTCGCTATGTCACCCAGGGTGGAGTGCAGTGGTGTGATCTCGGCTCAGTGCAACCTCCGCCTCCTGGGTTCAAGCGATTCTGCCTCTGCCTCCCGAGTAGCTGGGATTACAGACATGCGCCACCACACCCCGCTAATTTTTGTATTTTTAGTAGAGACTGGGGTTTCACCAGGTTGGCCAGGCTGATTTCGAACTCCTGACCTTAAGTGATCTGCCGGCCTCGGCCTCCCAAAGTGCTGGGATTATAGGCGTGAGCCACCACACCTGGCCAAGAGAATACCCTTTTACAGTTTTCCATGGCATTATAGACAAGGACTAATGCTGGGCTATGGGTCAAGAAGACAGAAGTCTGAGGAAAGTCAGACCCCATGTCTGCTTGTGAAGCAGCAGAACCAAAAGGGCCCTTGATCATCGAGTCCAGTAATCCTGAAATGGGGTGAGGTAGACAGAGAAAAGGATAACACCCTGAGTGGAGGAAGATTATGTGAACTGTTTTAGGATACCTCCCTCAGTCCAATTCCCTAGATATCACAAGTCCTTGGTTAAACTTCACTAAATTTTATAATAAAAGTATTACTCACGGGGCATATGGTATATCAAAACAAGGTGAAGGCAAAAAGAAATACAGGTGAGAACCACTGACTTAGTCAAAGCCCTACTGTACAGATATCCAGGAATATCTCAAGGAGACATTAATTCAATGTGTTGACTATCCCATGTATTAGAGTAAGTGGTAGTGTGGCCAAGGCAAAAGAGCGTGGAAGGGAGTAGGGAAGAGTAGCAGCCCCAATAAGACTTAAAGCAGAGATAGAGGATCTACTAATTCCTTTTTTTTTTTTTTTTAAATTTTTTTTTTTTTTTTTTTGGCCCTCCTCATAACCAATCCCTTTTTTTTTTTTTTTCTTCCCTGAGACGGAGTCTTGCTCTGTTGCCCAGGCTGGAGCGCAATGGTGCCATCTCGGCTCACTGCAACCTCCGCCTCCTGGGTTCAAGTGATTCTCCTGCCTCAGTCTCCTGAGTAATGGGATTACAGGCGTGTACCACCATGTCCAGCTAATTTTTGTATTTTCAGTAGAGACGGGGTTTCGCCATGTTGGCCAGGCTGGTCTTGAACTCCTGATCTCAGATGAGGTCAGGTGAGGCCGCCTCAGCCTCCCAAGAAGTGCTGGGATGACAGGCGTGAGCCACTGCGCCCAGCCCTAATTCCTGTTCTTACAGGATTAATGATCGGGCTGTTTTAAGATCCACACCAAAAAACTGGCTGATGCTGATCAATGCTAGAAATTCCCAGGAATATACAGTCTCTCTCAGGTAAATCAGGCTGTATACCCAGCAAAATGTTTTAAAGGGTAAGACAGAAGTACACCGAGGAAAAGACCAGGACTCTGGGTTTAACTTTTGACCTGTTAAATAAAAAGACCTACCCATTGCTCTGAGAAGGATAAGAATATACAAAGTATGGCAGAGACTGCTAGTTGTACCCTGATATTCGTTCTTGTCTTCTGTCATAACAACATGACCTCCAGTTTATAAGTGGTACTTGATAATCCAAAGTAAGAATTACATTTCCCAGTTTTCCTTGCATCTATGACTGTGTTTTCACTAACAGGAGATGAACAGAAACGATGTGTGGCTTTAAAAGATGTGGCTAACCCTGCCCTTCCACATTTCCCTCTTCTACTAGCTGGAATCTAGATGTGATAATAAGCCACCCCTTAGATGTTACCCTCAAACACATGGCCCAGATGGCATACCATCGTGCATCTAATCACTATTATTTTGGGTCTCTACTAATCAAACCTGTAGCCCAATTAAGAAAAGGAATGAAGAAAGGGCAGGGGCAGAATCTAGATGACAACCATCACCACCACCATCATAAAGGCCATCACTAAATCACTCCTGCCGCTTGTCCCTGTTGCCTGGGTACTCACCGGCACGCCATGGGACATGAGAGTGTTGGGATTCATAAGGGTGACAAGTTGGTGCAGGAGGTCAGGCTGGCTATCAAATAGTTCAGGTGTCAGCTTCTTCATCACCTCTTCCAAATGTTCTGCTGCAAGTGAGGGTACCCCATACCAGGTCTTCGGCTCACCCCTGCACAAGTGGAAAAGGGACACACACAGATCACACCTTGGTCATGCAGGGAGCCCACACTGACTGATTCCCTGGCTCCCCAGGGCCCCACTCACCAGTGGAGGTAGTTAATGGAGTAACTCCAGTGATCCTCAATATGCCAGCAAAAGGCTGAGAAGACCATGCCCACGTAGAGCCAGGGCACCTTCATGCCAGAGATATCTGCATTGATGTGGCACAGTACAGACTGTTCCAACACCGGCATCACATTTAGGTTCCAACCACTGGTAGCATACTCCTGCCAGGTCAGGTATTTGTAAAAAGGGCATGAGGGTTATGCTAAGGAACTGAGATCTTAAGTCATTTTCTTTAGCCTAGGGAACCTTAATTTTGAGGTCAGAGACTTTTTTGAAACATCTTAAGAAACATACACGTTTTCTCCCTACCTCTCACACTTTCAATTCTACTCACTTCAATTTCTGGGACGTTCACAGATATATCCACCTACCAAAATACCTGCAAGTTATCTCATATACCTTCTCATTTAATTTTTATAACAAATTTGCAAGGTAGATATTATCCCCATTTTAGAGGTAAGGAAATGGGCTCACAGAGGTGAAAGAACCCATCTCATGTTTGTATATGCCAGGTACTAGATTGTTTTCTTTACATGCCATCATCTCATCTAAATCTCATGGCTACATAAGGCAGGCATAATTATCCTCATCTTACAGAGATATTGAGTTTTTCAGATACTAAATGATTTGCCTAAGCTCACACAGCTGACATGTAACCATGAATCATCCACTCACCTCCTCTTCAGGGGTTAGGTGCCGTTTACTGTCACTGACAGGGAAACCGCTGCCAAATTCTTTGGAATGGATGTCAGCTCCATACTCAACAGTCACATCTTCCTCAATGCTATTTACCAGCCTCCAGAACTCCTTCTCCACAAGTTCTGTGGGCACCATCTGGGGGAAGAAGGGTAGCAGATAACCATGGCCCATCACACCCTGAACCCATTGACCCAGGTGAGCTGAGACCGTCTGGCACCAACACCTATGATCCTAGCCCAATACTACCTCAGCCCTCCATCACCTACATGCACGGGCATGTTGAAGTAGTCAGCTTTAAAGGAGTCAGCCATCTCGCCAAAGCTCTGCAGAGTATATTCCCGGGTAGCCTGCTCAAATCCAAAGGCTTCTGGGGGCCGCTTACACTCCTGAAATCCAAAGGAGAACATGTCACCAAAACAGAGGCAAAGAGGTGAAGAATCCTCACAAGTGGAACTGGAATACAGGGAGTAGGGAGGGAGAAGAGCCCTAGGTCAGCAGCACTCACGGCCCTTGAGGCAGGCCTTACCTCAAAGCTGTACCTTTTGCTCTTACCACTTCAGCTTAGTCTTTTCACTCCCCACCATGCTTTTGCTCATAGTTCCTCCCTACCGAAATGTCCTTTCCCACTTTCATTGGTTCTCCAAAACTCAATTCCAGTCTCACAACTTCCAGGGAGTCACCCCATACTCTTTTCTTCCTTTAGGACTTTATTTAAATGTCTCTGGCTTTAACATGCTATCCTATGCTCTTCTGCCACTGTTTTTCCTCTCTAGCTAAAATGTGATTCTATGCAGGGTGCTTAGGGAAGCTTTTTTAAGTCCAGACTAGAACTATAAGGCTGGGAAAATGGCACTGAATATTCTAGTACCTTTACAGATGGAAAATGGGGCCAGGTGTGGTGGCTCACGCCATGATCCCAGCACTTTGAGAGGCCGAGGCGGTCAGATCACTTGAGGTCAGGAGTTTGAGATCAGCCTGGCCACTATGGTGAAAACCAGCCCCCCACCAAAAATACAAAAACTAGCCGGGCATGGTGGCAGTTCCCTGTAATCCCACCTACTCAGGAGACTGAGGCAGGAGAATCACTTGAACCCGGGAGATGGAGGTTGCAGTGAGCAGAGATGGCACCACTGCACTCCAGCCTGGGTGACAAAGCAAGACTCTGTCTCAAGAAAAAAAGAAAAAAGAAAAGGAAAATGAAGGCACTGGCTTTTACAGTATCAAACTCTCCACTATTCCTGTTCTTGAGGCTGTCTCAGAAGACAGGATGTGGGTCTACCTCATTTTGTACCTATGTTCATTATTTTAGATGAGAATTATATGTACCCGAAAATCAGACACATACCATGTTCATGTTTGAAAAATAAATGTCAGTCGGCCAGGTGCGATGACTCATGCCTATAATCCTAGCACTTTGGGAGGCCAAGGTGGGTGGATCACCTGAGGTCAGGAGTTCAAGACCAGCCTGGTGAAACTCCATCTCTACTAAAAAATATAAAAATTAGCTGTTCGTGTGCCTGTAATCCCAGCTACTTGGGAGGCTGAGACAAGAGAATTGCTTGACCCCGGGAGGCAGGGGTTGCAGTGTGCCAAGTTCGTGCCACTGTACTCCAGGCCTGGGCGACAGAGCGAGACTGTTACCAGAAAAAAAAAAAAAAAAAGAAAAGAAAAAGAAATGTCAGTCTGGTTCACTGACTTATAACCACTTAGAGAAGAGAGTCAAGTAGAGCCGACAGTCTTGACACTGTTGGTATCCGAACTCCTCCCCAAGTAGAATCTCCACCACTACCAAGGCCAATATGCACTACCCTGGATTTTCCGTGTGTGTGTGTGTGTGTGTGTGTGTGTGTGTGTGTGTGTGTGTGTGTGTGTGTGTGTGTGTGTGTGT